>NC_060178.1:104940497-105292448 GCF_021184085.1 Oncorhynchus gorbuscha | reverse complement strand
CTCGTTACTCCTGACGTCACTAGACAATTCATTGTCGAGGTTGACGCTTCAGAGGTAGGCGTGGGAGCCATTCTATCCCAGCGCTTCCAGTCTGACGATAAGGTTCATCCTTGCGCTTATTTTTCTCATCGCCTGTCGCCATCTGAGCGCAACTATGATGTGGGTAACCGTGAACTGCTCGCCATCCGCTTAGCCCTAGGCGAATGGCGACAGTGGTTGGAGGGGGCGACCGTTCCTTTTGTCGTTTGGACAGACCATAAGAACCTTGAGTACATCCGTTCTGCCAAACGACTTAATGCCCGTCAAGCTCGTTGGGCGTTGTTTTTCGCTCGTTTCGAGTTTGTGATTTCTTACCGTCCGGGTAGCAAGAACACCAAGCCTGATGCCTTATCCCGTCTGTTTAGTTCTTCTGTGGCTTCTACTGATCCCGAGGGGATTCTTCCTTATGGGCGTGTTGTCGGGTTAACAGTCTGGGGAATTGAAAGACAGGTTAAGCAAGCACTCACGCACACTGCGTCGCCGCGCGCTTGTCCTAGTAACCTCCTTTTCGTTCCTGTTTCCACTCGTCTGGCTGTTCTTCAGTGGGCTCACTCTGCCAAGTTAGCTGGTCATCCCGGTGTTCGAGGCACTCTTGCGTCTAGCCAGCGCTTTTGGTGGCCGACTCAGGAGCGTGACACGCGCCGTTTCGTGGCTGCTTGTTCGGACTGCGCGCAGACTAAGTCGGGTAACTCTCCTCCTGCCGGTCGTCTCAGACCGCTCCCCATTCCTTCTCGACCATGGTCTCACATCGCCCTAGACTTCATTACCGGTCTGCCTTTGTCTGCGGGGAAGACTGTGATTCTTACGGTTGTCGATAGGTTCTCTAAGGCGGCACATTTCATTCCCCTCGCTAAACTTCCTTCCGCTAAGGAGACGGCACAAATCATTATCGAGAATGTATTCAGAATTCATGGCCTCCCGTTAGACGCCGTTTCAGACAGAGGTCCGCAATTCACGTCACAGTTTTGGAGGGAGTTCTGTCGTTTGATTGGTGCGTCCGTCAGTCTCTCTTCCGGGTTTCATCCCCAGTCTAACGGTCAAGCAGAGAGGGCCAATCAGACGATTGGTCGCATACTACGCAGCCTTTCTTTCAGAAACCCTGCGTCTTGGGCAGAACAGCTCCCCTGGGCAGAATACGCTCACAATTCGCTTCCTTCGTCTGCTACCGGGTTATCTCCGTTTCAGAGTAGTCTGGGTTACCAGCCTCCTCTGTTCTCATCCCAGCTTGCCGAGTCCAGCGTTCCCTCCGCTCAAGTAGTTTGTCCAACGTTGTGAGCGCACCTGGAGGAGGGTGAGGTCTGCACTTTGCCGTTACAGGGCACAGACTGTGAGAGCCGCCAATAAACGCAGGATTAAGAGTCCAAGGTATTGTTGCGGCCAGAGAGTGTGGCTTTCCACTCGCAACCTTCCTCTTACGACAGCTTCTCGTAAGTTGACTCCGCGGTTCATTGGTCCGTTCCGTGTCTCCCAGGTCGTCAATCCTGTCGCTGTGCGACTGCTTCTTCCGCGACATCTTCGTCGCGTCCATCCTGTCTTCCATGTCTCCTGTGTCAAGCCCTTTCTTCGCACCCCGTTCGTCTTCCCTCCCCCCTCCCGTCCTTGTCGAGAGCGCACCTATTTACAAGGTACATAAGATCATGGACATGCGTTCTCGGGGACGGGGTCACCAATACTTAGTGGATTGGGAGGGTTACGGTCCTGAGGAGAGGAGTTGGGTTCCGTCTCGGGACGTGCTGGACCGATCACTCATTGATGATTTCCTCCGTTGCCGCCAGGATTCCTCCTCGAGTGCGCCAGGAGGCGCTCGGTGAGTGGGGGGGTACTGTCATGTTTTGTCATTTATTATCTTGTCTTGTCCCTGTGCTTCCCATTCTATTCGTTTCCCTCTGCTGGTCTTATTAGGTTCTTTCCCTCTTTCTATCCCTCTCTCTCCACCTCCCTCTCTCACTCTCTCGCTCTCTCTTCTCTCTATCGTTCCGTTCCTGCTCCCAGCTGTTCCTATTCCCCTAATCAATCATTTAGTCTTCCCACACCTGTTCCCGATCCTTTCCCCTGATTAGAGTCCCTATTTCTTCCTTTGTGTTCCGTTCCTGTCCTGTCGGTTCCTTGTCTAGAATTCACCGTGCTGTGTTTGTGTATCGCCCTGTCGTGTCGTGTTTTCCTCAGATGCTGCGTGGTGAGCAGGTGTCTGAGTCTGTCTGGTTCAAGTGCCTTCCCGAGGCAACCTGCTGTTCACCTGCTGTTCAAGATCGAGTCTCCAGTTTGTCCTCGTCATTTCGAGTGAAAGTTGTGTTTTTTTGTTTGTAATTACTTTACTGGATTAAAGACTCTGTTTTCGCCAAGTCGCTTTTGGGTCCTCTTTCACCTGCATGACAGGCAGGGTCTTGTAGATGACATGGAGCCAGTGGGTTTGGCGACGAGTATGAAGCGAGGGCCAGCCAACGAGTGCATACAGGTCGCAATGGTGGGTAGTATATGGAGCTTTGGTGGCAAACGGATGGCACTGTGATAGACTGCATCCAATTTGTTGAGTAGGGTATTGGAGGCTATTTTGTAAATGACATCGCCGAAGTCGAGGATTGGTAGGATGGTCAGTTTTACAAGGGTATGTTTTGCAGCATGAGTGAAGGATTTGGTTGTGAAATAGGAAGCCGATTCTAGATTTAACTTTGGATTGGAGATGTTTGATGTGGGTCTGGAAGGAGAGTTTACAGTCTAACTAGACACCTAGGTATTTATAGTTGTCAGAGCCATCCAGAGTAGTGATGTTGGACAGGCGGGCAGGTGCAGGCAGCGATCGGTTGAAGAGCATGCATTTAGTTTTACTTGTATTTAAGAGCAATTGGAGGCCACGGAAGGAGAGTTGTATGGCATTGAAGCTTGCCTGGAGGGTTGTTAACACAGTGTCCAAAGAAGGGCCAGAAGTATACAGAATGGTGTTTTCTGCGAAGAGGTGGATCAGAGACTCACCAGCAGCAAGAGCGACATCATTGATGGACACAGAGAAGAGAGTCCATCCAAGAATTGAACGCTGTGGCACCCCCATAGAGACTGCCAGAGGTCCGGACAGCAGTCCCTCAGATTTGACAAACTTAACTCTATCAGAGAAGTAGTTGGTGAACCAGGCGGTGGTGAACCAGGCGGTGGTGAACCAGGCGGTGGTGAACCAGGCGGGGCAATCATTTGAGAAACCAAGGCTGTCGAGTCTGCTGATGAGGATGTGATGATTGACAGAGTCGAAAGCCTTGGCCAGATCAATGAATACGGCTGCACAGTAATGTTTCTTATCGATGGCGGTTAAGATATCGTTTAGGACCTTGAGCGTGGCTGAGGTGCACCCATGACCAGCTCTGAAACCAGATTTCTTAGCAGAGAAGGAATGGTGAGATTCGAAATGGTCGGTAATCTGTTTGTTGACTTGGCTTTCGAAGACCTTAGAAAGGCAGGGTAGGATAGATATAGGTCTGTAGCAGTTTGGGTCAAGAGTGTCCCCCCCTTTGAAGGTGGGGGATGACCGCAGCTGCTTTCCAATCTTTGGGAATCACAGACGACACGAAAGAGAGGTTGAACAGGCTAGTAATAGGGGTGGCAACAATTTCGGCAGATAATCTTTAGAAAGAAAAGGTCCAAATTGTCTAGCCCGGCTGATTATTAGGGATCCAGATTTTGCAGCTCTTTCAGAACATCAGCTGACTGGATTTGGGAGAAGGAGAAATGGGGAAGGCTTTGGCGAGTTGCTGTGGGGGTTGCAGTGCTGTTGACCGGGGTAGGGTAGCCAGCTGGAAAGCATGGCCAGCCGTAGAAAAATGCTTATTGAAATTCTCAATTGTAGTGGATTTATCAGTGGTGACAGTGTTTCCTATCTTCAGTGCAGTGGGCAGCTGGGAGGAGGTGTTCTTATTCTCCATGGACTTTACAGTGTCCCAGAACTTTTTTGAGTTAGAGTTGCAGGAAGCAAATTTCTGCTTGAAAAAGCTAGCCTTGGCTTTTCTAACTGCCTGTGTGTAATGGTTTCTAGCTTCCCTGAAAAGCTGCATATCACGGGGGCTGTTCAATGCTAATGCAGAATGCCAAAGGATGTTTTTGTGTTGGTTAAGGGCAGTCAGGTCTGGGGAGAACCAAGGTATATATATGTTCCTGGTTCTAAATTTCTTGAATGGGGCATGCATATTTAAGATGGTTAGGAAGGCATTTAAAAACAATAACCAGGCATCCTCTACTGACGGGATGAGAACAATATCCTTCCAGGATACCCCGGCCAGAACGGCCTTAAAACAAGAGTACCCTGGAAACATTGTCTCCACAATTGGTTTGTATTTAGTAATCACACATTTGTACGGGATAGTGGGGTAAGTTGAGACACCCTTAATTTCTAGAAAACCAAACACAAAACCTATCATTTGAGCAAATATTTAAGAAGAGGTTATCATTCCCTGTCTTTGAAAGTCTCTGAAAGAAGACACTACATGGAAAAAGAGGTAAGCAAGTCATGTCCAAAAAACAGATTTTTACCAAGTCAAATGAATTTCTTGTGTGAGGTTTCATGATGCATGTATCTAAAGCAAAATGTGTATTTTTAAGATGGTTTAAATACATCAGGTTGGGTCTCTATAAGCTTCAACATGAGGTCCTAAACCTATCATGAAAGTGTGGGCTCATATAGTAAAAATATTTGCCTTGGGGTAAGTTGAGCCAATGGCAAGTTGAGCTAATGTAATTGTTTTGCTGGGATATGAGGTAACACCAGGGCCTGGCCTATGTTAAGTACAAAGTGTTTGTTAGGTGTTAAGCCTGTGGTAAATTATGCTTAAAATGATTAAAAGACAAAAAGCAATAGTAATTGTGTTGAATTGTGTTTGGTAAATAAAGATACTGTAGTAGTAATATTTACCTTACCCGGTTCCATAACTGGTGTAAGTTGTGCCAAGGGTCATATTCAATCGATCAATAATAAAATAATACTCTTAGCAAAAATGTTTATCTTTAATTTGCAATCAGTAGAATCTATGAGAATAGAAAGGTTCAGATTTTTTGTGAAACATCACAACACAGTTGAAAAAGATATGGCAAATAGAAACTAGATGGTGTTCAGAGATAGATGGAAGAGGTTGAGTGGAGCTGAAGGATGGGACTGGATGGTGTTCAGAGATAGATGGAAGAGGTTGAGTGGAGCTGAAGGATGGGACTGGATGGTGTTCAGAGATAGATGGAAGAGGTTGAGGGGAGCTGAAGGATGGGACTGGATGGTGTTCAGAGATAGATGGAAGAGGTTGAGTGGAGCTGATGGATGGGACTGGATGGTGTTCAGAGATAGATGGAAGAGGTTGAGTGGAGCTGAAGGATGGGACTGGATGGTGTTCAGAGATAGATGGATGAGGTTGAGGGGAGCTGATGGATGGGACTGGATGGTGTTCAGAGATAGATGGAAGAGGTTGAGTGGAGCTGATGGATGGGACTGGATGGTGTTCAGAGATAGATGGAAGAGGTTGAGGGGAGCTGATGGATGGGACTGGATGGTGTTCAGAGATAGATGGAAGAGGTTGAGTGGAGCTGAAGGATGGGACTGGATGGTGTTCAGAGATAGATGGAAGAGGTTGAGTGGAGCTGATGGATGGGACTGGATGGTGTTCAGAGATAGATGGAAGAGGTTGAGTGGAGCTGATGGATGGGACTGGATGGTGTTCAGAGATAGATGGAAGAGGTTGAGTGGAGCTGAAGGATGGGACTGGATGGTGTTCAGAGATAGATGGAAGAGGTTGAGTGGAGCTGATGGATGGGACTGGATGGTGTTCAGAGATAGATGGAAGAGGTTGAGTGGAGCTGATGGATGGGACTGGATGGTGTTCAGAGATAGATGGAAGAGGTTGAGGGGAGCTGAAGGATGGGACTGGATGGTGTTCAGAGATAGATGGAAGAGGTTGAGTGGAGCTGATGGATGGGACTGGATGGTGTTCAGAGATAGATGGAAGAGGTTGAGTGGAGCTGAAGGATGGGACTGGATGGTGTTCAGAGATAGATGGAAGAGGTTGAGGGGAGCTGAAGGATGGGACTGGATGGTGTTCAGAGATAGATGGAAGAGGTTGAGGGGAGCAGAAGGATGGGACTAAAAAACTCTTGTAACATATACTGTCAGTAAATGTATATAGTATGTATACGCTGGAAGTAGAAGCCTAAGTGTTGTTGTCCATTAGTTTACTCCAATTAGGGGAGGGGTGGTATGTTCAGAGGAAAATAATTAAGGAAAATATATAAAAGAAAAATATATATATATATACACAGTGCATTCGGAAAGTATCTATCCGTAATTTTACATCTGATCTACCCTCTAAAAATACATTTACAAATCATTTGAGCCAAAATACCACTTTCTTTGGACAAGCTATGTTTTCAGAACTGTAATGTTTACATGAATTCTTATTATTTCAAGGATACACAATATTCTGTAATATATGTAAATATCTTTGTTAGAAATAATAGTATACTTCTCTTGACGGAGTGATGCTGAAAGTAAAACATGGCTCAACTTACCCCATTCTCCAATTTTGGTTAAATATACCTTTTCTGTTTTTCTATTATTTTGATCAGTTGAAACGATTACAGGATTTGGCTAAACTGCTTCACACAAACATACACACACACACACACACACACACACACACACACACACACACACACACACACACACACACACACACACACACACACACACACACACACACACACACACACACACACACACACACACACACACACATCCCTTTTGTTTAGTCGGTCAGCGAAACAATTATTTAAATGCACTGGTCTGTATCCTTCCCGAATTAAAAGTTCTCAGATTTTGCTCATTAGAGAAATCACATGGATGCACTATATCTACTTCCAAAATGGCACACTACTATTCCCTTCATAGCGCCCTCATTTTGACCTGGGCCCATAGGGTATCTGGTCAAAAGTAGTGCACTTTGTAGGGAATAGGGTGCCATTTGGGAAGGTTCCTAGAACTGCACAAATCCATATTCCATTATAATGAAACAGAATCGTTGTGTTTCACATTGTACTTTTTCAAATAATTAAACAGGTGAATGTAGGACACAACAAGATCAACAACAACAACATTAACATCAAACAACATCCCACTATTGTATTACTGCATCTCTAATAGCACCTTATTCCCTTCACAGTGCACTACTTTTGACCAGGGCTAATAGGACTCTGGTTAAAAGTAGTGCACTATATTGGGAATAGGGTGCCATTTGGGATGCATAGTCTATGTGCCACTGGGTCATTCCTATTATTTGGTGCCTTTTGGACCTTTTGGAGAGAAAAAAAAGTATATATACTTAGTACATTCGGGATAGACATAGTGCATTCGGAAAGTATTCAGACCCTTTGACTTTTTCCACTTTTTGTTACGTTACAGCCTTATTCTAAAATGGATTCAATATTTTCTGTTCCCATTATCAATATACACACAATACCGCATAATGACAAAGCAAAAACGTTTTTTTTTTAGAAATGTCTGCAAATGTATAAAAAATTATAATAATATCACATTTACATAAGTACTCAGACCTATTACTCTGTACTTTGTTGAAGCACCTTTGGCAGCAATTACAGCTTCAATTCTTCTTTGGTATGACACTAAAAGCTTGGCACACTTGTATTTTGAGAGTTTCTCACATTCTTCTCTGCAGATCCTCTCAAACTCTGTCAGGTTGGATGGGGAGCAACGCTGCACAGCTATTTTCAGGTCTCTCCAGAGATGTTCGATCGAGTTCAAGCTCTGGCTGGAGCCTAAATTAGCCATAGCTCTGTGATTGAGCAAGATTTTAACTTCACTATCAAATATATTTAACATTTAGAAATCTGGTTAATTTTATCTATAGTTCAGCCTAACAGGGTGGAAATGTATCCAATCATTAAGTGATGCTAAATGAGCTGATAGATATTGTGTCAGTCTGTCCCTGTGGATCTGAAAGTGTCATTATGTCTGTCCCTGTGGATCTGAAAGTGTCATTATGTCTGTCCCTGTGGATCTGAAAGTGTCATTACGTCTGTCCCGAAGCTGCTTCCTGCTGGTCCCTCCACTCACACACGACCAGATTATCACTTTACCACTATACTGCCTTTCCCCTCTCTCTCTCTTTATCTCTTTCTGTTCATCTTCTCTCTCTCTCCCTCCCCCCTCTCCGTCTCCCTCTCATCTCTCATCATGCTTTCTCTTACATTCTCTGTCTTTCTCTCTGGGAGATATACAGTGTATCCATCCCACAGACTACAGGATATTGGATTCTAAAGATTAGAGGGATTTTCCCTGAGGGTTTTCCCCACTTGTTTTATTAAAAAGAACTGCTCTTGACTGTCAGAGAGAGAGACTATATTGATGTTTATTTATTTTGTCTTTTGTACTTTAACTATTTGCACATCATTACAACACTGAATATAAACATTACATGACCTTTGAAATGTCTTTATTCTTTTCGAGCTTTTGTGAGTGTCATGTTTACTGTAAATGTTGTATTGTTTAATTCACTTTTGTTTATTATCTATTTCACCTACTTTTGGCCACCCGAGTTGCATAGCTGGTCTCAGTGTCTGCATCTCAGTGCTAGAGGTGTCACTACAGACCCTGGTTTGATTCCAGATTGCATCACAACTGGTTGTGTTTGGGAGTCCCATAGGGCGGTGCAAAATTGTCCCAGCATTGTCTGGGCTAGGGTTGGGTAGGCTGTCATTGTAAATAAGAATTAGTTCTTACAACTTGCTTTGGCAATGTAAACATATGTTTCCCATGCCAACAAAGCCCCTTAAATTGAAGAGAGAGATAGCGAGAGAGCGAGAGAAAGGGAGAGAGAGAGAAAGAGAGAGCGAGAGAGAGAGAGAGAGAGAGAGAGAAAGAGAAAGAATGAAAAATAAATAATAATAATAACAACTATGTACAATACAACTGAGGCGAAAGCCTAAAAAATGCTGTTGGTTGTTTATCTGCTTCTATACTGTAGATGGCACTATGTGCTCTTTTCATTTGATGGGTCACAATCTCTCAAAGGCCCTTTGATCCAGGTGGACAGGGGTGGTCTGAAAGTCACTGGGACAAAGACAAGAGTAGGAATATAATATCTACTGTTTACAGGAAACTCATCTTTAGTTTCCTGGAAAAGGGACTGGGGGAAATATACTTCTCCCATTGGCAAAGAAACTCATAATTTCAATCTGAATGTGAAAACTGTCCAAACTGTCCAAACAGGTCCACAAGGAGGGTGGTTAATTTAAAAGAAATTATTGGGCCATAAGCAGATTTGGCTCAATAATCTATATGGTCCAAATAATGATGATCCACGCTTCTTCGAAAATATATATATAATAATTGATCAAGTTTACAAGCAATCCTCAACTCTGTTATTAAGATTTTAATCGGTTTTAATCACCTCAATGGACTGTAAAAGAAATAACATTACAAACAATCATCCTCATGCACTTAAGGAAATCACAACTGTCATGGATATATTACTAGTGGGTATATGAACTAGAGGGTATATGGAGGCCTAAATATCCTGACCTAGTGAGATATACATGGCGGAGGCTCAATCAAGCTATTCGTCTTGACCACTTTCTTGTGTCATTCTCGGTGCCATCAAAAGTATTTAAAAAAAGTGTTGATAGGGGACAAAATGAGGTCGCCCAATCAAATAATTGGCATACACAATACTCTTCCAGAATTTCCACTTGGGAATAATATAATAATAATATAATAATATATGCCATTTAGCAGACGTTTTTATCCAAAGCGACTTACAGTCATGTGTGCATACATTCTACGTATGGGTGGTCCCGGGGATCGAACCCACTACCCTGGCGTTACAAGCGCCATGCTCTACCAACTGAGCTACAGAAGGACCACCTGTTGGATATGTTGGATATTTTAACGAAGTGTACTTGTATTTAAAAAGACAACATATGTTTCCTTAGGTACAGCATATCTCTTTATTGTATGGGGCAATTTCAAATGTGCATTTAGGGGCCATGCAAAATTATGTTTTTAAAGAAAAACAATTTTTGTCTAAATAGTTCATATTATCAAAGGAAATAGAGGAACTAGCAGAACAGGTAGATACCAATAACAACTGTACCATAGGGGCACAAAATAAGATAGAGGAAAACAAAAAGAACTGTAGGAAATTATTCAAGAAAGATCAAGTCTGATATATTTGAAAAATAAAGTGAACTGGAAGGAATATGGGGAAAAATGCACCAAATTATTTTTTTATCTTCAACATAGAAATGCTACCAAAAATAATTGACAGAAACTTGTTACAAATGACGGAGTCATCCATGATTCACGAAACAATATTTTGAAAGAGGAAGCAAAGTACTTTAAGCATATGTTTTCGTGTCAGTCTCCAAAGTTAATTGTAAGGATTGTTTTTCTATTAATAGTGTAAAATTAACAGCTGTACAGAAAGACTCATGTGAAGGCTAAATTACAGAGGAGGAACTTTTTGATGCAATTAAAGCCTTTAAGTCTGGGAAAACTCCAAGGCTAGATGGCAGACCAGTTAAGGTATATCAAACCTTTTTGCCATGTTTTTTAGCATGTTTGTACCATTCCTTTAAAATAAGGTCTTATTTCACTATTAGTTCAACAGGACTCAGGTGGTAAAGATAATGATCCAGTCCACCTAAAAGACTGGAGACCCCTTACACTTCAGTGTAGTAATGCAAAACATTTTAGGTATGACTAGGGAACAGCTGATAGAGAGAAGAGAGCGAGAGAGTGAGAGGGGGAGGGGGAGAGAGAGGATTGACAGAATGGTTGGATGATAATACATAACGCATAAAATTAAAAAGGTTTTGTCGGATATTATTCATCATAATCAGACAGTTTTTTTACATGGATGATACATTGGAGATAATATAAGATAAGTACTGAAACAATAGAACACTATGAAACATCTGGGAAACAGGGCCTGGTATTCATAGCTGAAAATGCCTTTGATAAAGTACGACAAGAATTAACATATAAATGCCTGGACTATTTTAATTAGGGAGAATCTCTTATACAAAGGGTTAAAGTTATCTTTGGTAACTAGAGGTCGACAGATTAATGGTAATGGCCGATTAATTATGGCAGATTTCAAGTTTTCACAACAATCGGAAATCTGTATATGTGGACACTGATTTTGCCGATTTTTTTTTTTTACACCTTTATTTAAGCTTTATTTAATTAGGCAAGTCAGTTAAGAACACATTCTTATTTTCAATGATGGTTTAGGAACGGTGGGTTAACTGCCCCATTCAGGGGCAATTTCACCTTGTCAGCTCGGGGGATCCAATCTTGCAACCTTACAGTTAACTAGTCCTCGTTTACTCCACAAGGAGACTGCCTGTTACGTGAATGCAGTAAGCCAAGGTAAGTTGCTAGCTAGCATTAAACGTATCTTATAACAACAATCAATCATAATCACTAGTTAACTACACATGGTTGATGATATTACAAGATATCGTTTCCAAGATGGCGTAGCAGTAAGTCGTGTCGTCCTGTCCCCTGTATATATTGCGTCTTTTTCGTTTTTTTACATATTTTTCTTCACATACCTATTGAGAAATATCCTGTGTCCGTAAAATGTATATAGTATGTATAAGCTGGTAGTAGAAGTAGTAGCCTAAGTATTGTTTTACATTAGTTTACTCCAATTATGGGAGAGGTGGTAGGGTTAGGAGAAAATAATAAAGAAGGAATATATACAAGGATCAAAAATATAAACACAACATGTAAAGTGTTGGTCCCATGTTTCATGAGTTGAAATAAAAGATCCCTGAAATGTTCCATACCCACAACATTTTATTTCTCTTCACCTTCCCATTTCTGTTAGTGAGCATTTTATCCTTTGTCAAGACAATCCCCATCCACCTGACAGCTGTGGCAAATCAAGAAGCTGATCATTACACAGGTGCGCCTTGTAAAAGGCCACTCTAAAATGGGCATTTTTGTCACACAACCCAATGCCAAAGATGTCTCAAGTTTTGAATGAGCGTGCAATGGGCATGTTGTGTCACGTTCTTTCAAAATCGAACCCAGAAGCAGACCAGGACAAGGAGAGTAGGAAGAAGGTGAATGTGAATGGGTAGATATATCCAGGTGGCGTAGCGGGCAGCGGTGGTGAGTTGATGGGAGTAAATAGGTGCATCCAATGGGGTAGCGGAATCCTCCAACGACCAGGCGGGAATGGGGTAAATGATCCGGGTGAGTAACTGAAGACAGAACAAACGGAGGTAAGTTTAAGGCAAGCAATACGTAAAAACAACAAAACAAATTCTATCCAACTTGAGGCTGATACTCTGGCACAACATACTGTTCATGGCTAACGATCCGGCAGGGAATGGATGTCAGGTCCGGGCTTATGAAGAGGAGAGATGATGATCAGGACCAGGTGTGCAGATAGCTGATGGGATACAGGTGTGGGTAATCAGAACTCCCAACTGGCTACATTGCCTGGCAACCAGACAGGGTGCGTTCCAGGACACCGGAAACACACTCCAGGACAGAAACACAGGCAAACACAGACTCAGGAAGCGGGATTCGTGACATGTTGACTGCAGGAATTCCCACCGTAGCTGTTCTGTCTGTAATAAAGCCTCTTTTGTGGGGCGAAATGTATTCTGATTCGCTGGATCTTGCTCCCCAGTGGGTGGGCCTAGCTCCCAAGTGGGTAAACCTATGCCCTCCAAGGCCCACCCATGGCTGAGCCCCTGCCCAGTTATGTTAAATACATAGATTAGGGCCTAATTTATTTATTTCAATTGACTGAATTCCTTGAACTGTAACTATTTGAAATTGTTGCATGTTGCGTTTATGTTTGTTCACTATATTTTTTTGTAAATATGGGGGGATTGGAAATGATGCAGACCATTACATTGATAGTGTAGTGTAGCACTTAGCAATGTTAGCCTAGCCAGTGTAATTATGTTTCCATGTAGCACTTAGCTACAGAAACATAGCTTTGTTTATATGCTAAACCCAATCTCATTTAGCTGCTTGTTTATTGGATGTTTGCTTTGGAAATCTGAATCTGATTGGATTGAGATACTGAGGAAAGAGATTCTCCACACAGAGGAGAAGGAAGGATAGATCCTTAGATCCCGGTGTGTGTGTTGGCGAGTTAAAACAGCATTTTCTAGCATTACATTACATTACATTTAAGTCATTTAGCAGACGCTCTTAGACTCAGCAGGCCCACGATCAGTAGTTGTAATGCTAGAGGAAGGAGGAAGGACAGGACTCAAACTGAGTCTCTCATTTTTACAGCACGTGCAGTAATAATTTACACTGCTCTTACTATGTCTATGATGAAATTACATTTTTCCCATAGTCTTGGAGTCCAATTGCATATTGCAATAATGTTTGAATAACTATGTCTGCTAGTGGTATTAAAGGCTAATATGAAGAAGAACCTCACATAGTAAGATACTATTTAGTTAACTATAGTGAGTGGTTTAAAAAGAGAAAAGCTAGTTGCTCTAATTTCATGAGCAGCTTGCTACAAATTATTTATAGCTTGTGTTTTATGATGTCTCTGAAATATGCTGAAATTGCCAAACATATGATCCTCTAGGTTGCATTGTTATGCTGAAATAGCCACATTTTTGATCCTCTATGTCGTATTATCTCCTTAATTCCACCGCAGCATGGCATCATCACATCACTGTTGAGACTATAATCTATGGCATACCAAAAATAAAGATTTAAATCCACAACTGCAATACTATCCCCATCATTGTCAATCCCTCGGATGAAGTTTATTAGAACTATGAACTAGTCTGTTTATGATTATTCCATTGGATCAGGCAGGCAGTCGGACGACCCACAAGATGTCAAAGAATAGAAAGGTCTTCAGCGCATATGTTCCTTCCCACAATCCCCTCTGTCTGGAACATAGCAGATAAAGGAGTAAAGGACGACTGTGGAAAAAGCCGAACAGGCGGGTGGACTCTCATTGTCCACGTATCAACTGTATTAAAGTAGCACAGTGTGGGGATTGAAAGCCAGAGGCTGGCATAGCTAGTCTAGCAGTGAACTATACAGTATATAATAACAGTGTATTGGGGATTGAAAGCCAGATACTGGCATAGCTAGTCTAGCAGTGAACTATACAGTATATAATAACAGTGTATTGGGGATTGAAAGCCAGATACTGACATAGCTAGTCTAGCAGTGAACTATACAGTATATAAATCAAATCAAATCAAATTTATTTATATAGCCCTTCGTACATCAGCTGATATCTCAAAGTGCTGTACAGAAACCCAGCCTAAAACCCCAAACAGCAAACAATGCAGGTGTAAAAGCACGGTGGCTAGGAAAAACTCCCTAGAAAGGCCAAAACCTAGGAAGAAACCTAGAGAGGAACCGGGCTATGTGGGGTGGCCAGTCCTCTTCTGGCTGTGCCGGGTAGAGATTATAACAGAACATGACCAAGATGTTCAAATGTTCATAAATGACCAGCATGGTCAAATAATAATAAGGCAGAACAGTTGAAACTGGAGCAGCAGCACAGTCAGGTGGACTGGGGACAGCAAGGAGCCATCATGTCAGGTAGTCATGGGGCACGGTCCTAGGGCTCAGGTCCTCCGAGAGAGAGAAAGAAAGAGAGAATTAGAGAGAGCATATGTGGGGTGGCCAGTCCTCTTCTGGCTGTGCCGTGTGGAGATTATAACAGAACGTGGCCAAGATGTTCAAATGTTCATAAATGACCAGCATGGTTGAATAATAGTAAGGCAGAACAGTTGAAACTGGAGCAGGAGCATGGCCAGGTGGACTGGGGACAGCAAGGAGTCCTCATGTCAGGTAGTCCTGGGACATGGTCCTAGGGCCCAGGCCAGTTGAAAGTGGAGCAGCAGCATGGCCAGGTGGACTGGGGACAGCAAGGAGTCATCATGTCAGGTAGTCCTGGGGCATGGTCCTAGGGCTCAGGTCCTCCGAGAGAGAGAAAGAAAGAGAGGAGAGAATTAGAGAACGCACACTTAGATTCACACAGGACACCTGAATAGGACAGGAGAAGTACTCCAGATAAACAAACTGACCCTAGCCCCCGACACATAAACTACTGCAGCATAAATACTGGAGGCTGAGACAGGAGGGGTCAGGAGACACTGTGGCCCCATCCGAGGACACCCCCGGACAGGGCCAAACAGGAAGGATATAACCCCACCCACTTTGCCAAAGCACAGCCCCCATACCACTAGAGGGAAATCTTCAACCACCAACTTACCATCCTGAGACAAGGCCGAGTATAGCCCACAAAGATCTCCGACACGGTACAACCCAAGGGGGGAACCCAGACAGGCCGACCACAACAGTGAATCAACCCACCCAGGTGATGCACCCCCCCCCAGGGACGGCACGAGAGAGCCCCAGCAAGCCTCTAACCCCCGTAA
Source organism: Oncorhynchus gorbuscha (assembly GCF_021184085.1). NCBI lineage: Eukaryota > Metazoa > Chordata > Actinopteri > Salmoniformes > Salmonidae > Oncorhynchus > Oncorhynchus gorbuscha. Next base: position 105,276,977 of record NC_060178.1, on the reverse strand, counting down.
CAGGGTTAGAGGCAAAGAATCCCAGTGAAAAGAGGGGAACCGGCCAGGCAGAGACAGCAAGGGCGGTTCGTTGCTCCAGAGCCTTTCCGTTCACCTTCCCACTCCTGGGCCAGACTACACTCAATCATATGACCCACTGAAGAGATGAGTCTTCAGTAAAGACTTAAAGGTTGAGACCGAGTTTGCGTCTCTGACATGGGTAGGCAGACCGTTCCATAAAAATGGAGCTCTATAGGAGAAAGCCCTGCCTCCATATAATAAGTGTATTGGGGATTGAAAGCCAGAGGCTGGCATAGCTAGCCTAGCAGTGATCTATACAGTATATAATAACAGTGTATTGGGGATTGAAAGCCAGAGGCTGGCATAGCTAGCCTAGCAGTGATCTATACAGTATATAATAACAGTGTATTGGGGATTGAAAGCCAGAGGCTGGCATAGCTAGTCTAGCAGTGAACTATACAGTATATAATAACAGTGTATTGGGGATTGAAAGCCAGAGGCTGGCATAGCTAGTCTAGCAGTGAACTATACAGTATATAATAACAGTGTATTGGGGATTGAAAGCCAGAGGCTGGCATAGCTAGTCTAGCAGTGAACTATACAGTATATAATAACAGTGTATTGGGGATTGAAAGCCAGAGGCTGGCATAGCTAGTCTAGCAGTGAACTATACAGTATATAATAACAGTGTATTGGGGATTGAAAACCAGATACTGACATAGCTAGTCTAGCAGTGAACTATACAGTATATAATAACAGTGTATTGGGGATTGAAAACCAGATACTGACATAGCTAGTCTAGCAGTGAACTATACAGTATATAATAACAGTGTATTGGGGATTGAAAACCAGATACTGACATAGCTAGTCTAGCAGTGAACTATACAGTATATAATAACAGTGTATTGGGGATTGAAAACCAGATACTGACATAGCTAGTCTAGCAGTGAACTATACAGTATATAATAACAGTGTATTGGGGATTGAAAACCAGATACTGACATAGCTAGTCTAGCAGTGAACTATACAGTATATAATAACAGTGTATTGGGGATTGGGACTGAGAAAATATACTGGCATAGCTACTGTAGCTACTGTGCATAGATTCACACCAGAGTAAGCTTGTTGGCTACATACATACTGGCGGTATTCAATAGGGAGTGGAGAAGCTGTTACCAGGAAATCTTTCATGGGGTAGTGATAGTATATTACTGTTTTATGGTATTGGCAGAACTAATGTTGCTATTTCCACTGAGGTTTTTCAGTTTCACATTGCTTTAGTGTATTCTACAGAACAATAATGTACCATGGGCCTACATTTTCACAATATGTTAAGCCTTTCAATCTCTTGTTTCAGCTCAACATTTTCAATGAAACAAAGGAAGAATAGACAACTGGACAGTTACTGTATAGACCCCCTCCCTAATAGATAGTTACTGTATAGACCTCCTCCCTAATAGATAGTTACTGTATAGACCTCCTCCCTAATAGATAGTTACTGTATAGACCCCCTCCCTAATAGATAGTTATAGTAGACCCCCTCCCTAATAGATAGTTACTGTATAGACCCCCTCCCTAATAGATAGTTACTGTATAGACCTCCTCCCTAATAGATAGTTACTGTATAGACCTCCTCCCTAATAGATAGTTACTGTATAGACCCCCTCCCTAATAGATAGTTACTGTATAGACCTCCTCCCTAATAGATAGTTACTGTATAGACCTCCTCCCTAATAGATAGTTACTGTATAAACCTCCTCCCTAATAGATCAATCAGCAGATGTCACAAAGTGCTTATACAGAAACCCAGCATTAAAGCCCCAAACAGCAAGCAGTGCAGATGTAGAATCATGGTGGCTTGGAAACACTCCTTAGAAAGTTAGGGTCCTAGGAAGAAACCTAGAGAGGAACCAAGCTCTGAGGTGTGGCCGTGTACGGTAGATCACTTGTTACTTAGCCTTAATAGCTCAGATTTCATTGCACTGGTTTAATACCTAGCTAGCTAGCCATGCAAGCTCGACTTCAGATCAATAAAGTGCTCATGATAGGCTAGATAAAGCCCAGGTTGTGCTGGCCCTGGATACAAGTGCCAGCAGAATCAGCTGGTGAGTGAGGAAATAGTGTGTTTGTCTCAAATGACAACCTATTTCCTTATATAGGGCACCACATTTGACCAGAGGCCTATGGGGATGGGGTGGCATTTGGGATGTAACCCTGAAATTCTGCACCGTACCTCAAGCTTCCAGCTGCAGGTTTTATCGATTTCCATCAAGAGTGGCTGGTCACTTGGCCCCCATCATTTTCTTCTCTCCATCTCTCCTTTTTTCTTTATCGTTCCATTACCCCTTCCCCTTTCTCTCCCATCTCACTTTCTCTCCACACCCCTCTCTCCCCATCTCGCTTTCTCTCCAGTCCCCCCCTCTCTCCCCATCTCGCTTTCTCTCCAGTCCCCCCCTCTCTCCCCATCTCACTTTCTCTCCACACCCCTCTCTCCCCATCTCACTTTCTCTCCACACCCCTCTCTCCCCATCTCACTTTCTCTCTACTCCCCTCTCTCCCCATCTCACTTTCTCTCCAGTCCCCCCTCTCTCCCCATCTCACTTTCTCTCCAGTCCCCCCTCTCTCCCCATCTCACTTTCTCTCCAGTCCCCCCCTCTCTCCCCATCTCACTTTCTCTCCAGTCCCCCTCTCTCCCCATCTCACTTTCTCTCCAGTCCCCCTCTCTCCCCATCTCACTTTCTCTCCAGTCCCCCTCTCTCCCCATCTCACTTTCTCTCCAGTCCCCCCTCTCTCCCCATCTCACTTTCTCTCCAGTCCCCCCCTCTCTCCCCATCTCACTTTCTCTCCAGTCCCCCTCTCTCCCCATCTCACTTTCTCTCCAGTCCCCCCCTCTCCCCATCTCACTTTCTCTTCAGTCCCCCCCTCTCTCCCCATCTCACTTTCTCTCCAGTCCCCCTCTCTCCCCATCTCACTTTCTCTCCAGTCCCCCCTCTCTCCCCATCTCACTTTCTCTCCAGTCCCCCCTCTCTCCCCATCTCACTTTCTCTCCAGTCCCCCCCTCTCTCCCCATCTCACTTTCTCTCCAGTCCCCCTCTCTCCCCATCTCACTTTCTCTCCAGCCCCCCCTCTCTCCCCATCTCACTTTCTCTCCAGGCCCCCCTCTCTCCCCATCTCACTTTCTCTCCAGTCCCCCTCTCTCCCCATCTCACTTTCTCTCCAGTCCCCCTCTCTCCCCATCTCACTTTCTCTCCAGTCCCCCCCTCTCTCCCCATCTCACTTTCTCTCCAGTCCCCCCCTCTCTCCCCATCTCACTTTCTCTCCAGTCCCCCTCTCTCCCCATCTCACTTTCTCTCCAGTCCCCCCCCTCTCCCCATCTCACTTTCTCTCCAGTCCCCCTCTCTCCCCATCTCACTTTCTCTCCAGTCCCCCTCTCTCCCCATCTCACTTTCTCTCCAGTCCCCCCCTCTCCCCATCTCACTTTCTCTCCAGTCCCCCCCCTCTCTCCCGCATCTATATCGCTCTCTTTCTTTCTCATGACTAACTGTGGTCTGTGGAGAATAAGAGATGCAACTATAACCCTCCTCTGGTCTGTTGGGATACATTAGAGAGTGTGTGTGCGAGTGTGCGAGTGTGTGCGCGTGTGTGCGTGTGTGTGTGTGGAGATAAAACCAGACTGCACAGCTGAGGGATTGCCACACACTCTCATTATTGTTGATTTGGCCTAAATTGTAACAACAAATTGATACATTTTTCTGAATCAATATAATTTGTGGCATTGACCTTTGAGGCTGCTTAGTCACTTCTATTTTCCCCCTTAAGGCTTTTGTGTTTTCTTTCTGGTTTTACTGCTTCTTTGTTTGTTTAGCAGTTGTCTAGAAAGGGAGTATCATACTGTGATACCAGCTTGATGCAGCCAGAAGCAGCAATGCAATTAAGGTTGTTAAACTCTTTAGTAATTGAAAAAAAACAGACAAAACAAACTGACAAAATAAATAAATAGCAAAGAAATTTAACAGACCTAAGCAGGTGGACCTAGAATATGTGGACATCTATAAGTACCTAGGTGTCTGGCTAGACTGTAAACTCTCCTTCCAGACTCATGTCAAACACCTCCAAACTGCTTCCCGGGTGGCGCAGTGGTTAAGGGCGCTGTACTGCAGCGCCAGCTGTGCCATCAGAGTCCCTGGGTTCGCGCCCAGGCCCTGTCGTAACCGGCCGCGACTGGGAGGTCCGTGGTCTAGCATCGTCTGGGTTAGGGAGGGCTTGGTTGGTAGGGATGTCCTTGTCTCATCGCGCACCAGAGACTCCTGCGGCGGGCCGGGCGCAGTGAGCGCTAACCAAGATTGCCAGGTGCACGGTGTACCTGGCAACACATTGGTGCGGCTGGCTTATCACTCTAGTGTTAATCTGCAAAATTGTAATTATTCACCTACCTCCTCATGCCTTTTGCACACAATGTATATACTGTAGACTCTTTTTTTCCACTGTGTTATTGTTTACTCCATGTGTAACTCTGTTGTCTGTTCACACTGCTATGCTTTATCTTGGCCAGGTCGCAGTTGCAAATGAGAACTTGTTCTCAACTAGCCTACCTGGTTAAATAAAGGTGAAAAAAAATATAAAAAAACATTGGCTACGGAGAGCATGATCACACAGTCGTCCGGAACAGCTGATGCTCTCATGCATGCCTCAGTGTTGCTTGCCTCGAAGCGAGCATAGAAGTGATTTAGCTCGTCTGGTACGCTTGTGTCACTGGGCAGCTCGTGGCTGTGCTTCCCTTTGTAGTCTGTAATAATTTGCAAGCCCTGCCACATAAGATGAGCATCGGAGCCGGTGGAGTATGATTCAATCTTAGCCCTGTATTGACACTTTACCTGTTTGAAGGTTTGTCGCAGGGCATAGCAGGATTTCTTGTAAGCTTCCGGTTTAGAGTCCCACACATTTAAAGCAGCAGCTTTACCCTTTAGCTAAGTGCGAATGTCGTCTGTAATCCATGGCTTCTGGTTGGGGTATGTACGTACAGTTACTGTGGGGACGACTTCTTCGATGCACTTATTGATAAAGCCAGTGACTAATGTGGTGTATTCCTCAATGCCATCGGAAGAATCCCGGAACATGTTCCAGTCTGTGATAGCAAAACAGTCCTGTAGTTTAGTATCTGCTTCATCTGACCACTTTATAGACCGAGTCACTGGTGCTTCCTGCTTTAATTTTTGCTTGTAAGCAGGAATCAGGAGGATAAAGTTATGGTCGGAATTACCAAATGATCGGCGAGGGAGAGCTTTGTACGCGTCTCTGTGTGTGGAGTACAGGTGATCTATAATTGTAAAGTTTTCAGACCCCTTGATTTTTTCCACATTTTGTTTTTACTTTATAGCCTTATTCTAAAATTGATTAAATTGCCCACCCCCCCACTCATCAATCTACATACAATACCTTGTAATGACAAAGCAAAAACAGTTTAAAAAAAATGGAAATATCACATGTACATAAGTATTCAGACCCTTTACTAAGTACTTTGTTGAAGCACCTTTGGCAGCGATTACATCCTCGAGTCTTCTTGGGTATGTCGCTACAAGCTCGGCACACCTGTATTTGGGGAGTTTCTCCCGTTTCTCTCTGCAGATCCACTCAAGCTCTGTCAGGCTGGATGGAGAGTGTCGCTGCACAACTATTTTCAGGTTTCTCCAGAGATAATCAGTCAGGTTCAATTTCTCCACTGATTTGGCAATGGTAAGGTGGGAGGTTCAGTGTTGAACTGTATGTGTTGACTGTATGGGAGCTGGTTAGATGAAATGAGCAATGGCTTAATTTCTAACAGATTTCCACATTGCTACTGATTGAATACATATGTTTATGAATGCAGTCTGTGTGTGGAAAGTTATTTTTACCTGTATTTATTATGGATCCCCATTAGCTGCTGCCATACTCATAAATACAATTAGTGATGAAGTCAATCTCTCCTATAGATTGACATATATGTTATTAATATTAGCTCTCTGTGTATATCCAAGGGCCAGCAGTGCTGCCCTCTTCTGAACAAAGTCATTTTTTGTGGTGCTTAACCACACGACTGAACACTAGTCCAGGTGCGACAAACTAGGACTTCTCCCCATCCTCGCTGCTGTTGTATCAATATATTTTGACCTTGACAGTTTACAATCCAGGGTTACTCCAAGCAGTTTAGTCACCTCAAGCTCAATATCCACATGATTTATTACAAGATGAAGTTGAGGTTTAGGGTTCGGTGAACGTTTTGTCCCAAATTATTTGTCCCAAATTCAGTGTACAGGCTAAAGAAAAGCAATATTGGTGTTGATTAAATACAGCTCTATGCAAGGGAAGTGGCCATGTGATTTGAAGTAGTTGAAGAAGTGGAGAGGTGATGTTATGCTCCGGGTAGAGATCTGTACTGTATGCGTGTACTAGCTAGCGGTTTGACTATAATCATGGGCTCTACATGTCACTATGTCATGCAGCACATTCAGCTAGTATAGTTAACATGGATGTCACGCCCTGACCTTAGAGAGCTTTTTATGTCTCTATTTTGGTTTGCCCACCCAGACCCTCCCTATAGATTCAGGTTTTGCGGCCGGAGTCCACACCTTTGGGGGGAGGGGGAGGGTCTGTCACGCCCTGACCTTAGAGAGCTTTTTATGTCTCTATTTTGGTTTGCCCACCCAGACCCTCCCTATAGATTCAGGTTTTGCGGCCGGAGTCCACACCTTTGGGGGGAGGGGGAGGGTCTGTCACGCCCTGACCTTAGAGAGCTTTTTATGTCTCTATTTTGGTTTGCCCACCCAGGTCTGCGGCCGGAGTCCACACCTTTGGGGGGAGGGGGAGGGTCTGTCACGCCCTGACCTTAGAGAGCTTTTTATGTCTCTATTTTGGTTTGGTGTGATTTCGGTGGGCATTCTATGTTCTTTTCTGTATGTTTTTGTATTTCTTTGTTTTGGCCGGGTATGGTTCTCAATCAGGGACAGCTGTCTATCGTTGTCTCTGATTGGGAACCATAGTTAGGTAGCTTTTCCCCCTATGCTTTGTGGGTAGTTATTTTCTGTTTAGTGTTTTCTGCACCTTGGTTTTGTTTAGTGTTTAGTGTCTTCAGACGACGACACCCGTTACAACGGAATACAGTGTTCAACAGTTTGGGTCAGAAAATGAAACTACTGGTATGAATTAAGAATTTTCAATTTAAGTTCAGTATGGAATTGACTGAAACCATGATTTGAACATCTGTTAGCTTTAGTCATTGTCTGTCTTGGTTTGTACTTATTGGCTGTTCCTAGACATTGTCCTAGGTTGCCATAGAGATTCCTTGACCCTACTTGTCTATTTCTTTGGATGTGTAGATTGTTAAGAGTGCATTAAACTACAGGGCTGGATGAACTCATTTTTATCAAAGTTAAATTACAGTAAAGCAGATTCCATTGGATGTGATTCTTATTTCAAAAAGTAAAGTATTTTTTAAAATGACTAAAATAAGAGGAAGGGAAACACTGGAAACAGAATAATAAAACTGTGATAAAATCATTGGACAGATTGTGGATCGAAAACCATTTTATTAGAATGATACGTTCATCACAAAGATATCTGTTATCCTTGTCAAAATACAGTCACATTCTAACAATTCAAAGAACACTCTCTCACCCCGGTGAAATGTTTCCAATGATAAGGTGTTCCAGTGGAATGATAACTAAGACACAGCTATAGAGACCCTAAGATACTAAGATATCAGCAAACAGACCCTGCTTTTTGACATTTCTCCTCTCATCGCTACTGTTGCCACATCACCATGCCAGTTCAATGCCTTTTGCCACCCCAGAATGCTTTTTGAATAGGCAGCGTGCTTCTCATCATCAAGCTATCCTTTTGTGAACAAAGTGCCTAATATTTCCTTCCATGCCCATTCTAACAACTCAGACAGAGCTGTATATATAGCCTACACTCATTGTACGTCCTCCGAGCACAATTGAATAAATGACAGACATACATTTTCAACATTTCCTCTTATCATAACAAAATCACAAATCACATAATTGTGATTCTCTTCATTATTACATCATTTGCGTCCTATTTTGTTCACAAAATGTTGCTGCTCTCACATTTTGGTTGGTTGTGGTGCATGGTGTCTGATTTGGAAGGGGAGCTGATGTGCTGGTAAGTTTCCTGGTCAATAAATGGCTTGAATCAGGGCCTGAAACCATTGAGGAGAGGTAGGATGGATACTTGTTTCATCTGATGGGCGCTAGGCTGTTTGGCCTTATGTCCAACTTGTAGGTATACCTGCATGACGACACCATACTGCCAGATGAAGAAAGGACTCATTCTATAGTTATCACTTATACTGTAACATATCTTATATTACTTATATCTTATATTATGTATTTATATCACATATCTTATACTATATATATAATATTACTTATCTTATATGACTTATCTTATATAACTTATATATACTATATTATACTATATTATACTATATACAATTATACAATTTTCACCAAGATGGCATAGCAGTCAGACGTCCTTTGTCCTCGTCTTGTCGTGTCCCGTATATTTATTTTTTTATTTTTTTTATTTCACCTTTATTTAACCAGGTAGGCTAGTTGAGAACAAGTTCTCATTTGCAACTGCGACCTGGCCAAGATAAAAGCATAGCAGTGTGAACAGACAACACAGAGTTACACATGGAATAAACAATTAACAAGTCAATAACACAGTAGAAAAAAATGGGCAGTCTATATACAATGTGTGCAAAAGGCATGAGGAGGTAGGCGAATAATACAGTTTTGCAGATTAACACTGGAGTGATAAATGATCAGGTCATGTACAGGTAGAGATATTGGTGTGCAAAAGAGCAGAAAAATAAATAAATAAAAACAGTATAAAAAAAAGTATGGGAATGAGGTAGGTGAAAATGGGTGGGCTATTTTCCTATAGACTATGTACAGCTGCAGCGATCGGTTAGCTGCTCGGATAGCTGATGTTTGAAGTTGGTGAGGGAGATAAAAGTCTCCAACTTCAGCGATTTTTGCAATTCGTTCCAGTCACAGGCAGCAGAGTACTGGAACGAAAGGCGGCCAAATGATGTGTTGGCTTTAGGGATGATCAGTGAGATACACCTGCTGGAGCGCGTGCTACGGATGGGTGTTGCCATCGTGACCAGTGAACTGAGATAAGGCGGAGCTTTACCTAGCATGGACTTGTAGTGAATATGTAGTGAGGGCCAGCCGACTAGAGCATACAAGTCGCAGTGGTGGGTGGTATAAGGTGCTTTAGTGACAAAACGGATGGCACTGTGATAGACTGCATCCAGTTTGCTGAGTAGAGTGTTGGAAGCCATTTTGTAGATGACATCGCCGAAGTCGAGGATCGGTAGGATAGTCAGTTTAACTAGGGTAAGCTTGGCAGCGTGAGTGAAGGAGGCTTTGTTGCGGAATAGAAAGCCGACTCTTGATTTGATTTTCGATTGGAGATGTTTGATGTGGGTCTGGAAGGAGAGTTTGCAGTCTAGCCAGACACCTAGGTACTTATAGATGTCCACATATTCAAGGTCGGAACCATCCAGGGTGGTGATGCTAGTCGGGCATGCGGGTGAAGGCAGCGATCGGTTGAAAAGCATGCATTTGGATTTACTCGCATTTAAGAGCAGTTGGAGGCCACGGAAGGAGTGCTGTATGGCATTGAAGCTCGTTTGGAGGTTAGATAGCACAGTGTCCAATGACGGGCCGAAAGTATATAGAATGGTGTCGTCTGCGTAGAGGTGGATCAGGGAATCGCCCGCAGCAAGAGCAACATCATTGATATACACAGAGAAAAGAGTCGGCCCGAGAATTGAACCCTGTGGCACCCCCATAGAGACTGCCAGAGGACCGGACAGCATATATGTCATGCAGGTGAAAGAGGACCCAAAAGCGACTTAACAGAAACAGAGTTTATTAAAGTCCAAAACGGAATAACAGAAATCCTCTAGACTTGTAGAGGGGAAACAACTGGAGAAGCGGCCACAGACTGCAGGTCGCCGGGTAGGCGCAGGCCGTAGTCGACTGAGACACCTGCTCACACGCAGCATCTGATGAAGGCACAAAACACGACAGGACAGGGTGATACACAATCACGGCAAAAACACGACAGGACAGGGCGAAACGCAATCACAGCATGGTGAATACAATACAAGGAACCGACGGGACAGGAACGGATCACAAAGGAATAAATAGGGACTCTAATCAGGGGAAAGGATCGGGAACAGGTGTGGGAAGACTAAATGATGATTAGGGGAATAGGAACAGCTGGGAGCAGGAACGGAACGACAGAGAGAAGAGAGAGCGAGAGAGTGAGAGAGGGGGGGAGAGAGAGGGATAGAAGGAGGGAAAGAACCAAACAAGACCAGCAGAGGGAAACGAAATAGCATGGGGAGCACAGGGACAAGACATGACAATAAATGACAAACATGACAGTACCCCCCACTCACCGAGCGCCTCCTGGCGCACTCGAGGAGGAATCCTGGCGGCAACGGAGGAAATCATCGATGAGCGAACGGTCCAGCACGTCCCGAGACGGAACCCAACTCCTCTCCTCAGGACCGTAACCCTCCCAATCCACTAGGTATTGGTGACCCCGTCCCGAGAACGCATGTCCATAATCTTATGTACCTTGTAAATAGGTGCGCTCTCGACAAGGACGGGAGGGGGAGGGAAGACGAACGGGGTGCGAAGAAAGGGCTTAACACAGGAGACATGGAAGACAGGATGGACGCGACGAAGATGTCGCGGAAGAAGCAGTCGCACAGCGACAGGATTGACGACCTGGGAGACACGGAACGGACCAATGAACCGCGGAGTCAACTTACGAGAAGCTGTCGTAAGAGGAAGGTTGCGAGTGGAAAGCCACACTCTCTGGCCGCAACAATACCTTGGACTCTTAATCCTGCGTTTATTGGCGGCTCTCACCGTCTGTGCCCTGTAACGGCAAAGTGCAGACCTCACCCTCCTCCAGGTGCGCTCACAACGTTGGACAAACGCTTGAGCGGAGGGAACGCTGGACTCGGCAAGCTGGGATGAGAACAGAGGAGGCTGGTAACCCAGACTACTCTGAAACGGAGATAACCCGGTAGCAGACGAAGGAAGCGAATTGTGAGCGTATTCTGCCCAGGGGAGCTGTTCTGCCCAAGACGCAGGGTTTCTGAAAGAAAGGCTGCGTAGTATGCGACCAATCGTCTGATTGGCCCTCTCTGCTTGACCGTTAGACTGGGGATGAAACCCGGAAGAGAGACTGACGGACGCACCAATCAAACGACAGAACTCCCTCCAAAACTGTGACGTGAATTGCGGGCCTCTGTCTGAAACGGCGTCTAACGGGAGGCCATGAATTCTGAATACATTCTCAATAATGATTTGTGCCGTCTCCTTAGCGGAAGGAAGTTTAGCGAGGGAATGAAATGTGCCGCCTTAGAGAACCTATCGACAACCGTCAGAATCACAGTCTTCCCCGCAGACAAAGGCAGACCGGTAATGAAGTCTAAGGCAATGTGAGACCATGGTCGAGAAGGAATGGGGAGCGGTCTGAGACGACCGGCAGGAGGAGAGTTACCCGACTTAGTCTGCGCGCAGTCCGAACAAGCAGCCACGAAACGGCGCGTGTCACGCTCCTGAGTCGGCCACCAAAAGCGCTGGCGAATAGACGCAAGAGTGCCTCGAACACCGGGATGACCCGCTAACTTGGCAGAGTGAGCCCACTGAAGAACAGCCAGACGAGTGGAAACAGGAACGAAAAGGAGGTTACTAGGACAAGCGCGCGGCGACGCAGTGTGCGTGAGTGCTTGCTTAACCTGTCTTTCAATTCCCCAGACTGTTAACCCGACAACACGCCCATAAGGAAGAATCCCCTCGGGATCAGTAGAAGCCACAGGAGAGCTAAACAGACGGGATAAGGCATCAGGCTTGGTGTTCTTGCTACCCGGACGGTAAGAAATCACAAACTCGAAACGAGCGAAAAACAACGCCCAACGAGCTTGACGGGCATTAAGTCGTTTGGCAGAACGGATGTACTCAAGGTTCTTATGGTCTGTCCAAACGACAAAAGGAACATCGCCCCCTCCAACCACTGTCGCCATTCGCCTAGGGCTAAGCGGATGGCGAGCAGTTCACGGTTACCCACATCATAGTTGCGCTCAGATGGCGACAGGCGATGAGAAAAATAAGCGCAAGGATGAACCTTATCGTCAGACTGGAAGCGCTGGGATAGAATGGCTCCCACGCCTACCTCTGAAGCGTCAACCTCGACAATGAATTGTCTAGTGACGTCAGGAGTAACGAGGATAGGAGCGGACGTAAAACGTTCTTTTAGAAGATCAAAAGCTCCCTGGGCGGAACCGGACCACTTAAAACACGTCTTGACAGAAGTAAGAGCTGTGAGAGGGGCAGCAACTTGACCGAAATTACGAATGAAACGCCGATAGAAATTAGCGAAACCTAAAAAGCGCTGCAACTCGACACGTGACCTTGGAACGGGCCAATCACTGACAGCTTGGACCTTAGCGGAATCCATCTGAATGCCTTCAGCGGAAATAACGGAACCGAGAAAAGTAACGGAGGAGACATGAAAAGAGCACTTCTCAGCCTTTACGTAGAGACAATTCTCTAAAAGGCGCTGTAGAACACGTCGAACGTGCTGAACATGAATCTCGAGTGACGGAGAAAAAATCAGGATATCGTCAAGATAGACAAAAACAAAAATGTTCAGCATGTCTCTCAGAACATCATTAACTAATGCCTGAAAAACAGCTGGCGCATTGGCGAGACCGAACGGCAGAACCCGGTACTCAAAATGCCCTAACGGAGTGTTAAACGCCGTTTTCCACTCGTCCCCCTCTCTGATGCGCACGAGATGGTAAGCGTTACGAAGGTCCAACTTAGTAAAGCACCTGGCTCCCTGCAGAATCTCGAAGGCTGATGACATAAGGGGAAGCGGATAACGATTCTTAACCGTTATGTCATTCAGCCCTCGATAATCCACGCAGGGGCGCAGAGTACCGTCCTTCTTTTTAACAAAAAAGAACCCCGCCCCGGCCGGAGAAGAAGAAGGCACTATGGTACCGGCGTCAAGAGACACAGACAAATAATCCTCGAGAGCCTTACGTTCGGGAGCCGACAGAGAGTATAGTCTACCTCGAGGAGGAGTGGTCCCCGGAAGGAGATCAATACTACAATCATACGACCGGTGAGGAGGAAGGGAGTTGGCTCGGGACCGACTGAAGACCGTGCGCAGATCATGATATTCCTCCGGCACTCCTGTCAAATCGCCAGGTTCCTCCTGAGAAGTAGGGACAGAAGAAACGGGAGGGATGGCAGACATTAAACACTTCACATGACAAGAAACGTTCCAGGATAGGATAGAATTACTAGACCAATTAATAGAAGGATTATGACATACTAGCCAGGGATGACCCAAAACAACAGGTGTAAACGGTGAACGGAAAATCAAAAAAGAAATAGTCTCACTGTGGTTACCAGATACTGTGAGAGTTAAAGGTAGTGTCTCAAATTTGATACTGGGAAGATGACTACCATCTAAGGCAAACATGGGCGTAGGCCTGTCTAACGGTCTGAAAGGAATGTTATGTTTCCGAACCCATGCTTCGTCCATGAAACAACCCTCAGCCCCAGAGTCAATCAAAGCACTGCATGTAGCACCCGAACCGGTCCAGCGTAGATGGACCGACATAGTAGTACAAGATCTAGATGAAGGGACCTGAGTAGTAGCGCTCACCAGTAGCCCTCCGCTTACTGATGGGCTCTGGCCTCTTACTGGACATGAATTAACAAAATGTCCAGCAACTCCGCAATAGAGGCACAGGCGGTTGGTGATCCTCCGTTCCCTCTCCTTATTCGAGATGCGAATCCCTCCCAGCTGCATGGGCTCAGTCTCAAAGCCAGAGGGGGGAGATGGTTGCGATGCGGAGCAGGGAAACACCGTTGATGCGAGCTCTCTTCCACGAGCCCGGTGACGAAGATCTACCCGTCGTTCTATGCGGATGGCGAGAGCAATCAAAGAGTCCACATCTGAAGGAACCTCCCGGGAGAGAATCTCATCCTTAACCACTGCGTGGAGTCCCTCCAGAAAACGAGCGAGCAGCGCCGGCTCGTTCCACTCACTAGAGGCAGCAAGAGTGCGAAACTCAATGGAATAATCCGTTATGGACCGTTCACCTTGGCATAAGGAAGCCAGGGCCCTAGAAGCCTCCCCACCAAAAACTGAACGGTCAAAAACCCGAATCATCTCCTCTTTAAAGTTCTGGAATTCGTTAGAGCAATCAGCCCTTGCCTCCCAGATAGCTGTGCCCCATTCTCGAGCCCGGCCAGTAAGGAGTGAAATGACGTAAGCAACCCGAGCTCTCTCTAGAGTATGTGTTGGGTTGGAGAGAGAACACAATCTCACACTGCGTGAGAAAGGAGCGGCACTCAGTGGGCTGCCCGGAGTAGCAAGGTGGGTTATTAACCCTAGGTTCTGGAGGCTCGGCAGGCCAGGAAGTAACAGGTGGCACGAGACGTAGACTCTGGAACTGTCCAGAGAGGTCGGAAACCTGAGCAGCCAGGTTTTCCACGGCATGGCGAGCAGCAGACAATTCCTGCTCGTGTCTGCCGAGCATGGCTCCTTGGATCTCGACGGCAGTGTAACGAGCGTCTGAAGTCGCTGGGTCCATTCCTTGGTCGGTTCCTTCTGTCATGCAGGTGAAAGAGGACCCAAAAGCGACTTAACAGAAACAGAGTTTATTAAAGTCCAAAACGGAATAACAGAAATCCTCTAGACTTGTAGAGGGGAAACAACTGGAGAAGCGGCCACAGACTGCAGGTCGCCGGGTAGGCGCAGGCCGTAGTCGACTGAGACACCTGCTCACACGCAGCATCTGATGAAGGCACAAAACACGACAGGACAGGGTGATACACAATCACGGCAAAAACACGACAGGACAGGGCGAAACGCAATCACAGCATGGTGAATACAATACAAGGAACCGACGGGACAGGAACGGATCACAAAGGAATAAATAGGGACTCTAATCAGGGGAAAGGATCGGGAACAGGTGTGGGAAGACTAAATGATGATTAGGGGAATAGGAACAGCTGGGAGCAGGAACGGAACGACAGAGAGAAGAGAGAGCGAGAGAGTGAGAGAGGGAGGGGGAGAGAGAGGGATAGAAGGAGGGAAAGAACCAAACAAGACCAGCAGAGGGAAACGAAATAGCATGGGGAGCACAGGGACAAGACATGACAATAAATGACAAACATGACAATATATATATATATATTTACAACTTTCTTCCTATACCTTTTTAAATATTTTTTTTATTTTCCATAAACTCAACTTCAAAACACTCTCCTGCAACCCGCCTCACCAATCTATATAAAAAAGAAAGTATTATTTACCTCAAATCTGTAATCCTCCATAGAAGCTAACCAGATGCTAGCCAGAAGCTAGCCTGAAGCTAACCAGAAGCTAATCAGAAGCTAGCCAGAAGATAGTAAGCTTCTTTACTGGCTAATCGTTAGTATTCAGCTAACCACGGTTTGTGGTCATCAGCTATCCTTTAACTCAAAAATCTATCGGCAGTTTTGTACGGCGCGGCTCGGACCGGAACATACCGGACCTATTTTCTCCCCATGTCCCCGGATTTCAACCGCAAGCTCTGGACATTTATACCTGGATCTTGCAGCTAGCTTGCTGCTATCCATGTGACTATCGGCTTACGTCGATCCTGGAGCAAATATCAATTATTCCGGAGCTAGCCAGCTGAAGAGTTCCATCAGCCACTCCTGGGCTACAATCACCTATCCGGACCCGTTTTACTGCCAACGTCTTCACAACTGGAATACCGACGTTATCTGCCCAAGGGAGTTATCCAGCTGGCTCCTCCGTCGCGACGTTACCTGAACGCCCATCTGCGGCCCGCTAATCGTTAGCTTTCTTATTGGCTGCTATCTGAATAGGACATTTTTTTTCTTTTTTCTTGGTCCTCAAACTATATCTGTTTTTTTTGCGAATTGGATTGATCCCCTTTTCCACACGGAACCCCACTAATCCTACCGACGGAAACACACGAGGTGGCTAAAAACAGACCTCCATGCTATGTTAGCTTGCTACCGATGGCCCGGCTAGCTGTCTGTTTCATGCGTGTTATCATTAGAAGCCTCCTCCCTAAGTTTGTTTTATTCACTGCTTTAGCACACTCTGCCAACCCGGATGTTCTAGCTGTGTCTGAATCCTGGCATAGGAAGACCACCAAAAATTATGAAATTTTCATCCCTAACTAAAATATTTTCAGAAAAGATAGAACTGCCAAAGGGGGCGGTGTTGCAATCTACTGCAAAGATAGCCTGCAGTGTTCTGTCCTACTATCCAGGTCTGTACCCAAACAATTTGAACTTTTACTTTTAAAAATCCACCTCTCTAAAAACAAGTCTCTCACCGTTGCCACTTGCTATAGACCACCCTCTGCCCCCAGCTGTGCTCTGGACACCATATGTGAACTGATTGCCCCCCATCTATCTTCAGAGCTCATGCTGCTATGCGACCTAAACTGGAACATGCTTAACCACCCAGCCATCCTACAATCTAAGCTTGATGCCCTCAATCTCACACAAATTATCAATGAACCTACCAGGTACCTCCCCAAAGCCGTAAACACGGGCACCCTCATAGATATCATCCTAACCAACTTGCCCTCCATATACACCTCTGCTGTCTTCAACCTTGATCTCAGCGATCACTGCCTCATTGCCTGCATCTGTAATGGGCCAGCGGTCAAACGACCTCCACTCATCACTGTCAAAAGCTCCCTGAAACACTTCAGCGAGCAGGCCTTTCTAATCGACCTGGCCGGGGTATCCTGGAAGGATATTGATCTCATCCCGTCAGTAGAGGATGCCTGGTAATTTTTTTAAAATGCCTTCCTAACCATCTTTAATAAGCATGCCCCATTCAAGAAATGTAGAACCAGGAACAGATATAGCCCTTGGTTCTCCCCAGACCCGACTGCCCTTGACCAACACAAAAACATCCTATGGCGTTCTGCATTAGCATCGAACAGCCCCCATGATATGTAGCTTTTCAGGGAAGCTAGAAACCAATATACACAGGCAGTTAGAAAGGCCAAGGCTAGCTTTTGGGACACTAAATTCTGGGACACTGTAAAGTCCATGGAGAATAAGAACACCTCCTCCCAGCTGCCCACTGCACTGAAGATAGGAAACACTGTCACCACTGATTAATCCACTATAATTGAGATTTCAATAAGCACTTTTCTACGGCTGGCCATGCTTTCCACCTGGCTACCCCTACCCCGGTCAACAGCACTGCCCCCCCCCCCCCCCCCACAGCAACTCGCCCAAGCCTTCCCCATTTCTCCTTCTCCCAAATCCAGTCAGCTGATGTTCTGAAAGAGCTGCAAAATCTGGTTCCCTACAAATCAGCCGGGCTAGACAATTTGGACCCTTTCTTTCTAAAATTATCTGCCAAAATTGTTGCCACCCCTATTACTAGCCTGTTCAACCTCTCTTTCGTGTCGTCTGAGATTCCCAAAGATTGGAAAGCAGCTGCGGTCATCCCCCTCTTCAAAGGGGGGGACACTCTTGACCCAAACTGCTACAGACCTATATCTATACTACCCTGCCTTTCTAAGGTCTTCGAAAGCCAAGTCAGCAAACAGATTACCGACCATTTCGAATCTCACCATACCCTCTCTGCTATGCAATCTGGTTTCGGAGCTGGTCATGGGTGCACCTCAGCCACGCTCAAGGTCATAAGCGATATCTTAACCGCCATCGATAAGAAACATTACTGTGCAGCCGTATTCATTAATCTGGCCAAGGCTTTCGACTCTGTCAATCACCACATCCTCATATGCAGACTCGACAGCCTTGGTTTATCAAATGATGGCCTGGTTCACCAACTACTTCTCTGGTAGAGTTCAGTGTGTCAAATCAGAGGGTCTGTTGTCCGGACCTCTGGCAGTATGGGGCTCCCACAGGGTTCAATTCTTGGACCGACTCTCTTCTCTGTATACATCAATGATGTCGCTCTTGCTGCTGGTGAGTCTCTGATCCACCTCTATGCAGACGACACCATTCTGTATACTTCTGGCCCTTCTTTGGACACTGTGTTAACAACCCTCCAGGCAAGCTTCAATGCCATACAACTCTCCTTCCGTGGCCTCCAATTGCTCTTAAATACAAGTAAAACTAAATGCATGCTCTTCAACCGATCGCTGCCTGCGCATGCCCGCCTGTCCAACATCACTACTCTGGATGGCTCTGACAACTATAAATACCTAGGTGTCTGGTTATACTGTAAAGTCTCCTTCCAGACCCACATCAAACATCTCCAATCAAAGTTAAATCTAGAATTGGCTTCCTATTTCGCAACAAAGCATCCTTCATTCATGCTGCCAAACATACCCTTGTAAAACTGACCATCCTACCAATCCTCGACTTCGGCGATGTCATTTACAAAATAGCCTCCAATACCCTACTCAACAAATTGGATGCAGTCTATCACAGTGCCATCCGTTTTGTCACCAAAGCCCCATATACTACCCACCATTGCGACCTGTACGCTCTCGTTGGCTGGCCCTATCTTATCTCTAAGTTATCTCTAACAGGCATTTGTTATCTCTAACAGGCAGTAGTTATCTCTAACAGGCAGTAGTTATCTCTAACAGGCAGTAGTTATCAACAACTTTTTTGGTCTTGTTACTGTTTTTAGACCACACATGAATGGGTATGTTCCTTATTCCTTATCACCATGTCACAAATCTCACTTTCACTGCGGGGTGATTCTCCCCTCAAGGACCTGATCTCTGCTCACTACTGATTATTTACGAGTTAATTTAAGTGACCTCATGTTCTATTATGTTAAAATCCAGACCTGATGCAACTCAACCCTCCCTCTGCCCCTTTATAAGTCCAGACACACACTCCCTCTCTTTCAGCAGTCCCCACCATAAACAGTTACTGCACATCTGGCAAAAATGTATTATTGCATTTGCCAATTTTCAGTTTATGCCTTTAAAATAAATAAAGACTGATATTCCTAAATATATATATAGCATTCTCTTCTGACGAACACCGCATCATATCTCCCCATTTCACTGTCACTGAATACTGCATGTCACCTATTCAAAACCACTTCACACCTTATTTTATATCATTTTGTAGCTTTCGCCAATACATTTGCTAACTCATGTTGTTTTCTCCCACTTGAATGTAATCCTGTACCCAATAATTTCTTACAGCAGACAGGCTAGTAAATGGGATTGAAAGAGTACATGCACAGTTGGCACTGTGCTAACAAACTAACAACAGACACGCTAACAACAAGCTAGCAGTCAAATTTACAACAAGCTACTGTAGCAGACTAGCTAACAACAGCTAGCTGACACACTAACAACAAGCTAGCTGACACACTAACAACAAGCTAGCAGGCAAGCTAACAACAAAGCAAACATAAAGCCATCCAGATGGGGCATAGTAATCCACTCAAGGTCAAACAAGCTCATAGTTTTTACAAATATAGCTGTGTCTTATATCCCAGGTAGGCATATGATCAAATACTTATGATGTCATATATCACAAAACAGGATCAGTAGCAAGATAAGTAGCTTATAAAGAGTAGTAATTTATATAGTTGAACAGACATTGAACAAACATTGAACAAACAAAGTCCTCTGCAGCATTGAAACCCCGCCAGTTAGGAGGGCTTCTGAATCACCGAGACCTCCCCTCTGCAGGGGTTGTCGATTTAAGTACAAAGTAGGGCACTTTGCATGTGATGTGTGTTGCCTTGCATGGTTACGACATGCAACGGCCCTGTACCAGTCTGCATGCTGCTTAACGAATGTCTTCCTTTTCCTCTTTCTCCTTCCGCCCATTCGTCCATCTGCTTGCAGAAGACAACCGTGTTGAAGGTGGGTATTCAATTTTCTCTTTTCTTCGTCATGGTTTTTATCATCTTTCCTCTGTGATTTATTCACTGAAACCATGCTGTGGTTCTCATGGCTTAACATACTGTATTTCATGGGGAAATTGTTTTAAAATGTGCTACTGAAATGGTGTTAATGTGCTACTGAAATGGTGTTAAAATGTGCTACTGAAATGGTAAGTCGGCTCCATATGTTTTTCTCATTTGTGTTTCTGAGTAGATGTTGTTGCAAAATGTGCTCGGTCATTGGTTCAGGAGAAACGAGTGGTTTGGGATAATTAAATGATGCTTCAGAAAAGTTAGCTGTTCTTAAAGACACTATTTATCATGATCCTGATGACAAAATGTGGAACATTCACTTATGTTGATGTAGTTGTTACTATTCTTGAAATCTCCCATAGATGTTAATGTTAATGAATATCAGTGAATGTTTTGGCAAAAGTTGAGCTAAGTACAGTGCCTTTCGGAAGGTATTCAGACACCTTGACTTTTTCTAAAATTGATTAAATAAAAACTAATCCTTAGCAATCTACACACAATACCCCATAATGACAAAATGAAAACAGGTTTATAGCAATTTTATCAAATATAGAATAATTAGAAAACAGAAATAACTTATTTAAATAAGTAGTCATACCTGTTGATATGAGATTCGAAATTGAGCTCAGGTTCATTGATCAGCCTAGAGATTATTCTACAACTTGATTGGAGTCCACCTGTGGTAAATCCAATTGATTGGACAACATTTGGAAAGGCACACACCTGTCTATATAAGGTCCCACAGTTGACAGTGCATGTCACAGCAAAAAAAACAAGCCATGAGGTTGAAGGAATTGTCCGTAGAGCTCCGAGACAGGATTGTGTCGAGGAACAGATATCGGGAAAAGTACCAAATTAATTCTGCAGCATTGAAGGTCTCCAAGCACACAGTGCATCATTCTTAAATGGAAGAAGTTTGGAATCTCTATGACTCTTCCGAGTGCTGGCCGCCCGGCCAAACTGAACAATTGGGAGAGAAGAGCCTTGGTCAGGGAGGTGACCAAGAACCCGATGGTCACTCTGACAGAGCTCTAGAGTTATGGTAGAGGGATTTGGGCATGTTTTTCAGTGGCAGGGACTGGAAGGCAAAGATGAACAGAGCAAAGTATATAGTGATCCTTAATAAAAACCTGCTCCAGAATTGTCAGAACCTCAGACTGGGACGAAGTTTCACCTTCTAACAGGACAATGACCCAAAGCACACAGCCAAGACAAAGCAGGAGTGGCTTTGGGACAAGTTTCTGAATGTCCTTGGGTGGCCAAGCCAGACCCAGAAGTTGAACCCGATTTTAACATCTCTGGAGAGAACTAAAAATAGCTGTGCAGCGATGCTCCCCAACAGAGCTTGAGAGGATCTGCAGAGAAGAATGGAAGAAACTCCCCAAATACAAGCTTGAGGCTGTAGTCACTGCCAAAGGTACTTCAACAAAGTACTGAGTAAAGGGTCTAAATACTTATGTAAATGAATACATATGTCAATTTCAGTTTTTTTTTAAATTATAAATTAGCGTTGTGTGTAGATTGATGAGGGGAAAAAAATGATTTAATCAATTTTAGAATTAGGTTTTATTGTAACAAAATGTGGGAAAAAGTCAAGGGGTCTGAACACTTTCTGAAGGCAATGTATGTTAAGATTAGTATTTAGGCTACTACTACACTGTTAAACTATGCCTTGGATCTCTCACTGGTTTGAAATACATTTTCTCCAGGTTATTGTTGATACATTACATAAGTGAATGGTATGGAAGGGACAGGACAAACATTTTATGGTTTCTGCAAGCTGCGGGAAGTAGACAATAGTCTGTTCCCATTTACAAGGAGATAGCAGTGTCATAGTGAACAACTGAATACAACTTTAAAGAACAAACTCTGAACTGAACACTAAATAATGTCTTTACTTACAATAGTGTCTTTCATCTTTGCATTAAGGAGGGGAAAATGACCCGACCCTGCCCAATCAAATTGCTTTATATAACTGATAATATTATTATGCAAATACTCTGTTTGGATTTTTGAAAGTTAATGTAGAAAAATTTGGATCCGTTGTAAGAGATTCACATCGCAAAACCTTGTTCAAGTCAGGCCATTGCTTTAGGGGCAGGTAGGTACAGCAGGTGGAACTGGTTGAGCATTCTGAGAGGAGGCTCATCTTGGACAAATGGAACCTCAACTAACCTACAATTATTACAGTTAATTTAACTAAAGCAAGTCTGACTGATTATGCATTGCAACCTCTCTCTTGGTTGGAAACATGCTCAACACCCTAACCCAACCTTGTCTGACTGTACCCCATCCTCACTCTCTGTCCCCCTTCGCCCCTACACTGACTCCCCAACACCTCCCAAAATACCACAGGCATCTACCAAACACAGATGCCTGTCTGTCGGTTTGACCTACAGTAGGATATGTCCCAAATGAAAACCCTATTCCCTATATAGTGCACTACTTTGGCAAGGGCTCATAGGACTCTGGTCATCCAGTAGTGGTCTATAAAGAGAATATGGTGCTATTTGGGAGGCAGCCCTAGCCTTTCCGTGATCCCCTGTTTCTCTGCTGACTTTGCTCTTGTTTTCCTTTAAGGTCTGGCACACTTGATGATGGGCGACCAAGGTATGGGCTCTGTTTCTTTGGTCCCTCCCCCCATGTGCTCCATACAAATACTTATTTGTACTCTTACCGCTGGCTGGGGTACTCTGGGCTTTTAAATCTGCTTTTCAGATCTGCTTTGCAACAGTGAATGACTTGGTTTGTCTTGATCCCCCCCCTCGAATCATCGCCTCAAATCAGCACATACTTTTCTTGCCAGTATGTTTCAAACTCTTCTTCATTCTCATTTGGCCGGCTGTTTCATCATGCTATCATGCTGTGATTCATTTCAATGTGATGATAAAAACCAAAACAAAACATGCTGAAGGTAATTCATGATTGTGATGTAGCTACTATAGGGCATCAGACCCCCTCTATATTGCCCCTGCTGCTGGAATGCTTTAGCAGTCAGACAGTGAGCCACAGTGAGTTAGATGATTGAAAACCTCTCTCCATTTCTAAGGCAGTCTTTCTTTGCATCCCAAATGGCACCCTATTCCCTGTGTAGTGTGCTACTGTTAACTAAGGCCCAGGGTGCCTTTTAGGAAACATAGTCTGACTCATATTCTCCACAGCAGTCTGGTTGATCTCCCAGCATGCAGTACTCAGTCTGAGCCGGAAATGAAATATTGCTCACTTGAATCCCCCCCCACACACACACATACTAACACTCCCACCAGCATTCCATCATGCCATCCTTTCTTCAATCTCTTACCTCATCTTGGATATGATATTCATCCCATTGTGTCTCTCAGTGTGTCCCCAATCAATGGCACCTTATTCCCTATATAGTGCACTTATTTTGAACAGGGAATAGGGAAAAGGGTTCAATTTGGGATGCACCCACTCTGTGTTCTTCGGTCCTTCTTCCCTGTCTGTCAGTATGACCATGACACTTATCGCTGTCTTTCCTTCCTCTCTTCCTCCTCTTGTCTGGAAACTGCGTTCTACCATGGAACATTCCATCAACTATCCTAGGTAGTAAAGGTACTCTCCACACTTTACTTCCTCAAACTCCAAGTGGTCATGGCTGCCTCAAATCCGCTGTCTGTGGCCTTATATGGTAGTCACATGACAGTCTAAAGTTCACTGTCTGTGGCGTTATATGCTGATTTCATTAAGCATGTAAAGTCATGAGCATAATTGCATTGCTTTATGTTGCTACTATTTAAAATGTATGTGTGTCACGGTACCCAAGGTAGGTCACTGCTTAATACTTTGCGGTCAGCTCACGCTTTTCGATGAGGAGTGGATTGTTTCATTTCTGCTTGATGCATTAAGACCATAAAGACATTCACAAAGGGGGATATGTGATGTCCACTCCACTCTGCTTGTACCTGATGCCAGTGCAGCCCTGACCACCGGTAATGCTTCATCTTTTTCAACGTATTGATGGGTAATGGGGTGTGATGAGTTAAAGGCTATATCTGGCCCCAGTGTCTGACCAACCTGAGTGTTGTGGGCAGTGGGCAATGGGCTGGGCACCCCATGGGCTGGGAAGCACCTTGTCCTGGCTGGCTGTGCTGCTGTGCTGCTGTGCCGCTCTCCACAGAGGGTAAGTGGACCTCTGATCTCTGCCCGTTTGCCTCTCCTACCCAGGGCTCAGGGAAAGAGAAGGTTGGCTTCGAAGGTCCCTACTGAGCATTCCAGGTAAACAGCTTTGCTTTGTTCATTTGATTCCTTACCAGTTGAATCATTGGATCATTCAAGACTAGCAGGTCTAAAGGGCAAGTCACCGTTTGGTTTGTTTGTTTCATCCATAGGAGTTATGTTATGTGACATGTCCTGCCGCGTTAGCTGGATTGACAGTCTTCAATGAAAGACAATGTTCATATCTCAGCAGCTTGTAGATTGTGTGGGTGAAAATGTATGTGGGTGAAAATATGAATGATAATTCAGCAAGTTATGAGTATCTGTAGGGATATGTGTATTTTAGGCATAAATTAGTTTGAAGGCATGACCTTTGACATTATAGGAATCGTGGGACTGTAAAATTCCATTCCAGTGTTCCATTTCCATTCTAAATAAATTATTTTCATGTTATCACCTGTAATCACCTGTAATATTGTCAACAAGCTCTCAGTCTCACAGCAAAATTAGCCATTCATCCATGTTTATCAAATGTTTATTAAATCAAGTGTTTAAGCTAACGTTTAGACATTATCTCTACATTTTTAAGGTTACGGTTAAGTTCAGGCATTAACCTTGGGATAGGCTTAAAACATAAATATAAAAAACAACTTTCTATTGCTGTATTTGAGCATGCAACCTTTCACACTCGAGGCAGATGCTTACAAAACCTACTTGAAGGTAAAGAGCTCACTGTTGCCCCTAGTGGCCGGTTTACACGTCATCTCCCAACGTCCTCAGACATGGATGGATGTCAAATTCTTACTTGTATCACGGGTGACCTGGCTGAACACTGTAGCATTACTGTCTAAGTACGCCAGGTAAGAGGTGTGTTTATGAAAATAAGTGAGCATGGTACAATGAAAATTGAAAGTCAAATCAAATTAGTTTGTACAGGTAAGTAGACACCATATCCATAAATTAATCAAGTGTATGAGGAACCATTTCAGATGTCTGTGATTTGGAGCTATCTTTCCATTGCCTGCAGTACATCAATATTTTTCACTGTGATTTTATATCTAGGTACATTACACACGCTTGAACATGATTGGGATATAAAACACACACAGAGTAGACATTTTGTACTTTCCTTTAATCACTCAGGGCAACAGTGCAAAGATCAACTACCCTTCACGAAGGTAAGTGCTATTTATTTGGTAATGGCGGTTCAGGTTGTGTGGCCGTTCATAGAGATTGGATGATTACATTTTTTAGGGCCCATCTTGTTTTGCTCTTTTCTCTGAATATTGAAAAGGTCAAATGAGCTTTTTCTGATATTGCTTAAACACATGGTCTGCAAGTGTAACAGAGTTAAGAACGAACATTATGATCACTCCACAGCTATCTTGAAATGTCACGGATGGAGCTATCCAATCGGTAACTTTTGGGTGGCTCAAGCCATTGGAATGTTATCAAGGAGGTGCGGTCACGTGTGTTGGGAAGCAGAGGATCACTGGTTTGAGCCCAGTATGGGGCAGTCGTACAGTGGAGGAAGCTAAGCTGTTTGCAGGCAATCCCTCATGCCTGTAAAACTGAATGACAGGGTGCTTTCAGACTCCGATCTGCCCTAGGAATGGGATGTTGCCTCTAAAACTGAATGAAATGATGTTTAGAGAGTCTGAGTATCTGCCCTAGGAATGGGATGTTGCCTCTAAAACTGAGTGAAATGATGTTTAGAGAGTCTGAGTATCTGCCCTAGGAATGGGATGTTGCCTCTAAAACTGAATGAAATGATGTTTAGAGAGTCTGAGTATCTGCCCTAGGAATGGGATGTTGCCTCTAAAACTGAATGAAATGATGTTTAGAGAGTCTGAGTATCTGCCCTACGAATGGGATGTTGCCTCTAAAACTGAATGAAATGATGCTTAGAGAGTCTGAGTATCTACCCTAGGAATGGGATGTTGCCTCTAAAACTGAATGAAATGATGCTTAGAGAGTCTGAGTATCTGCCCTGGGAATGGGATGAGATTTCCAATGCTCAAGTCTGGTTGTAATAGCACAATGCTGCTTAAATAAACAAAGCTATTATTATTAGGCAAGTCAGTTAAGAACAGATTCTTATTTCCAATGATGGCCTACACTGGCCAAACACGGATGATGCAAGGCTAATTGTGCGCCACCCTATGGGACTCCCAATCACAGCCGGTTGTGATACAGCCTCGATTCAAACCAGGTTGTCTGTAGTGACACCTCTAGCACTGAGATGCAGTGCCTTAGACCGTGCCACTCGGATGAAGGTTCTTTTTTGGGGTTTTTGTGATAATGGTACACCTACCATGACATGTTTGTAAGACCGACACCTTGGCATCTTGCCACATTTTACGCAGAAAAATAACATTTTAAGGATATGTCAAGTCTAAACCAATGAGTCATGAGGTGTACTGTAGGTCTACGGCTTCAAAACTGTAGGATGTGACGTACTGTAGACTACGCATGGCAAGCTCATCATAATGTGACGTACGGTAGACTATACGCACGGCAAGCTCATCATAATGTGATGTACTGTAGACTATACACACGGCTAGCTCATCAGGATGTGATGTACTGTAGACTATACACACGGCTAGCTCATCATAATGTGATGTACTGTAGACTATACACACGGCTAGCTCATCATAATGTGACGTACGGTAGACTATACGCACGGCAAGCTCATCATAATGTGATGTACTGTAGACTATACACAAGGCTAGCTCATCATAATGTGATGTACTGTAGACTATACACACGGCTAGCTCATCAGGATGTGATGTACTGTAGACTATACACACGGCTAGCTCATCATAATGTGATGTACTGTAGACTATACACAAGGCTAGCTCATCATAATGTGATGTACTGTAGACTATACACACGGCTAGCTCATCAGGATGTGATGTACTGTAGACTATACACACGGCTAGCTCATCATAATGTGACGTACTGTAGACTATACACACGGCTAGCTCATCAGGATGTGATGTACTGTAGACTATACACACGGCAAGCTCATCAGGATGTGATGTACTGTAGACTACGCATGGCAAGCTCATCATAATGTGACGTACTGTAGACTATACACACGGCTAGCTCATCAGGATGTGATGTACTGTAGACTATACACACGGCTAGCTCATCAGGATGTGACGTACTGTAGACTATACACACGGCTAGCTCATCATAATGTGATGTACTGTAGACTATACACACGGCAAGCTCATCAGGATGTGATGTACTGTAGACTATACACACGGCAAGCTCATCAGGATGTGATGTACTGTAGACTATACACACGGCTAGCTCATCAGGATGTGATGTACTGTAGACTATACACACGGCTAGCTCATCAGGATGTGATGTACTGTAGACTATACACACGGCTAGCTCATCATAATGTGACGTACTGTAGACTATACACACGGCTAGCTCATCAGGATGTGATGTACTGTAGACTATACACACGGCAAGCTCATCAGGATGTGATGTACTGTAGACTACGCATGGCAAGCTCATCATAATGTGACGTACTGTAGACTATACACACGGCTAGCTCATCAGGATGTGATGTACTGTAGACTATACACACGGCTAGCTCATCAGGATGTGACGTACTGTAGACTATACACACGGCTAGCTCATCATAATGTGATGTACTGTAGACTATACACACGGCAAGCTCATCAGGATGTGATGTACTGTAGACTATACACACGGCAAGCTCATCAGGATGTGATGTACTGTAAACTATACACACGGCTAGCTCATCAGGATGTGATGTACTGTAGACTATACACACGGCTAGCTCATCAGGATGTGATGTACTGTAGACTATACACACGGCAAGCTCATCAGGATGTGATGTACTGTAGACTATACACACGGCTAGCTCATCAGGATGTGACGTACTGTAGACTATACGTATGGCTAGCTCATCATAATGTGATGTACTCCCTGACTTCCGGCGCCGACTGAGATGGCCGCCTCGCTTCGCGTTCCTAGGAAACTATGCAGTTTTTTGTTTTTTTACGTGTTATTTCTTACATTAGTACCCCAGGTCATCTTAGGTTTCATTACATACAGTCGAGAAGAACTACTGAATATAAGATCAGCGTCAACTCACCATCAGTACGACCAAGAATATGTTTTCCGCGACGCGGATCCTGTGTTCTGCCTTACAAACAGGACAACGGAATGGATCGCATGCAGCGACCCAAGGAAACGACTCCGAAAAAGAGGGAAACGCGGCGGTGTTCTGGTCAGACTCCGAAAAAGGGCACATCGCGCACCACTTCCCAGTATTCTTCTTGCCAATGTCCAGTCTCTCGACAACAAGGTTGATGAAATCCGAGCAAGGGTGGCATTCCAGAGGGATATCAGAG
Source organism: Oncorhynchus gorbuscha (assembly GCF_021184085.1). NCBI lineage: Eukaryota > Metazoa > Chordata > Actinopteri > Salmoniformes > Salmonidae > Oncorhynchus > Oncorhynchus gorbuscha. The sequence goes on along the minus strand of NC_060178.1, from coordinate 105,248,385 downwards.
ACTGCAACGTTCTCTGCTTTACGGAGACATGGCTTACTGGGAAAACGCTATCCAGGGCGGTACAGCCAACGGGTTTCTCCACGCATCGCGCCGACAGAAACAAACATCTCTCTGGTAAGAAGAGTGGAGGGGGCGTATGCCTCATGACTAACGGGACATGGTGTGATGAAGGAAACATACAGGAACTCAAATCCTTCTGTTCACCTGATTTAGAATTCCTCACAATCAAATGTAGACCGCATTATCTTCCAAGAGAATTCTCTTCGATTATAATCACAGCCGTATATATCCCCCCCAAGCAGACACATCGATGGCTCTGAACGAACTTTATTTAACTCTTTGCAAACTGGAAAACATTTATCCGGAGGCTGCATTCATTGTAGCTGGGGATTTTAACAAAGCCAATCTGAAAACAAGACTCCCTAAATTTTATCAGCATATCGATTGCGCAACCAGGGGTGGTAAAACCTTGGATCACTGTTACTCTAACTTCCGCGACGCATATAAGGCCCTGCCCCGCCCCTTTCGGAAAAGCTGACCACGACTCCATTTTGCTGATCCCTGCCTACAGGCAGAAATTAAAACAAGAGGCTCCCACGCTGAGGTCTGTCCAACGCTGGTCAGACCAAGCTGACTCTACACTCCAAGACTGCTTCCATCACGTGGACTGGGACATGTTTCGTATTGCGTCAGATGGGAATATTGACGAATACGCTGATTCGGTGTGCGAGTTCATTAGAACGTGCAACGTAACCAGAAAGATGTCAGTTCCCTTTTAATAGCAACAACTGATACAAAAACATTCCCTAACCAGAAACCGTGGATTGATGGCAGCATTCGCAAGTGAAAACTGAAATGTCTTGCGAACCACTGCTTTTAATCAGGGCAAGGTGTCTGGCAACATGACTGAATACAAACAGTGCAGCTATTCCCTCCGTAAGGCTATCAAACAAGCTAAGCGCACTCAGTACAGAGACAAAGTGGAATCTCAATTCAATGGCTCAGACACAAGAGGCATGTGGCAGGGTCTACAGTCAATCACGGACTACAAGATGAAATCCAGCCCAGTCACGGACCAGGATGTCTTGCTCCCAGGCAGACTAAATAACTTTTTTACCCGCTTTGAGGACAATACAGTGCCACTGACACGGCCTGCAACGGAAACATGCAGTCTCTTCACTGCAGCCGAGGTGATTAAGACATTTAAACGTGTTAACTTCAAGGCTGCAGGCCCAGACGGCATCCCCAGCCGCGCCCTCCGAGCATGCGCAGACCAGCTGGCCGGTGTGTTTACGGACATATTCAATCAATCCCTATACCAGTCTGCTGTTGATTAACCGCCCCGTAGCACTCACTTCCGTCACATGGAGTGCTTTGAGAGACTAGTCAAGGACCATATCACCTCCACCCTAGATGACACCCTAGACCCACTCCAATTTGCTACCGCAAATAGGTCCACAGACGATGCAATCTCAACCCACACTGCACACTGCCCTAACCCACCTGGACAGAGGAATACCTATGTGAGAATGCTGTTCAGACTACAGCTCGGCATTCAACACCATAGTACCCTCCAAGCTCCGTCATCAAGCTCGAGAGGGTCTGAGGACTGCACAACGCCCTGTTACTGGACTTCCTGACACCTACACCCCAGGTGGTGAGGAAGGCCATAAAGCAACAACATCTCCTCTGATCCTCATCATCCACGGGGCCAGGTGCATCAAAGCTGGGACCGAGAGACTGCAGCTTCTATCTGAGCCATCCTGTTATAGCCACCACTAACATTGAGTGGCTGCTGCCAACTCACTCATGACACTGACCCAACCACATTTTAATAGATGGGAATTGATGGGAAATGATGTAAATATATCACTGTAAACAAAACCTAAGGAGATGATTGTGTTACTTACCCTACATTATTCATCTCATATAGTAGTATGTATATACTGTACTCTACAACATCGACTGCATCCTTATGTAACACATGTATCACTAGCCACTTTAACTATGCCACTTTGTTTACTTTGTCTACATACTCATCTCATATGTATATACTGTACTCAATACCATCTACTGTATGCTGCTCTGTACCATCACTCATTCATATATCCTTATGTACATGCAACTTATCCCCTTACACTGTGTATAAGACAGTAGTTTTGGAATTGTTAGTTAGATTACTTGTTGGTTATCACTGCATTGTCGGAACTCAGAAGCACAAGCATTTCGCTACACTCCATTAACATCTGCTAACCATGTGTATGTGACAAATAAATTTGATTTGATTTCAATTTGATTTCAACCACGAACCACTGCTAGCTATCATCAGGATGTGATGTACTGTAGACTATACACACGGCTAGCTCATCAGGATGTGATGTACTGTAGACTATACACACGGCTAGCTCATCAGGATGTGATGTTTACTTTGTACTGTAGATAGACTATACACACGGCTAGCTCATCATAATGTGATGTACTGTAGACAAATAAAATTTGATTTGATTTGATTTTGATTTGATTTGTAGACTATACACACGGCTAGCTCATCAGGATGTGATGTACTGTAGACTATACACACGGCTAGCTCATCAGGATGTGATGTACTGTAGACTATACACACGGCTGTATGTGACTATACACACGGCTAGCTCATCATAATGTGATGTACTGTAGACTATACACACGGCTAGCTCATCAGGATGTGATTTACTCCCTAAATAGTGCACTACAGACAGTACTAGCCTGGAGGTGGCAGAAGGCGAGCCATGGGGAGAGATGGAGAGAAGTGTTGACATAGCAGAAAACTGACACAACACACTGAGTCTAATTTTGGGCTTTCACCATGGAGTGTGTCCTCTGTCTCATACAGGGTGTGCGAACAGGTGTAGGATCACATCTACAGTACAGGGTTGTGAGGCTGTGAAGATCCAGCCCTTTCATCTGGTTTTATCTAATCAGATAACACTAGTACAACATGTTTGCACAGCCTTTAGCTAGGCCCCTACATTATCCATTCAGATACTAGCAGTTATTTGGTCATTGTAATAATGTAGTTACAACTTCGCAGGCCAGGTTAGCACACAGAACAGACAGGCCAGGCTAGCACACAGAACAGGCATGCCAGGTTAGCACACAAAACAGGCAGGCCAGGTTAGCACACAAAACAGGCAGGCCAGGTTAGCACACAAAACAGGCAGGCAGGCCAGGCTAGCACAGACATTTACATTACATTTAAGTCATTTAGCAGACGCTCTTATCCAGAGCGACCAGACCAGGCAGGCCAGGCTAGTACACAGACCAGACCAGGCAGCCCAGGCTAGCACACAGACCAGACCAGCCAGGCCAGGCTAGCACACAGACCAGACCAGCCAGGCCAGGCTAGCACACAGACCAGACCAGGCAGGCCAGGCTAGAAAAAGCTGTGTGTGATGATTTAGTGCACATAGAAATAACTTTTGTTAAATTCCCATGTACTGATTGAGAAATTTCACTTAAATGATTTCCATCCCATTTTCAACTCTACGGATGGTTTTGTTCCAGAAAATGTTGCTTGACCTATTTTGTTTTATCTGAAATTGCTTTTTCATACATTTAAATGTCTTATTTTCCCGCTCTTAGATCACTCTAAAGACTCACAACTTCTTTTGAAAAGAAAGCCTTGACTGTTGTGAGAGAGGAGATTGAGTGAATGCTTATGGAGGAATGTTGAGAACTCCAACATCAATATGATATATGTGGCTATGGAGAAAAATGTAATGCTGGTATGTAGTGTCAGTTGTAGCTCTGGTGTGGATGTTGCTGTAGTAGACTGATGGATGAATCATGACATTCTAAATCTCCAATATGCCACACTTCTCAGCATAAACCTAACTGTAGGAACTATAAACTTAAAACTAACTGGAGGAACTAGGAACTGAACCAGCTTCTCAACATAAACTTAACTTTAGGAACTTAACCCGGCTTCTCAACATAAACCCGACTGGAGGAACTAGGATATGAACCAGCATCTCAACATTAACCTAACTTTAGGAACTTAACCCGGCTTCTCAACATAAACCCGACTGGAGGAACTAGGATATGAACCAGCATCTCAACATTAACCTAACTTTAGGAACTTAACCCTGCTTCTCAACATAAACTCGACTGGAGGAACTAAGATCTGAACCGGCTTCTCACCTAACTGGAGGACCTAGGAAATGTGTACTTTGCCAGTCTTTACATATGGTGTCTTTTGAGACTGAGCTCTTATATTCGATGCAGTTCATGAGCACATAAAAAAAATAATAAAGAAACGAAGAAACTGTAACTGACTATATATTTCAACATATTCAGAACCTCATTGTCATAGTAAAGGCTATTAGCGAGTATGACCTTTCAGTCGGCCTGTCCATTTGAGTCCAAACCCGTCGGAATGATTTAACTAGAAGCCTCTCAACGTTTTACTGGCTTTCGTCCTAAATGACACCCTATTCCCTATATAGTGCACTACCATTGACCAGAGCCCTATGGGAAATGGTCAAAAGTAATGTAGCACTGAATAGGAAATAGTTTTATTTTGGACGCAGACACTGTTAAATTTATTTTAAAAGCTTTGCATCAATGATATCGTTCTGCATAGCGGATTACAGTTGTCATCATGGACTATGGCTTGATTTTGCTTAAGTACCGTATGCACTCAAATCCCCTTATTCTTCCTAAAGGTCCTTGTTGCAGTAGCGGTATGGTCTCAGAAGAATCCTTAAACCTCACTTCATATTTTACTTGGCTGTTATTTTCTTTGTAAGGCTGAAGAGAACACAGTGTGCGTAACAGGGAACCTGGAGAGTTTCCCTCTGAAGTGGGAGTTAGTCTTTAGTGCTCTGGCTGAAAACAGCAGTGGTCTTCATGGTGTTACTCTAACACAGAATAGTTGGGTGGTTTAATATGGAACTTTTTCCTACCACTGTCAGTGTGGTATGTGATGCCTTCAGTGCTTCTGAACCCCATGGGTCCCATGTTGATTACATCGTCAACCTTCAATTCAGAGATAATGAAAGGTCTGAGCACTTTGAGGCTTGCACTGTTTTATCATTCCTACCTTCCTGTACCTACTGTACCTGGCCCACTCTATAACCAGAGCAGTGTTTCGCTCTATCTAGCAAGGCACATTGATTTGATAGATTCAGAGGTGGTGTTAAACAAACACTGAAGCTGAGAAAAAGGGAAATGGAGATGGAGGAGATGCTGACTCCTGGGAGAGATACTGACTCCTGGAGGAGATACTGACTCCTGGGAGAGATACTGACTCCTGGAGGAGATACTGACTCCTGGGAGAGATACTGACTCCTGGAGGAGATACTGACTCCTAGGAGAGATACTAACTCCTGGAGAAGATACTGACTCCTTGAGTGGTGCTGAGAGGGAGAGGGAGGAGATGCTGACTCCTGGAGGAGATACTGCCTCCTGGAGGAGATACTGACTCCTGGGAGAGATACTGACTCCCGGGAGAGATACTGACTCCCGGAGGAGATACTGACTCCTGGGAGAGATACTGACTCCTAGGAGAGATACTGACTCCTGGAGGAGATACTGACTCCTGGAGGAGATACTGACTCCTTGAGTGGTGCTGAGAGGGAGAGGGAGGAGATGCTGACTCCTGGAGGAGATACTGACTCCTGGGAGAGATACTGACTCCTGGAGGAGATACTGACTCCTGGAGGAGATACTGACTCCTTGAGTGGTGCTGAGAGGGAGAGGGAGGAGATGCTGACTCCTGGAGGAGATACTGACTCCTGGGAGAGATACTGACTCCTGGAGGAGATACTGACTCCTGGGAGAGATACTGACTCCTGGGAGAGATACTGACTCCTGGGAGAGATACTGACTCCTGGGAGACATACTGACTCCTGGAGGAGATACTGCCTCCTGGAGGAGATACTGCCTCCTGGAGGAGATACTGCCTCCTGGAGGAGATACTGCCTCCTGGAGGAGATACTGACTCCTTGAGTGGTGCTGAGGAGGAGAGGGAGGAGATACTGACTCCTGGGAGAGATACTGACTACTGGAGGAGATACTGACTCCTTGAGTGGTGCTGAGAGGGAGAGGGAGGAGATACTGGGATACTCGATATCTCATTAAGCCACACACACATGCACACATCCTAGCTCCATTCTAACTCCAGGCCGACACAATTTACTTCACATAATTTCAATGATTGTTTTTGAATGACCCTTAACCCTCCTATTATGTTACGTGTCCTTTCCACGTTTGAGTTGTCTAAAATACTAGTTAATCTATCTTTCTCCATGAAATTAAATTACTTTTCCCCATTTAGGGTCATGAACCTAACTTCAAAATGTGGACACTGATGTGTTGTGGAATATCTGTGTAGATTGTGTATACAAGCATGATATTGTTGGTCATTTTGACCCGGGGGTTTTCATGTGTATAGATATTTGCACTGGTCCAAAATAAAAAAGTGTCTTTGAAGTATTTTGATTTGACTGGTTCTGGTTGCACTTTATTAATTATGTTTGGGTGAAAAGGAGCTTTCCCAAGCTTCTCCTTCGCATTGAGCAGCAGATCTCTGACACAGACACTCCAAAATGAGCTTCAAAAAGAAAATTATTGTTTGTGAGAAAGGAAATATAACAAAAAAATCTGAGTTAAAAAAAAAATCAAATGTTCTTGTTATTTCTTCTTTCTGAAAGGTCTGACAAGACAAAATAAAGTTTTGGCTGTTTTTACTTGATTCTTTGTCTGTCTTGAGTGTGTAACTGTGCGGGTCAATCTGACCCTTACCACAATGTACTTATTTTTTACTCAGCAAAGCACAAGGGTTAAAATATATGTAGTGTATATTGATGACAATAATATAAATTCCTCTCCTCCTAACCCTAAAGGAGAGGAAACAGGAGAGAGAGTGAGAATAGAAGAGTTGTATAGCACAAAATAAATATAATGTTGGAGTTGGATTGTTATGAGAGCAGCTCGGCTGCCTCTTCCTAGCTCGGACTGGTTCCTAGCTCGGACTGGTTCCTAGCTCGGACTGGTGTGGATCAATACTCCTGGTCGATGCCTGTTTTCGCACCCCAAATGGCACCCTATCCACTATACTGTATATTGCACTACTTTTGATGAGAGACTTATATGAATAGGGTGCCATTTGGGACTCACATTGTGACACTGCCCTGAAAATAAAGGGAGAATCTGAACAAAAATTGAAAAAATGGAGCCTCCACTTACTGTATGTCTGGATAAAAATCTATCCTCCACTTACTGTATATCTGGATAGGAATCTAAACTCCACTTACTGTATATCTGGATAGGAATCTAACCTCCACTTACTGTATATCTGGATAGGAATCTAACCTCCACTTACTGTATATCTAGATAGGAATCTTACTGTATATCTAGATAGGAATCTAACCTCCACTTACTGTATATCTGGATAGGAATCTAACCTCCACTTACTGTATATCTGGATAGGAATCTAACCTCCACTTATTGTAGATCTGGATAGGAATGTAACCTCCACTTACTGTATATCTGGATAGGAATCTATCATCCACTTACTGTAAATCTGGATAGGAATCTATCCTACACTTACTGTATATCTGGATAGAATCTATCCTTTTACTGTATATCTGGATAGGAATCCATCCTACACTTACTGTATATATGCATAGGAATCTACTCTCCACTTAGTGTATATCTGGATAGGAATCTATCCTACACTTACTGTATATCTGGATAGGAATATATCCTACACTTACTGTATATCTGGATAGGAATCTATCCTACACTTACTGTATATCTGGATAGGAATCTATCCTACACTTACTGTATATCTGGATAGAATCTATCCTTTTACTGTATATCTGCATAGGAATCTACCCTCCACTTAGTGTATATCTGGATAGGAATCTATCCTACACTTAGTGTATATCTGGATAGGAATCTATCCTACACTTACTGTATATCTGGATAGAATCTATCCTACACTTACTGTATATCTGGATAGGAATCTATCCTACACTTACTGTATATCTGCATAGGAATCTATCCTACACTTACTGTATATCTGGATAGAATCTATCCTTCATTTACTGTATATCTGCATAGGAATCTATCCTTCATTTACTGTATATCTGCATAGGAATCTATCCTACACTTACTGTATATCTGGATAGAATCTATCCTTCATTTACTGTATATCTGGATAGGAATCTATCCTACACTTACTGTACATCTGGATAGGAATATATCCTACACTTACTGTATATCTGGATAGGAATATATCCTACACTTACTGTATATCTGGATAGGAATCTATCCTACACTTACTGTATATCTGGATAGGAATCTATCCTACACTTACTGTATATCTGGATAGAATCTATCCTTTTACTGTATATCTGCATAGGAATCTACCCTTCACTTAGTGTATATCTGGATAGGAATCTATCCTACACTTAGTGTATATCTGGATAGGAATCTATCCTACACTTACTGTATATCTGGATAGAATCTATCCTACACTTACTGTATATCTGGATAGGAATCTATCCTACACTTACTGTATATCTGGATAGAATCTATCCTTCATTTACTGTATATCTGCATAGGAATCTATCCTACACTTACTGTATATCTGGATAGAATCTATCCTTAATTTACTGTATATCTGGATAGGAATCTATCCTACACTTACTGTACATCTGGATAGGAATCTAACCTCCTCTTACTGTATATCTGGATAGGAATCTTTCCTACACTTACTGTATATCTGGATATGAATCTAACCTCCTCTTACTGTATATCTGGATAGGAATCTAACCTCCTCTTACTGTATATCTGGATAGGAATCTAACCTCCTCTTACTGTATATCTGGATTGGAATCTAACCTCCACTTACTGTATATCTGGATAGGAATCTATCCTCCCCTTACTGTATATCTGGATAGGAATCTAACTTCCACTTACTGTATTACTTATTGTATACCTGGATAGGAATCTAACCTTTTATTTTCTCGTTTCTTCCCTTTTTGTCTTCATTTTTCTTCCTGGTTTTTCGATGGTTGACATTGTGCCTTGATTGTGAAGGAGAATTACCATCATGCACATTACAAGATCTTATCTTATTATCCTTTGGCGCCTGGAATGATACCACAAAAACTTTACCCCTACCTACATGTACAGTTTCCATCGACTTACCTGTACCCCTTCACATTGACTACCAGAACTCCCTGTATTTAGCCTCGTTATTGTTACTTTATTGTGTTACTTCATATTTTATTTTTTACTTTACTTTATTTAGTAAATATTTTCTTATCTCTTTTTCTTGAACATCGTTAAAGGATTGTGAGTAAGCATTTCACGATAAGGTTGTATTCAACCTGCTATATTCAGCACGTGACAAATACAATTTGATTTGTCACTGTTCACTGTGCCATGTGAGACAGGCAGTAGGGCTGTTCACTGTGCCATGTGAGACAGACAGTAGGGCTGTTCACTGTGCCATGTGAGACAGACAGTAGGGCTGTTCACTGTGCCATGTGAGACAGACAGTAGGGCTGTTCACTGTGCCATGTGAGACAGACAGTAGGGCTGTTCACTGTGCCATGTGAGACAGACAGTAGGGCTGTTCACTGTGCCATGTGAGACAGGCAGTAGGGCTGTTCACTGTGCCATGTGAGACAGGCAGTAGGGCTGTTCACTGTGCCATGTGAGACAGGCAGTAGGGCTGTTCACTGTGCCATGTGAGACAGGCAGTAGGGCTGTTCACTGTGCCATGTGAGACAGACAGTAGGGCTGTTCACTGTGCCATGTGAGACAGGCAGTAGGGCTGTTCACTGTGCCATGTGAGACAGACAGTAGGGCTGTTCACTGTGCCATGTGAGACAGACAGTAGGGCTGTTCACTGTGCCATGTGAGACAGACAGTAGGGTGGTTCACTGTGCCATGTGAGACAGGCAGTAGGGCTGTTCACTGTGCCATGTGAGACAGACAGTAGGGCTGTTCACTGTGCCATGTGAGACAGGCAGTAGGGCTGTTCACTGTGCCATGTGAGACAGACAGTAGGGCTGTTCACTGTGCCATGTGAGACAGGCAGTAGGGCTGTTCACTGTGCCATGTGAGACAGACAGTAGGGCTGTTCACTGTGCCATGTGAGACAGACAGTAGGGCTGTTCACTGTGCCATGTGAGACAGACAGTAGGGTGGTTCACTGTGCCATGTGAGACAGGCAGTAGGGCTGTTCACTGTGCCATGTGAGACAGACAGTAGGGCTGTTCACTGTGCCATGTGAGACAGGCAGTAGGGCTGTTCACTGTGCCATGTGAGACAGGCAGTAGGGCTGTTCACTGTGCCATGTGAGACAGACAGTAGGGCTGTTCACTGTGCCATGTGAGACAGACAGTAGGGCTGTTCACTGTGCCATGTGAGACAGGCAGTAGGGCTGTTCACTGTGCCATGTGAGACAGGCAGTAGGGCTGTTCACTGTGCCATGTGAGACAGACAGTAGGGCTGTTCACTGTGCCATGTGAGACAGACAGTAGGGCTGTTCACTGTGCCATGTGAGACAGACAGTAGGGCTGTTCACTGTGCCATGTGAGACAGGCAGTAGGGCTGTTCACTGTGCCATGTGAGACAGGCAGTAGGGCTGTTCACTGTGCCATGTGAGACAGACAGTAGGGCTGTTCACTGTGCCATGTGAGACAGACAGTAGGGCTGTTCACTGTGCCATGTGAGACAGGCAGTAGGGCTGTTCACTGTGCCATGTGAGACAGACAATAGGGCTGTTCACTGTGCCATGTGAGACAGGCAGTAGGGCTGTTCACTGTGCCATGTTAGACAGACATTAGGGCTGTTCACTGTGCCATGTGAGACAGACAGATCAGAAAGAAGAAAGAGTAGTCTCAAGGCAGCAAGTCATCTTTTAGGAATATTTTTGTTGCTCACTGTCCTCCTGCCTGTGCAATGCCGTAAATGAATTCAAACCTATACCTGTTGCCTTGGAAATCGAGGGGATCTCAATGAGCCTTGTCCTACCATTCATTATTATTTCAAATTCATTTTGAATTTAAATAGTCCAATTGTGTACACGGTTCTTTGGAAAGTAGTTAGACATTGATTTTGAGTTCTGTACCCCGTTGAAACCATTTCCTCAGGTTTTGTTTTGTAGAGGATGTGGAGGATGTGTTTGCAATGAGGCATGCAGGGAAATGGCAAGGCTCCCTGTGAGAAAATTGAATTGTCCATCTCCAATTGTGTTTCCCTGCCCTGGAATATACACCTGGGTCAGTGGCAATTTGTCTCAAGAGGTATACACACACACACACTGTAGGCCTGCACCAAAAGTCATTACGCATGGCACAGTGAACAGCCCTACTGAAGACCAACATCTCCTGAGTGACAGAACCATTCTTTAACTGGGAGACTTTCACCCCAGCCATGCATTTCCCCTCTCCTTTTCCAACTTGAGGCAACTGAGGGACAAAACCAGTCTTTTAAAGTGACCCTAATTTTCTTCCTCTCTATCTCTGTTCTCCGTCTTTTCCCCTCCATTTTGTCCCTGTTGTTCCACCATCCTTTCTCCAACTTTCTCTTTCAGCTAAACTCTCAATACCTTAAAGAAATTGCCGCTTGAATCATGAGTTTCAGAACTGAGCAAAAGCGCTACAGGATTTGAATACCCGAAGGCCACGATTCATATTTTCATACGCTGTTGAAACTCACTCACTCACTCACTCACTCACTCACTCACTCACTCACTCACTCACTCACTCACTCACTCACTCACTCACTCACTCACTCACTCACTCACTCACTCACTCACTCACTCACTCACTCACTCACTCACTCACTCCCCTCTTGATGCAGAGCCCAACCTAGACAATTAAACATCTTAGTTGGGAAGTCCCCTATATGGGGAAATTTGACCGGTTCCCACAAACATTTTGTTCGTCAAAGTGCTCTGTGTACGTCACATGGTCCCCATGCCTTATAACACCAGAAAGCTGTCTGCACTCCTTACCACTCTGTCAGAAGAGCTGACTTGAAGTGGCATGTTTCAGACCCCACATTTGCTTAGGGAGTGAATTGTCACAATTTATGGTTGTCTGACCAATGGGATAAATTGTGAAATCTGCTCGATGATTTCCTCCCATTTTAATTCGGGCTGTATCCCATAAATCCTAGTGAGGGATGGTTTCATACTCAGGGTATGGATATAGTACATGGTTATACTACAGTATGGATGTAGTACATGGTTATACTACAGTATGGATATAGTACATGGTTATACTACAGTATGGATGTAGTACATGGTTATACTACAGTATGGATATAGTACATGGTTATACTACAGTATGGATGTAGTACATGGTTATACTACAGTATGGATATAGTACATGGTTATACTACAGTATGGATGTAGTACATGGTTATACTACAGTATGGATGTAGTACGTGGTTATACTACAGTATGGATGTAGTACATGGTTATACTACAGTATGGATGTAGTACATGGTTATACTACAGTATGGATGTAGTACATGGTTATACTACAGTATGGATGTAGTACATGGTTATACTACAGTATGGATATAGTACATGGTTATACTACAGTATGGATATAGTACATGGTTATACTACAGTATGGATGTAGTACATGGTTATACTACAGTATGGATATAGTACATTGTTATACTACAGTATGGATGTAGTACATGGTTATACTACAGTATGGATATAGTACATGGTTATACTACAGTAAGGATATAGTACATGGTTATACTAAAGTATGGATATAGTACAGTATGGTTATAGTCTAGTATGGTTATAATACAGTATGGTTATAATACAGTATGGTTATAATACAGTATGGTTATAATACACTCTGGTTGTAATACACTCTGGTTATAATACACTCTGGTTATAATACACTCTGGTTATAATACACTCTGGTTATAATACAGTATGGTTATAATACAGTATGGCTATAATACAGTATGGTTATAATACAGTATGGTTATAATACAGTATGGTTATAATCCAGTATGGTTATAATCCACTCTGGTTATACTACAGTATGGTTATAATACAGTATGGTTATAATACACTCTGGTTATAATACAGTATGGTTATAATACAGTATGGTTATAATACAGTATGGTTATAATACACTCTGGTTATAATACACTCTGGTTATAATACACTCTGGTTATAATACACTCTGGTTATAATACACTCTGGTTATAATACACTCTGGTTATAATACAGTATGGTTATAATACACTCTGGTTATAATACACTCTGGTTATAATACACTCTGGTTATAATACACTCTGGTTATAATACACTCTGGTTATAATACACTCTGGTTATACTACAGTATGGTTATAATACACTCTGGTTATAATACACTCTGGTTATAATACACTCTGGTTATAATACACTCTGGTTATAATACAGTATGGTTATAATACAGTATGGTTATAATACACTCTGGTTATAATACAGTATGGTTATAATACAGTATGGTTATAGCAGTTGCCATACCAGGCAGTGATGCAACCCAATGCTCTCGATGCTGCAGCTGTAAAGTCTTTTCAGTCTCCTGAGGGGGAATATGTTTTGGGGTGCCCTCTTCACGAATGTATTGGTGTTCTTGGACCATGTTAGTTTGTTGGTGATGTGGACGCCAAGAATCTTGAAGCTCTCAACCTGCTCCACTACAGCCCCTTCGATGAAAATGGGGGCGTGCTCTGTCCTACTTTTCTTGTAGTCCACAATCACCTCCTTTGTGTTGATCACATTGAGGGAGAGGTGGTTGTCCTTGCACCACATGGTGTTTGACCTCCTGCCTATTTGCTGTATCATTGTTGTCAGTGGTCAGGCCTACCACTGTTCTGTCATCAGCTAATTTAATGATGGTGTTGGAGTCGTGCCTGGCCGTGCAGTCATGAGTGAACAGGGAATACAGGAGGGGATTGAGGACTCACTCCTGAGGGCCCCCGTGTTGAGGATCAGCGTGGCGGATGTGTTGTTACCTACCCTTACCACCTGGGGGCAGCTCGTCTGGTTGTCCAGGATCCAGTTGCAGAGGGGCATGTTTAGTCCCAGGGTCCTTAGCTTAGTGATTAGCTTTGAGGGCACTATGGTGATGAATGCTGAGCTGTAGTCAATGAAGAGCATTTTCACAAAGGTGTCCCTTTTGTCCAGGCGGGAAAGGGCAGTGTGGAGTGCAATAGAGATTGCATCATTTCTGGATCTGTTGGGGCGGTATGCAAATTGGAGTGGGTCTAGGGTTTCCGGGATAATGGTGTTGATTTGAGCCATGTCTTGCCTTTCAAAGCATGTCATGGCCACATACGTGATTGCTACGGGTCGGTAGTCATTTAGGTAGGTTACCTTTGTTCTTGGGCACAGGGACTATGGTGGTCTGCTTGAACCATGTTGGCATTACAGACTCGGACATGGAGAGGTTGTCAGTGAAGACACTTGACAGTTGTTCAGTGCATGCTCGGAGTACACGTCCTGGTAATCCGTCTGGCCCTGCGGCCTTGTGAATGTTGAGCTGATTAAAGGTCTTTCTCACATCGGCTGCGGAGAGTGTGATCACACAGTCGTTCAAAACAGCTGATGCTGTCTTGCATGTTTTGGTGTTACTTGCCTCGAAGCGAATATAGAAGTTATATAGCTGGTCTGGTAGGCTCGTGTCACTGGGCAGCTCTCGACTCTGCTTCCCTTTGTAGTCTGTAATAGTTTGCCACATCCAACGAGCGTTGAAGCCGGTGTAGTACAATACAATCTTAATTCTGTGTTGACGCTTTGCCTGTTTGATGGTTCGTCGGAGGGCATAGCTGGATTTCTAAGAAGCTTCCAGGTTAGATTCCCGCTCCTTGAATGTGCCAACTCTACCCATTAGCTCCGTGCGATAGTTGCTTGTAATCCATGGCTTCGGTTTGGGGTATGTACGTACAGTCACTGATGGGACGACGTCCTCGATGCACTTATTGATAAAGCCAGTGACTGAGCCAGTGTACTCCTCAATTTCATCGGAAGAATCCCAGAACATATTCCAGTCTGTGCTAGATCAGTCCTGTAGTTTAGCATTTACTTCAACAGACCGCATTTTTATTGACTGTGTCACTGGTGCTTCCTGCTTTAATTTTTGCTTGTAAATAGGAATCAGGTGGATAGAATTATGGTCAGATTTGCCAAATGGAGGACGAGGGCGAGATTTGTATGCGTCTCTGTGTGTGGAGTAAAGTTGGTCCAGAGTTGTTTTCCTTCTGATTTAATTTTCATAGCATTAAAGTCCACGGTTACTAGGAGCGCCGCCTCTGGATGAACGTTTTCCTGTTTGCTAATGGGGGTATACAGCTCATTGAGTGCAGTTTTTGTGCCAACTTCGGTCTTCCGACAGCTGCAAGAAATACAGATGAAAACTTTCTAGGTAGATAGTGTGGTCTCCAGATTATGATGAGATACTCTACCTCAGGCGAGCATTACCTCGAGACTTCCTTAGATATCGTGCACCAGCTGTTGTTCACAAAACTGCATAGGCCCCTGGCCGTGTCTTACAAGAGGCTGCTGTTTTATCCTGCCGATAGAGTGTATAGTCCGCCAGCTGTATGTTCTTAATGTCGTCGTTCAGCCATGACTCTTTGAAACATAAGATATTTCAGTTTTTAATGTCCCATTGGTAGTATAAACGTGCATTCAGTTTGTCCCATTTATTTTCCAGCGATTGAACATTTGTTAGCAGGACGGAAGGTATGGGCAGATTAGCCACTCGTCTCCTGATCCTCATAAGGCACCCTGATCTCTTCCGTGAAATCTGCAAATAACGGTGACCTTGGCCTGGTCGGGTATTATATCCCTCCCGTCCGACTCATTGAAGAAGATATTTTCGTCCAGTTTGAGGTGAGCAATAGCAGTTCTGATGTCAAGAAGCTCTTTTTGATCATAAGAGATGGTAGCAGCAACATGATGTACTAAACAAGTTACGAACAACGCAAAAAAAATAACAAAATAGCATGGTTTGTTAAGAGCCGGTAAGACGGCACCCTTCCCCTCCGTCCATCTGTCTGTCTGTCTGTCAAGTTTGCATAATATAGACTGCACAAAAATATAGATGCAACATGTAAAGAGTTGGTCCCATGTATCATGAGATTTAATAAAAGATCCCAGAAATGTTCCATTTGCACTATTTTATTTAATTTTATTTCACCAGGTAGGCCAGTTGACAACAAGTTCTTACTTACCCTAACCCTTACTAACCCTAACCCTACTGGCCAAGATAAAGCTAAGCAGTGTGACAAAAACAACAACACAGAGTTGCATAAACAAACACACAGTATAAAATAATATAAAAGAAAAATATAAAAATATTTGTACACTGTGTGCAAATGTAGAAGAGTAGGGAGGTAAGGCAATAAATAGGCTATAGAGGCAAAAATAATGACAATTTAGCAATTAACACTGGAGTGATAGATGCAGATGATGATGTGCAAATAGAGATACTGGGATGCAAAAGAACAAGAAGATAAGTAACAATATGGGGATGAGGTAGTTGGGTGTGCTATTTACAGATTGGCTGTGCACAGGTACAGTGATTGGTAAGCTGCTCTGACAGATGATGCTTAAAGTTAGAGAGGGATGGCAGACAGCGTGAATGGCGTTGTGTGGGAGAGCTGTTTGCTGATTCTTAAGTCACGCATGTTGATGGTGGGGTTATTTTATGGGCATGCATAAGCTATGGACAACAAACACAATTGCATTTTATTTTTGGGCAATTTGAATGCACGGCTATACTGTGACAATAACCTGAGGCCCGTTGTCGTGCTATTCATCCGCCGCCATGACCTCATGTTTCAACATGATGATGCACGGCCCCATGTCGCAAGGATCTGTACACAATTCCTGGAAGCTTATAATGTCCCAGTTCTGTGGCTGATTTCCTTACATGAACTGTAACTCAGTAAAATCTTTGAATTTGTTGCGTGTTGTGTTTATATTATTCAATGTAGATCTCACGCCTGCTCCCACACTTCCTCCCCCTGGCACTCGAAGACGCCAGGATCCCCAGCATTATGCACTCAAGTCACCATCATTACGCACATTTGCCTACCCCCTGTCACCTGCATAAGCGATCATTGGACTCACGTGGACTCAATTACTTGTGTCATTACCTTCCCTATATCTGTCTGTTCCCAAGCTCTGTTCCCTGCTCTGGGATTAATTGTCTCATGTCCGTGTTACCCGTGTTCTGATGCTGTTCCTGTCTTGTTTCATTGTCTGTTCCCGAATAAATGTCTGACTCCCCGTACCTGCTTCTCCTGTCCGGCTTCGGTCCTTACAGTAGTTGTGAAACTCAGGCTTCTACATAGGCTTCACATCTTGGTTAATGTGGAGAATGCTACAGTGTTTGTGTGGGTTTTACAGAGAGATGTTCTGCAAGCGTTTACAATATTCTAGCACAGTGACCATCACAAATAGTGTGTTATGTTCTGTAAGACAGTTAATAAAGAAATAAGGACACGCTCTCCTACAGTTCCACTGGGGCTGGTATGTGATGGAGAACACACAGAGAACCTAGTGGGCCACGTTAACATTGAATAACAGCAGGTGATATTAAGAGAGATTAGTCGCCAGTGAGTGTCAAGCTTCTGGGGGTGAAGTGAACTAGGAACATTTCCTGCTGGTTTCATTCAGCCCTGTTGGGGCAGAGGACACTGCATTCCGAAGTAAATTCACAAAACCTCAGTTATAATGAGGTGGAAGGGGACACACACACACACACTGGACATGGAGGGAGACAAGGGAATTTAAAAAACAAGGTTAGCTTCAAGGGTGCTTGGCTATGAGCCCACAGCGAATACCTCATTGGTTAGACAGAGAGTGAGAGTGAGGGGGAAAGAGAGGGAGAGATGGAGAGAGGGAGGGGGAGAGGGTAGAGGGAGAGATGGAGAGATGGAGAGAGGGTAGAGGGAGAGAGGGAGGGGGAGAGAGAGAGGGCAGAGGGAGTTATGGAGGGTAGAGGGAGAAATGGAGAGAGGGAGAGATGGAGAGAGGGTAGAGGGAGAGATGGAGAGAGGGTAGAGGGAGAGATGGAGAGAGGGTCGAGGGAGAGAGGGTAGTAGGATATATTGAGAGAGTCAGTCCAGCTGGCTGGGAGGCATGGAGGCACTCATTAGCCCATTCCGCAATTGACAGGTCACTGCATGCATGCGTGCATGTGTGTGTGTGTGCGTGTGTGTGTGTATGCATGCGTGTGTGTAAACAGGCCTACTGACACCTCTAATCTCCTTCCTTGCCTGCAATGACTCTGGAAGTGCTGTAACTATAACAAACTGGTGGAATCATTTGTGTTGCTTTGTGTCCGTCAGGCATAGTTGCATGTTTGCAAGCTAATAGAGAATCAACATAATGATATTGTTATGAGCTGATGAACAAGACTGTTAGCATTGTATTTAAAGTGATGTAAATATAACCTTGAAATAGAGAGAAATCACTCTGTAATATGTACTAAGAAGAGACCATGACAACATAAATGAAATCACTCTGTAATATGAGAAGGGAACATGACAACATATGTGAAATCACTCTGTAATATGAGAATAGAACATGACAACATATGTGAAATCACTCTGTAATATGAGAATAGAACATGACAACATGTGAAATCACTCTGTAATGTGAGAATAGAACATGACAACATAAGTGAAATCACTCTGTAATGTGAGAATAGAACATGACAACATAAGTGAAATCACTCTGTAATGTGAGAATAGAACATGACAACATAAGTGAAATCACTCTGTAATATGAGAATAGAACATGACAACATAAGTGAAATCACTCTGTAATGTGAGAATAGAACATGACAACATAAGTGAAATCACTCTGTAATGTGAGAATAGAACATGACAACATAAGTGAAATCACTCTGTAATATGAGAATAGAACATGACAACATGTGAAATCACTCTGTAATGTGAGAATAGAACATGACAACATGTGAAATCACTCTGTAATATGAGAATAGAACATGACAACATGTGAAATCACTCTGTAATATGAGAATAGAACATGACAACATGTGAAATCACTCTGTAATGTGAGAATAGAACATGACAACATGTGAAATCACTCTGTAATATGAGAATATAACATGACAACATGTGAAATCACTCTGTAATATGAGAATAGAACATGACAACATGTGAAATCACTCTGTAATGTGAGAATAGAACATGACAACATGTGAAATCACTCTGTAATGTGAGAATAGAACATGACAACATGTGAAATCACTCTGTAATGTGAGAATAGAACATGACAACATAAGTGAAATCACTCTGTAATATGTACTAAGAAGAGACCATGACAACATATGTGAAATCACTCTGTAATGTGAGAATAGAACATGACAACATAAATGAAATCACTCTGTAATATGTACTAAGAAGGGAACATGACAACATATGTGAAATCACTCTGTAATATGTACTAAGAAGAGACCATGACAACATATGTGAAATCACTCTGTAATATGTACTAAGAAGAGAACATGACAACATAAGTGAAATCACTCTGTAATATGTACTAAGAAGAGAACATGACAACATATGTGAAATCACTCTGTAATATGTACTAAGAAGAGAACATGACAACATATGTGAAATCACTCTGTAATATGTACTAAGAAGAGACCATGACAACATAAATGAAATCACTCTGTAATATTTACTAAGAAGAGACCATGACAACAGAAGTGAAATCACTCTGTAATGTGAGAAGAGAACATGACAACATATGTGAAATCACTCTGTAATGTGAGAAGAGAACATGACAACATATGTGAAATCACTCTAATATGAGAAGAGAACATGACAACATATGTGAAATCACTCTGTAATATGAGAAGAGAACATGACAACATATGTGAAATCACTCTGTAATATGTACTAAGAAGAGACCATGACAACATAAATGAAATCACTCTGTAATATGTACTAAGAAGAGACCATGACAACATAAATGAAATCACTCTGTAATATGTACTAAGAAGAGAACATGACAACATAAATGAAATCACTCTGTAATATTTACTAAGAAGAGACCATGACAACAGAAGTGAAATCACTCTGTAATGTGAGAAGAGAACATGACAACATATGTGAAATCACTCTGTAATGTGAGAAGAGAACATGACAACATATGTGAAATCACTCTGTAATATGAGAAGAGAACATGACAACATATGTGAAATCACTCTGTAATATGAGAAGAGAACATGACAACATATGTGAAATCACTCTGTAATATGTACTAAGAAGAGACCATGACAACAGAAAAGATGACAACAGAAGTGAAACCACTCTGTAATATGAGAAGAGACCATGACAACAGAAGTGAAACCAGTCTGTAAAATAAGAGAGAACATGACAATAGAAGTGACTCTTCGCCAATAGAGGTGAGTTATAGAAATACAGACTGAAGATTAAACTTCTCACCTAGCATAATTATCTTGCTGCTGGTTCGTAAACAAAGACAATTAATTATACTTAATAAGATTATACAGATGAAAAAGAATGAATGAACTGGTAATGGGTTAAAACACAGGGGAATAAAAACAATATAGAGAATTTTCTTCGTATTATTTTCATGACTAGGTGCATGGTAGCGTCCTAAATGATGCCATATTCCCTATATAGTCCACTACTTTGACCAGAGCTCAATGGCGTAGTGCACTATGTGGAGAATAGGGTGCCATTTGGAATTCATCCCCATAAATGTCACCTGAGATTAAGAAATGTAGATGATGATGATATGGTGTTAATATCACAATCAAGACATTTTCCAATCTATTTCATTTTAATGTAATAATATTTGCTCAGTTTTTATTGTGAAATGTTATGAGACATGATATACTATCCCATTGTTCGGCCAAAACAATGCAAGGAGAGGAATGAATATGTCTGTCTGTTGCCATGGTATTTGTCTGTGGATTAAGTCTAATTATGCTTCATTCACTGACTCATCCACTGAAATCCCTGACTGTAGAATGAATGTATGGTTGCTATCTTTTTGGCCATTTTTAAAGTAAAGTTGGCCTGAAGTGGATTTGTCCTCACTGATTAAGGATCGTACACTGTGGACGAAATCAGAGATTTAATGTCTGTATTGAAATCTGCGCTAAAAACAATACAACTTTATTTGTTACGGGGAACATTACTTTTGTCCATAAAGCTCACTTTCTAACAGTGGTGTAAAGTACTTAAGTGAAAATACTTTAAAGTACTACATAAGTAGTTTTGGGGGGTATCTGTACTATACTTTACTATTTATATTTCTGACAACTATGACTTTTGATTCTCTACATTCCTGAACAAAATAATTTACTTTTTACTCCATACATTTCCCTCACAGCCAAAAATACTCATTACATTTGAATGCTTCACAGGACAGGAAAATGGTCCATTTCACACACTCATCAAGATAACATCCCTGGTCATCACTACTGCCACTGATTTGACTGATTCACTAAACACATGCTTATTTTGTAAGAAAATAAGGCCTTCTGCTTTGATTAATATACGTAACTTGAAATGTACTATTTAGCCATTACATTTACTTTTGATACTTAAGTATCTTTAAAAAATATATATATATCTGTAGAATTTTAATCATGTAGTATTTTACTGGGTGACTTTCACTTTTACTTGAGTAATTTTGTATTAAGGTATCTTTACTTTTACTCATGTATGACAATTGGGTACTTTTTCCACTACTGCTTTCTAACCTGTGCTTAGATACAGTACACTATGCTTGGCTCCTGGTATTTCCCTCCAGTGGAGAGATCCCTTTCAGAATGACCACTGTTGTTCATCCATCCCTGGAATGAAACAGATGAACCTTTTGTCCACTTTGAGAGTTCCAGGCTAAAAGCCTTAAATCATCCTCTGCCTGTTCTGCCTACGGGAAAATCCAGTTATTACCTGTAAATGTATTACCTCCAAATGGCCACAACTCCCATGGTGTATACCAGAGCTCTGATGAAGGTCAGAGAACAGAACTGTCAGAGGGTTCCGTAGTCCCTGTACTGTGTTCCATGGGTTCTGTGCCCTAAGTTTATGTAATGGGGTTGCTCCAGCAAGGCTTTTCCTCCTGAGACATTGCTAATGACCTGTAGATGATGAAGGAGAGGACGACTGTGGGCGCTGGGGATAATCTGCTAGCTGAGGATAGTTCCCTTTGGGTACAGTACCTCAGATGGGAACTGCAGGCTATAGTCCATTTATAATGCATATATAATGCCCATAAGGATATCTAGATTTCTAAATATTGTGGCGTAGTCAGTAAAATGTCTAAAGTCGATTAAACAGAACTGTCACGGTTTTCATATGGTGAAGGAGAGTCGGACCAAACTGCAGCGTGTATATTGCGATCCATGTTTAATCACACAACGTAAACACGAATAAACACAAACACTACAAAACAATAAACGAACCGAAAACCGAAAACAGCCTATACTTGTGTCAACTAACACAGCACAAGGACATCAAAACTCAGGACAATCACCCACAATAAAACCAAAGAATATGGCTGCCTAAATATGGTTCCCAATCAGAGACAACGATAAACACCTGCCTCTGATTGAGAACCACTTCAGACAGCCATAGACTGTCCTAGAACACCCCCTAAGCTACAATCCCACTAAGCTACACACCACATACAAAAACCCATGTCACACCCTGGCCTGACCAAATACATGAAGAAAAACACAAAATACTTCGACCAGGGCGTGACAAGAACAAAACATTCACCACCTATTGACGTCTTTATACAAAGCCCTGATGTGTGGAAGACACTTTAGACATCTTTCAAATCATATCTGGAACACAAGTCATTAAATATTTTCATACATTTTCGTGTATCTCCACAGTACTAAGATTAAATGCACACTGAATATAGCCTGTTCCAGTGTGGATTACAGTGCTACACTACATTGTGGAGGAAGGTCACATCAAGAGGACCCTGATGTAGACTGACATGCCACAGCCACACTGTCCTTCGATCAGACAGGCAGTCAGTCACAAACATCAACCCTGGTTTCCACTAAACCTGATTAGTGTGACATACTGATGTGTACTAATGACTTCAGGGCTAGTCAGTTTTACCAGAGACTGGTCTTGATAAATGCTTTTATGTTAAAACATTGACATTGTGGCCTAGCCAATCTCCAGACCTTAAAACCTCTTAGGCCGCCCCATCCCGGATCCGGTATCGTGACTACAGCCTCAAGCTCATTACCATAACGCAACATTAGCGATTTCTGAAAATTGCAAATGAAATGAAATAAATATGCCTGTCCTCAAGCTTATCCTTTTCTTAACAATCCTGTCGTCTCAGATTTTCAAAATATGCTTTAGAACCAGAGAAAATCAATAATTTGTGTAAGAGTGGTGATAGCTAGCTTAGCATTTAGCGTTAGCATTTAGCACGCAACATTCACAAAAACCAGCAAAGGGATCAAATAAAATAATTTACCTTTGAAGAACTTCAGATGTTTCAATGAGGAGACTCTCAGTTACATAGCAGATGTCCAGTTTTTCCTGAAAGATGCTTGTGTAGGACACAACGTTCCGTTTTGTTACTATGCATTTGGCTACCGAAACTAACCGAAAATTCAGTCACCTAAACGTCAAACTTTTTTCCGAATTAACTCCATAATATCGACTGAAACATGGAAAACGTTGTTTGAATCAATCCTCAAGGTGTTTTGTCATATATCTCTTCATTGAAATGCCTTCCCTGGAAGCGTGCATTCTTCTCTGATTCGGATGGAAAAATACTGGTACCTGACTTTTGCGCACCAATTTCCACGCAGACACCGTGCGGGACACTTGGTAATTGTAGGCTCTTATGGTCAATCTTCCAATGATATGCCTACAAATACGTCACAATGCTGCAGACACCTGGGGGAAACGATAGGAAGTGTCCGTTCATTCCTGTCGCATTCACAGCCATATAAGGAGATCATGGAAAACGTGCCTCCAGAAATCCTGTTGACTTCCTGGTCACTCAAACATCTTGGTTTTGCCTGTAGATTTTGTTCTATGGCACTCACAGTGAAAATCTTTGCAGTTCTGGAAACGTCAGAGTGTCTTCTTTCCAAAACTATCAATTCCAAGCATAGTCGAGCATCTTTTCGTGACAAAATATTGCGCTTAAAACGGGCACGTCTTTTTATCCAAAAATGAAATACTGCCCCTAGAGTCTTAACAGGTTTTAATCCCATAGAAAATCTGTGGAGGGAGCTGAAGGTTCGAGTTGCCAAACGTCAGCCTCGAAACCTTAATGACTTGGAGAAGATCTGCAAAGAGGAGTGGGACAAAATCCCTCCTGAGATTTGTGCAAACCTGGTGCGCAACTACAAGAAACGTCTGACCTCTTTGATTGCCAACAAGGGTTTGGCTACCAAGTACTAAGTCATGTTTTGCAAAGGGGTCAAATACTTATTTCCCTCATTGAAATGCAAATCAATTTATAACATTTTGGACTATTAGTTCTGGTTTGATACCTTACTGTAGACTATTTGTTCTGGTTTGATACCTTACTGTAGACTATTAGTTCTGGTTTGATACCTTACTGTAGACTATTTGT
Source organism: Oncorhynchus gorbuscha (assembly GCF_021184085.1). Taxonomy (NCBI): domain Eukaryota; kingdom Metazoa; phylum Chordata; class Actinopteri; order Salmoniformes; family Salmonidae; genus Oncorhynchus; species Oncorhynchus gorbuscha. The sequence continues at coordinate 105,223,721 of NC_060178.1, read as the reverse complement.
TCTGGTTTGATACCTTACTGTAGACTATTAGTTCTGGTTTGATACCTTACTGTAGACTATTTGTTCTGGTTTGATACCTTACTGTAGACTATTACTTCTGGTTTGATACCTTACTGTAGACTATTTGTTCTGGTTTGATACCTTACTGTAGACTATTTGTTCTGGTTTGATACCTTACTGTAGACTATTTGTTCTGGTTTGATACCTTACTGTAGACTATTTGTTCTGGTTTGATACCTTACTGTAGACTATTTGTTCTGGTTTGATACCTTACTGTAGACTATTAGTTCTGGTTTGATACCTTACTGTAGACTATTTGTTCTGGCTTGAATCCTCATCGTAGATTATTTGTTCTGGCTTGATCACGTATCATATACTTTTTGTTCTGGCTTGATCCCTTATCGTGGACTATTTGTTCTGGTTTGATCCCTTATTGTATACTATTTGTTCTGGCTTGATCCCTTGTCATAGACTGTTCTAGCTTGATCCCTTATCGTAGACTATTTGTTCTGGCTTGATTCCTTACGGTAGGCTATTTGTTCTGGCTTGATCCCTTGTCATAGACTGTTCTAGCTTGATCCCTTATCGTAGACTATTTGTTCTGGCTTGATTCCTTACGGTAGGCTATTTGTTTTGGCTTGATCTCTTATCTTAGACTATTTGTTCTGGCTTGATCCCTTATCGTAGACTATTTGTTTTGGCTTGATCTCTTATCTTAGACTATTTGTTTTGGCTTGATCTCTTATCTTAGACTATTTGTTCTGGCTTGATCCCTTATCGTAGACTATTTGCTTTGGCTTGATCTCTTATCTTAGACTATTTGTTCTGGTTTGATCTCTTATCTTAGACTATTTGTCCTCGTTTGATCTTCAACGTCAATGTGTCACTCATTTTGTCTCCACTCTCCAGCTGACAATAGTTGATAATTACATTACAAATTCAGTCCAATTATTTCTCTCATATTAGTATTAGTGTTATAGCGCCTGCTCTCCAATATGAATGTCTCACTATAGTCTCTGGCTGTAATTTGCTAATGCTAATCATTAGCTAATGCTAATCAAATCACATTACTTTCACTCCTGTGGAGAGCATGAAAGACAGGGTCGACATGGTAGCAGCACTACAGCATGTCACCGTGTGGCTGAGTGTATGTAGCATGTCATACCTTTTAAAGGCCCAGTGTAGTCAAATTCAGTGTCTCCTGTATTTTGTATCAAATTGTACAACAGCTGATGTAACTAACATTGTAAATGTTTCCCCTCCCCACTCAGACCACTCCCAGGCAGTCCTAGCAAAGTTATTGCTTGAGAATTATTTTCTTTTTCTAATATAAATGGCAATCTACTACAGAAAAGTACTTAATTATTACCCAGAAATGATTAGATATTGTTAAATAAGCCAATGTCATTTACACAGCTGTGTCACAGACCTCACTGTGTCACAGACTCAGACAAGAGGGGAAATGTCCGTGATATCATTCAGGGTGTAATAGATGTCCTTTTGCTTCCTACACTCTGCTTTCCCTATGATTCTAGGTTTGATTGAAAAGAGGTGAAGAAAGCTTGAGATGGATTATGGTTATTTCTTCCCTCATCATGTGTCTAGCTTCTTCCCTCGTCGTGTGTCTAGCTATGGTTCTGTGTAGAATGGTCCTTCCTATTTATGGTTCTACTGCAGGTATGGTTCTGTGGAGAATGGTCCTTCCTATTTATGGTGCTACTGCAGGTATGGTTCTGTGGAGAATGGTCCTTCCTATTTATGGTGCTACTGCAGGTATGGTTCTGTGGAGAATGGTCATTCCTATTTATGGTGCTACTGCAGGTATGGTTCTGTGGAGAATGGTCCTTCCTATTTATGGTGCTACTGCAGGTATGGTTCTGTGGAGAATGGTCCTGCCTATTTATGGTGCTACTGCAGTTATGGTTCTGTGGAGAATGGTCCTTCCTAATCATGGTACTACTGTAGCTATGTTCTGTGGAGAATGGTCCTTTCTAATCATAGTGCTACTGTAGCTAGGTTCTGTGGAGAATGGTCCTTTCTAATCATGGTGCTACTGCAGGTATGGTTCTGTGGAGAATGGTCATTCCTATTTATGGTGCTACTGCAGGTATGGTTCTGTGGAGAATGGTCATTCCTATTTATGGTGCTACTGCAGGTATGGTTCTGTGGAGAATGGTCCTTCCTATTTATGGTGCTACTGCAGGTATGGTTCTGTGGAGAATGGTCCTTCCTATTTATGGTGCTACTGCAGTTATGGTTCTGTGGAGAATGGTCCTTCCTAATCATGGTACTACTGTAGCTATGTTCTGTGGAGAATGGTCCTTTCTAATCATGGTGCTACTGTAGCTAGGTTCTGTGGAGAATGGTCCTTTCTAATCATGGTGCTACTGTAGGTATGGTTCTGTGGAGAATGGTCCTTCCTAATCATGGTGCTACTGTAGCTATGTTCTGTGGAGAATGGTCCTTTCTAATCATGGTGCTACTGTAGGTATGTTCTGTGTAGAATGGTCCTTCCTATTTATGGTGCTACTGCAGGTATGGTTCTGTGGAGAATGGTCCTTCCTATTTATGGTGCTACTGCAGGTATGGTTCTGTGGAGAATGGTCATTCCTATTTATGGTGCTACTGCAGGTATGGTTCTGTGGAGAATGGTCCTTCCTATTTATGGTGCTACTGCAGGTATGGTTCTGTGGAGAATGGTCCTGCCTATTTATGGTGCTACTGCAGTTATGGTTCTGTGGAGAATGGTCCTTCCTAATCATGGTACTACTGTAGCTATGTTCTGTGGAGAATGGTCCTTTCTAATCATGGTGCTACTGTAGCTAGGTTCTGTGGAGAGCGAACCCGACAACAATAAGGAGGTTACTAGGACAGAAGACTAAACAGACGGGACAGGCTGGTCCTTTCTAATCATGGTGCTACTGCAGGTATGGTTCTGTGGAGAATGGTCCTTCCTATTTATGGTGCTACTGCAGGTATGGTTCTGTGGAGAATGGTCATTCCTATTTATGGTGCTACTGCAGGTATGGTTCTGTGGAGAATGGTCCTTCCTATTTATGGTGCTACTGCAGGTATGGTTCTGTGGAGAATGGTCCTTCCTATTTATGGTGCTACTGCAGTTATGGTTCTGTGGAGAATGGTCCTTCCTAATCATGGTACTACTGTAGCTATGTTCTGTGGAGAATGGTCCTTTCTAATCATGGTGCTACTGTAGCTAGGTTCTGTGGAGAATGGTCCTTTCTAATCATGGTGCTACTGTAGGTATGGTTCTGTGGAGAATGGTCCTTCCTAATCATGGTGCTACTGTAGCTATGTTCTGTGGAGAATGGTCCTTTCTAATCATGGTGCTACTGTAGGTATGTTCTGTGTAGAATGGTCCTTCCTATTTATGGTGCTATTGCAGGTATGGTTCTGTGGAGAATGGTCCTTCCTATTTATGGTGCTACTGCAGGTATGGTTCTGTGGAGAATGGTCCTTCCTATTTATGGTGCTACTGTAGGTATGTTCTGTGTAGAATGGTCCTTCCTATTTATGGTGCTACTGCAGATATGGTTCTGTGGAGAATGGTCCTTCCTATTTATGGTGCTACTGCAGGTATGGTTCTGTGGAGAATGGTCCTTCCTATTTATGGTGCTACTGCAGGTATGGTTCTGTGTAGAATGGTCCTTCCTATTTATGGTGCTACTGCAGGTATGGTTCTGTGTAGAATGATCCTTCCTATTTATGGTGCTACTGCAAGTATGGTTCTGTGGAGAATGTTCCTTCCTATTTATGGTGCTACTGCAGGTATGGTTCTGTGGAGAATGGTCCTTCCTATTTATGGTGCTACTGCAGTTATGGTTCTGTGTAGAATGGTCCTTCCTATTTATGGTGCTACTGCAGGTATGGTTCTGTGTAGAATGGTCCTTCCTATTTATGGTGCTACTGCAGGTATGGTTCTGTGGATAATGGTCCTTCCTATTTATGGTGCTACTGCAGGTATGGTTCTGTGGAGAATGGTCCTGCCTAATCATGGTGCTACTGTAGCTATGTTCTGTGGAGAATGGTCCTTTCTAATCATGGTGCTACTGTAGGTATGGTTCTGTGGAGAATGGTCCTGCCTAATCATGGTGCTACTGTAGCTATGTCCTGTGGAGAATGGTCCTTTCTAATCATGGTGCTACTGTAGCTATGTTCTGTGGAGAATGGTCCTTCCTAATCATGGTGCTACTGTAGCTATGTTCTGTGGAGAATGGTCCTTTCTAATCATGGTGCTACTGTAGCTATGTTCTGTGGAGAATGGTCCTGCCTAATCATGGTGCTACTGTAGCTATGTTCTGTGGAGAATGGTCCTTTCTAATCATGGTGCTACTGTAGCTATGTTCTGTGGAGAATGGTCCTTCCTATTTATGGTGCTACTGCAGGTATGGTTCTGTGGAGAATGGTCCTTCCTATTTATGGTGCTACTGCAGGTATGGTTCTGTGTAGAATGGTCCTTCCTATTTATGGTGCTACTGCAGGTATGGTTCTGTGTAGAATGATCCTTCCTATTTATGGTGCTACTGCAGGTTTGGTTCTGTGGAGAATGGTCCTTCCTATTTATGGTGCTACTGCAGTTATGGTTCTGTGTAGAATGGTCCTTCCTATTTATGGTGCTACTGCAGGTATGGTTCTGTGGATAATGGTCCTTCCTATTTATGGTGCTACTGCAGGTATGGTTCTTTGGAGAATGGTCCTTCCTATTTATGGTGCTACTGCAGGTATGGTTCTGTGGATAATGGTCCTTCCTATTTATGGTGCTACTGCAGGTATGGTTCTTTGGAGAATGGTCCTTCCTAATCATGATGCTACTGTAGCTATGTTCTGTGGAGAATGGTCCTTTCTAATCATGGTGCTACTGTAGGTATGGTTCTGTGTAGAATGATCCTTCCTATTTATGGTGCTACTGCAGGTATGGTTCTGTGGAGAATGGTCCTTCCTATTTATGGTGCTACTGCAGGTATGGTTCTGTGGAGAATGGTCCTTCCTATTTATGGTGCTACTGCAGGTATGGTTCTGTGGAGAATGTTCCTTCCTATTTATGGTGCTACTGCAGGTTTGGTTCTGTGGAGAATGGTCCTTCCTATTTATGGTGCTACTGCAGTTATGGTTCTGTGTAGAATGGTCCTTCCTATTTATGGTGCTACTGCAGGTATGGTTCTGTGGATAATGGTCCTTCCTATTTATGGTGCTACTGCAGGTATGGTTCTTTGGAGAATGGTCCTTCCTAATCATGATGCTACTGTAGCTATGTTCTGTGGAGAATGGTCCTTTCTAATCATGGTGCTACTGTAGGTATGGTTCTGTGGAGAATGGTCCTGCCTAATCATGGTGCTACTGTAGCTATGTTCTGTGGAGAATGGTCATTTCTAATCATGGTGCTACTGTAGGTATGGTTCTGTGGAGAATGGTCCTGCCTAATCATGGTGCTACTGTAGCTATGTTCTGTGGAGAATGGTCCTTTCTAATCATGGTGCTACTGTAGCTATGTTCTGTGGAGAATGGTCCTTTCTAATCATGGTGCTACTGTAGCTATGTTCTGTGGAGAATGGTCCTTCCTAATCATGGTGCTACTGTATCTATGTTCTGTGGAGAATGGTCCTTTCTAATCATGGTGCTACTGTAGCTATGTTCTGTGGAGAATGGTCCTTCCTAATCATTGTGCTACTGTAGCTATGTTCTGTGGAGAATTGTGCTTCCTAGTCGTGGTGCTACTGTGGGTATGGTACTGTTGAGAATGGCCCTCTCCAGATATGGTGCTACTGTAGCTATGTTCTGTGGAGAATGGTCCTTTCTAATCATGGTGCTACTGTAGCTATGTTCTGTGGAGAATGGTCCTTCCTAATCATTGTGCTACTGTAGCTATGTTCTGTGGAGAATTGTGCTTCCTAATCATGATGCTACTGTAGCTATGTTCTGTGGAGAATGGTCCTTTCTAATCATGGTGCTACTGTAGGTATGGTTCTGTGGAGAATGGTCCTGCCTAATCATGGTGCTACTGTAGCTATGTTCTGTGGAGAATGGTCCTTTCTAATCATGGTGCTACTGTAGGTATGGTTCTGTGGAGAATGGTCCTGCCTAATCATGGTGCTACTGTAGCTATGTTCTGTGGAGAATGGTCCTTTCTAATCATGGTGCTACTGTAGCTATGTTCTGTGGAGAATGGTCCTTTCTAATCATGGTGCTACTGTAGCTATGTTCTGTGGAGAATGGTCCTTCCTAATCATGGTGCTACTGTATCTATGTTCTGTGGAGAATGGTCCTTTCTAATCATGGTGCTACTGTAGCTATGTTCTGTGGAGAATGGTCCTTCCTAATCATTGTGCTACTGTAGCTATGTTCTGTGGAGAATTGTGCTTCCTAGTCGTGGTGCTACTGTGGGTATGGTACTGTTGAGAATGGCCCTCTCCAGATATGGTGCTACTGTAGCTATGTTCTGTGGAGAATGGTCCTTTCTAATCATGGTGCTACTGTAGCTATGTTCTGTGGAGAATGGTCCTTCCTAATCATTGTGCTACTGTAGCTATGTTCTGTGGAGAATTGTGCTTCCTAGTCGTGGTGCTACTGTGGGTATGGTACTGTTGAGAATGGCCCTCTCCAGATATGGTGCTACTGTAGGTATGGCAGTGTGGAGAATGGTTCTTCCTTATTGTGGTGCTTCTGTGGCTATGGTACTGTGGAGAATGGTCCTTTCAGACAGACAGACAGACAGACAGACAGACAGACAGACAGACAGACAGACAGACAGACAGACAGACAGACAGACAGACAGACAGACAGACAGACAGACAGACAGACAGACAGACAGACAGACAGACAGACAGACAGACAGACAGACAGACAGACAGACAGACAGACAGACAGACAGACGTGCAGGCAGAGAGGGCCTTGGCTGTGTAGCGTAGGCAGGACATCGATAAAACCATTACAAGCCACTCAAAACAAGCCCTTGAAATATGAAATGAACAAACCATTAGCTAGAGAAGAAGTTATTGCAACAGGACTGGGTAAATTTAAATCTGAAGTGTTCTGTCTCAATTGGAGTGGTGTGTGTGTGTGTGTGTGTGTGTGTGTGTGTGTGTGTGTGTGTGTGTGTGTGTGTGTGTGTGTGTGTGTGTGTGTGTGTGTGTGTGTGTGTGTGTGTGTGTGTGTGTGCGTGTGCGTGTGCGTGTGGTCGAGCTCTATGCCTCGTGCTGTCTGTATGTGATAGATGATTACTCTATTTACGTGAACTGCTAAATTGCTTTGGTCTTCCCAAATAGCACCCTATTCCCTATAAATTGCACTACTTTTGACCATGGCCCATTTGGGACTGAACCAATTCTCATTTCAGAGCAAGCTACTGTATCTGTGGCTGTCAGTTTTTCTTTTTGGCAAGGTAGTTTTATTTTAGCACTTAGTCAGATTCACAACATAATTAAATGTTGCTTCAAAGAGACGCTGGTTAGTAATAATAATGACATGAATTGTGTTTAATTGTTTTTTTAGGAGAATGGAATTAGCGACAGCATACTGTATAAGCCCAAGCATAGATCTGTGATCTATTATAGACAAGTCTTGTGATACGCCACGCCCTGACCAAAGTTAGCTGTTTATTCTCTATGTTGTTTGGGGCATGATATTGACTAGGGTGGGTCATCTAGGTCTCTTGTATGTCTATGTTGGCCTGATATGGTTCCCAATCAGAGACAGCTGTTTATCGTTGTCTCTGATTGGGGATCATATTTAGGTATCCATTACCTAATTTGTGTTTGTGGGATTGTGTGCACGGATAGATGCCTGTGTGCACCAGTAGCTTTACGTTTCATTTGTGCTTTTTTGTTTCGGTTTATAAAAAATATGTGGTCTACTCATTACGACGATCGTGACAAATGGTCTGATATATAATGAATGATGTAAAATGTATACGGTATAGAGTAGACATTCAGGAGTGCCTTTATTGAATAAATATGCTATTTTTTCTTCTTCTTTTTTGATATATGCTGGAGCAGAACCTTTTGCCTGTATCAACACGTCTAACAATACATTGATATCTCATTAAGACCTACTGCCTGTATCAACACGTCTAATAATACATTGATATCTCATTAAGACCTACTGCCTGTATCAACACGTCTAGGAAGACATTACATCTCATTAAGACCTACTGCCTGTTTAAACACGTCTAGGAAGACATTAAATCTCTTTAAGACCTACTGCCTGTATCAACACGTCTAGGAAGACATTACATCTCATTAAGACCTACTGCCTGTTTAAACACGTCTAGGAAGACATTACATCTCATTAAGACCTACTGCCTGTTTAAACACGTCTAGGAAGACATTACATCTCATTAAGACCTACTGCCTGTTTAAACACGTCTAGGAAGACATTACATCTCATTAAGACCTACTGCCTGTTTAAACACGTCTAGGAAGACATTACATCTGATTAAGACCTACTGCCTGTTTAAACACCTCTAGGAAGACATTACATCTCATTAAGACCTACTGCCTTTTTAAACACGTCTAGGAAGACATTACATCTCATTAAGACCTACTGCCTGTTTAAACACGTCTAGGAAGACATTACATCTCATTAAGACCTACTGCCTGTTTAAACACGTCTAGGAAGACATTACATCTCATTAAGACCTACTGCCTGTTTAAACACGTCTAGGAAGACATTACATCTCATTAAGACCTACTGCCTGTTTAAACACGTCTAGGAAGACATTACATCTCTTTAAGACCTACTGCCTGTTTAAACACCTCTAGGAAGACATTACATCTCATTACATCTCATTAAGAACTACTGCCAGTTTAAACACGTCTAGGAAGACATTACATCTCATTAAGACCTACTGCCTGTATCAACACGTCTAGGAAGACATTACATCTCATTAAGACCTACTGCCTGTTTAAACACATCTAGGAAGACATTACATCTCATTACATCTCATTACATCTCATTACATCTCATTAAGAACTACTGCCTGTTTAAACACGTCTAGGAAGACATTACATCTCATTAAGACCTACTGCCTGTTTAAACACCTCTAGGAAGACATTACATCTCATTAAGACCTACTGCCTGTTTAAACACGTCTAGGAAGACATTACATCTCATTACATCTCATTAAGAACTACTGCCAGTTTAAACACGTCTAGGAAGACATTACATCTCATTAAGACCTACTGCCTGTATCAACACGTCTAGGAAGACATTACATCTCATTAAGACCTACTGCCTGCTTAAACACGTCTAGGAAGACATTACATCTCATTACATCTCATTACATCTCATTACATCTCATTAAGAACTACTGCCTGTTTAAACACGTCTAGGAAGACATTACATCTCATTAAGACCTACTGCCTGTTTAAACACGTCTAGGAAGACATTACATCTCATTAAGACCTACTGCCAGTTTAAACACGTCTAGGAAGACATTACATCTCATTAAGACCTACTGCCTGTATCAACACGTCTAGGAAGACATTACATCTCATTAAGACCTACTGCCTGTTTAAACACGTCTAGGAAGACATTACATCTCATTAAGACCTACTGCCTGTTTAAACACGTCTAGGAAGACATTACACGACCTCAGCCCCACATTCATCTCTCTCTGTGAAGAGACAGAATAAATACAGGAGATCACGAATAAGTCTTTATATGATTAAAAACCCGCAGCATATAAAATGTTGACAGGGATTTTCAATTCTGATTTCCCAGACATCCCCTCACTCGCAAAACCCTGGGGATCCTATTGAGAAAGAAAAAAGGTCTTTGTCTTTTGAACGTGGTGTTTTTGTGAGTGCTGACACACTCTTCCTATTAAAACCCTTTCTCACTGTCACTGGATCCGGTAGAGGTTAGATGGGTGTTCCGGAGATGACGGTGCTTTGGGACCTGAGACGGATTCTGAAGGGCTGGACTGGTCTGAATAGGAGGGACAGAGCATGTAGGTACTGCCCCACAGTGATCTATACTGTATTATAAACTGGGTGGTTCGAACCCTGAATGCTGATTGGCTGACAGCCATGGTATTATCAGACTGTATACCACAGGTATGACAAAACATTTATTTTAACTGCTCTAATTACATTGGTAACCAGTTTATAATAGCAAAAAGGTACCTCAGGGGTTTGTGATATGTGGCCAATATACCATGGCTAAGAGCTGTGACCAGGCACACGTTGCGTAATGCATAATAACAGCCTTGGTAAATTGGCCTTATACCACACCTCCTCAAGCCATATTAGTTAAGTATTGCATGCTAAAGACAGGATCTGGACTAGTCTTGTCTGGCTGGGGGAGGAACACAAAGAGTGTATATATACTGCTACACAGTAATGGATACTGTTGTATAGAAATGGGTCACCTATTGGTCTACATGTCCTGCTGGACGGTCCAGTTCTCATGTTCTACTGTATGGTTCAGTTCTCATGTTCTACTGTATGGTTCAGTTCTCATGTTCTACTGTATGGTTCAGTTCTCATTTTCTACTGTATGGTTCAGTTCTCATGTTCTACTGTATGGTTCAGTTCTCATGTTCTACTGTATGGTTCAGTTCTCATGTTCTACTGTATGGTTCAGTTCTCATGTTCTACTGTATGGTTCAGTTCTCATGTCCTACTGTATGGTTCAGTTCTCATGTCCTTCTGTATGGTTCAGTTCTCATGTCCTTCTGTATGGTTCAGTTCTCATGTCCTACTGTATGGTTCAGTTCTCATGTCCTTCTGTATGGTTCAGTTCTCATGTCCTGCTGGACGGTCCATTTCTCATGTTCCACCGTATGGTTCAGTTCTTATGTCCTACTCGATAGTTCAGTTCTCATGTTCTACTGTATGGTTCAGTTCTCATGTCTTACTGTATGGTCCAGTTCTCATGTCCTACTGTATGGTCAACTTCTCATTTCCTACTGTGTGGTCAACTTCTCATTTCCTACTGTGTATGGTCAAATTGTCATGTCCTAATGTTTAGTCGATTTCTCATGTTATACTGTATTGTCCAGTTCTCATGTTCTACTTTATGGTCCAGTTCTCATGTTCCACTGTATGGTTCAGTTCTCATGTCCTACTGTATTTTTCAGTTCTCATGTCCTACTGTATGGTCCTTTTTTCATGTTCTACTGTATGGTCCATTTCCCATTTTCTACTGTCTGGTCAAATGATCATGTCCTGCTGTTTGGTTCATTTCTCATGTCGTTCTGTATGGTTCAGTTCTCATGTCATACTCATGTCAAGTGCTAGAGTGAAGTGAGACAGGCTTGTCTGTTTGAGGAATCGTATATTATAATGTCTACATTTGGATATTTTGACTGAAACAGGTGAAGAATGGAAAAACTATGTAGTAAAGTCTGGGAAGAATAATGTTGCTCTATTTCTATTCCTGTGTCCTTATTCCATTGGTAACTCAGGGTGGCGAGGTGAGACTTAAGTGTGTCCCTATATGCCAGTCGTCACTTGGTCATTGAAAACATCTGAGACTGATTTAGATCTGATTTCAAAAGCTGTTTTATTACCTTGTCTATGTCATGCTTAAAGATACATGGATGATCTCTCTTCTCTCTACAAAACACAAGAAAACAAGAAGCATAAGATACTTAGGGACATAAACGTGAAGGGATGTAATAAAACATACAAACGTTGACAAACCCCTTTGTTGTTATCAAAATGTTGTTATGAACTTTCTCGAGTCGTGCCACCACGAAGCAAATGTTCCTATCAACGGGAAAACCCCATCCTTTATTCCTCTGTTCCTATCAACGGGAAAACCCCATCCTTAATTCCTCTGTTCCTATCAACGGGAAAACCCCATCCTTAATTCTTCTGTTCCTATCAACGGGAAAACCCCATCCTTAATTCCTCTGTTCCTATCAACGGGAAAACCCCATCCTTAATTCCTCTGTTCCTATCAACGGGAAAACCCCATCCTTAATTCCTCTGTTCCTATCAACGGGAAAACCACATCCTTAATTCCTCTGTTCCTATCAATGGGAAAACCACATCCTTAATTCCTCTGGTCCTATCAATGGGAAAACCACATCCTTAATTCCTCTGTTCCTATCAACGGGAAAACCCCATCCTTAATTCCTCTGTTCCTATCAACTGGAAAACCCCATCCTTAATTCCTCTGTTCCTATCCATGGGAAAACCCCTCCTTAATTCCTCTGTTCCTATCAACGGGAAAACCCCATCCTTAATTCCTCCTCCATCCATATTTTGCCGTAAACAGTTATTCCAGTCAACGTCTGTTACTACGTCCCAAATTTCACCCCTATTGCTTCCAAAGTGCACTTTTAAACAGAACCCTATGGGTCCTGGTCAAATGTAGTGCACTTCATAGGGAATACAGTGCAATTTAGGATGCAGGCCTGGTGCATGGTGCCTCCTACTGACCGGCCTTGATTCCAGAGATAAATAAACATAATTAATTTGTAGCGGGTGACAGGGAGAGGAGGCGATGCTCAGGGCGGCGAGGTGACAGCGGTGAAACAGAGCAGCAAGCATTATTAATGACCAGTCGAGTGAACCACAAGGACCACAGTCCCTCAGAAGGAGGTTAAGAATGACGGAGGGATGGAGGAGAGGGAGGAGGGGGGAGAGGGAGGGAGGGAGGAGGGGGGAGGGAGGGAGGAGGGCAATGAGGAAAAGGGGGGAGAGGGAAGGGGAGGGGGAGAGCAGAGAAAGACGGAAGGAGGGCAATGAGGAAAAGAGAGGAGGAGAAGGGCATGAGATAGGAGAGAGGGATGGTGGAGTGGGGTGGAAGGCATGAGGTCAGGAGAGAGGGATAGAGGAGAGGGGAGAAGGGCATGAGTTCAGGAGGGAGGGATGGATGGAGGAGAGGGGAGAAGGGTGCTAACAGAGAGGAAGAGAGAGATGGTGAATTGCTGAGGAAGAACTGGGTAACTGATTGTAGTTGGGGGTGGTAACTAATGTTTCCAGTTTTGGTTGTCTTACCTCCAACTTCTCCTTGGCTGTAGTTTCCATTTGAAGGTTTTTGAATATATGCAAGTTATTTTGTATTTATTATGAATCACCATTAGTTCCTGCCAAGGCAGCAGCTACTCTTACTGGGGTGCAGCTAAATTAAGGCAGTTATACAATTTTAGAAACATTACAATACTTACAATACATTCACAACAGATTTCACAAAACATTAAGTGTGTGCCCTCGGGCCACTTGTCTACTATCACATATCTACAACACAAAATCCATGTCTACGTGTGTGTAAAGCGTATGTTATCGTGTGCTTGTATGTATGTGCCTGTGCCTATGTTTGTGTTGCTTCACAATCCAAGCTGTTCCATAAGGTTTAGTTTCATCTGTTTTTTAAATCCAATGTTAATGATTACATGAGTTACTTGATGTGGAATAGAGTCCATTTGAAAAAATCTAAAATAATAACAATGTTTGATGGCTGCCAAATGAAGAACCAAAAACTACAACAGTTAGTTGAATAAGTCTAAATATATGATCATTATCACATGGCTTGGAGGGCTCTCAGATATGAATGTTAAAATAGCATATAGCCACTTATGACCTAAGTGGAATTTGTTTCTTTTTTAATTGAACCTTTATTTAACTAGGAATAAGGAACAGTGATTATTCCTCTTGTTACAGTAGTGACAAAAACTCTTATGTAATAACATGCTAATAAAATGTTGCGCCAAAAGTCATTTGTTTTATTACAGAGGGCGCAAGAACAGTGTAATGTTTAAGTGTTACTGAGAATGCTAACAGTAACAACATATTGCTATTAAATGTAGAAAGAAAACTAAATATCCCAAAACTGCCATCTTGAATCAATTACAACCAAAGTAGGTGCAAAATCATGTTAGCGTGTATTCTGAATAAAATATCCCTTTAAAGATGGTATAGTGTGTTAGAAACAAGAACACTTGACCTCAGATAAGCAAAGAGTTGTTTTTGCTAAGCAATATAAAGAATATGCTGTTTGCAATGTTTGCAAATGGCTTTGAATTTCTCTGCAGTATTTTCAGCTATTACTAACCTTCTCAGTGGCATGTTGAAAGAGTCATACAGTAGTGGAGCATCACAATGTATTTCTATGTTTCTGTACACGATATCATTGGTTTAACTTGATTATGTAATAATAACACCTGAGGCAATGAACATTCAGGATAATGGATATTTAATGAACGTTCAGATAGAAATGCATTGTGTGGATCATATATGACTGTCAGATAGATTGGAATAGTACAGGTGTTTGTGTGTTCTCTATACATTACGTTTCTCTCTTCAACATGCAGTTCCAGATACAGCCATCAGTTGAAGGCAGCCAATACAATAGTTTCTGAAAAGTAGTCACTTCCTGAGATCTGTATTCAAATAGTACTTGAAAAAAAATTTCAACAGGGGAACATTTTTTGTTCCCCTGTTGAAATAACGATCGCTGCCCGCACCCGCCTGCTCTCCTAGCATCACTACTCTGGACGGTTCTGACTTAGAATACGTGGACAACTACATGTATAAATGCCTAGGTGTCTGGTTAGACTGTAAACTCTCCTTCTAGACTAACATTATGCATCTCCAATCCAAAATTAAATTTAGAAATTGCTTCAGATTTTGCAACAAAGCATCCTTCACTCATATCGCAAAACATACCCTCATAAAACTGACTATCCTACCGATCCATAACTTTGGCGATGTCATTTACAATGAGCCTCCAACACTCTACTCAGCATATTGCAGTCTATCACAGTGCCATCCGTTTAGTCACCAAAGTCCCATATACTACCCACCATTGAGACCTGTAGGCTCTTGTTGGCTGGTCCTCGCTACATATTCGTTGCCAATCCCACTGGAAACAGGTAATCTATAAGTCTTTGCTAGGTAAAGCTCCGCCTTATCTCAGCTCACTGGTCACCATAGCAACACCCACCCGTAGCATGCGCTACAGCAGGTATATCTCACTGGTCATCCCGATAGCATCACCCCCTTTGGCCACGTTTCCTTCCAGTTCTCTGCTGCCAATGACTGGAACAAATTGCAAAAATCACTGAAGTTGGAGACTTTTATCTCCCTCACTAACTTCATGCATCGGCTGTTAGAGCAGCTTGCTGAACGCTGCAGCAGTACACAGCCCATCTGTAAATAGCCCATCCAACCAACTACCTACCTCATCCCCATATTCGTTTTTTGTTTTTTGCTGCTCTTTTGCACTCCAGTATTTCTACTTGCACATCCTCATCTGCACATCTATCACTCCAGTGTTAATTGCTAAATTGTAATTACTTCGCCACTATGGCCTGTTTATTGCCTTACCTCCTTACTTCATTTGCACTGTATACAAATGTTCTATTGTGTTATTGACTGTACGTTTGTTTATCCCATGTGTAACTCTGTGTTGTTTTTGTCGCACTGCTTTGCTTTATCTTGGCCAGGTTGCAGTTGTAAATGAGAACTTGTTGTCAACTGGCCTACCTGGTTAAATAAAGGTGAATTGAAAAAAAATATATATATTTTTTCTACTTTCCACATAGATAAAACCAAAGGTATCCCAGGTCTGATGTGCTTTATTGTAACGGTGTTCGTCTGTTGAAGGAGAGTCGGACCAAAATGCAGCGTGGTGTTTACTCATGTTCTTTAATGAAGAATAGCGATACATGAAATAACTATAAATATTACAAAACAACAAACGGAACAAGAAAACCTATACAGCCTGTCTGGTGAACAACTAGGACTGGTGTGTGGAGGTGGCACTGGATAGACCGGACAGTGCAGGCGTATTGGAGCTCTTGAGCACCGAGCCTGCCCAACCTTACCTGGCTCGATGCCAAATCTAGCCCGGCCAATACGAAGAGCTGGTATGTACCACACCGGGTTATGCACCCGCACTGGAGACACCGTGCGCTCCATAGCATAACACGGTGCCTGCCCGGTCTCTCTAGCCCCCCGGTAAGCACAGGGAGTTTGCGCAGGTCTCCTACCTGGCATAGCCATACTTCCTGTAAGCCCCCACCCAATACATTTTTGAGGCTGACTCTCAGGCTTCCATCCGCGTCACCGTGCTGCCTCTTCATACCAGCGCCTCTCCGCTTTAGCCGCCTCCAGTTCTTCTTTGGGGCGTCGATATTCACCAGGCTGTGCCCATGGTCCTTTTCTGTCCAATATCTCTTCCCAAGTCCAGAAGTCCTTCGATCGCTGCTCCTCACGATTAACAGGGGGAGTTGGCTCAGGTCTGTCTCCTGACTCTGCCACACTCTCCCTGAGCCTCCCCCCAATACATTTTTGGGGCTGCTTTTCGGGCTTCCTTGCCAACCGTGATCCCTCGTATCGTCGGCTCCTCTCTCCTGCTGCCTCTGCTCTCCTAAGTGCCTCCACCTGTTCCCATGGGAGGCGATCTCTTCCGGCCAGTATCTCCTCCCAAGTGTAACAACCTTTGCCATCCAACACGTCTTCCCGTGTCCATTCCTCTTTTCGCTGCTCCTGCTGTCGCTGCCTGTTACCACGCCGCTCGGTCCGTGTGTGGTGGGTGATTCTGTAACGGCGTTCATCTGTTGAAGGAGAGTCAGACCAAAATGCAGCGTGGTGGTTACTCATGTTCTTTAATGAAGAATAGCAATACATGAAAAAACTATAAATATTACAAAACAACAAACGGAACAAGAAAACCTATACAGCCTGTCTGGTGAACAACTACACAGAGACAGGAACAATCACCCACGAAAACACTCACAGAATATGGCTGCCTAAATATGGTTCCCAATCAGAGACAACGAGAATCACCTGACTCTGATTGAGAACCGCCTCAGGCAGCCATAGACTACGTCGACGCCCCACAAAACCCCAAGACAAAAGACACACCACAATAACCCATGTCACACCCTGGCCTGACCAAATATATAAAGAAAACACAAAATACTAAGACCAAGGCGTGACATTTATAAAAAGTCACCAGAAGTCAACTTCTCACAGGCATTCAACAAAAGGCCCCCGGAACCTCAACAATTTGAAATCTAACGAGTTATTTTGATTGTCAGGGAAATGTATGGATTAAAAAGTACATTATTTTCTTTAGGATTGTAGTGAAGTAAAAGTTGTCTAAATATAAATAGTAAAGTAAAGTACAGATACCCCCCAAAAATATGTTTTACTTAAGTGCTTTACAGCACTGGTAAATAGAATGAGGTCTGCTGTATTTGATCTGTCATTGATTTAGCTTTTCTGCTCATTATTCAACCACCCTTTCCCTCTTCACTGCTGTAGAACACACTGTTGATTGACACGTGTAGGTGGATAGGGAGTGAGGAGGGCATTGTGTAGCTGCTCGACAGTGACAGGTTGGTGGTTTACACACACAGTCTCTCTCAGTGACAGTGTGTGGTTTACACACACAGTCTCTCTTAGTGACAGGATGGTGGTTTACACACAGAATCTCTCTCAGTGACAGGCGGTGCTGGTTTACATACTCAAAATTACAGGGCGCCTGACAAACATGGGATTATTTCTGGGTAATTAGCCCTATGGCGTCCCTGCGGTTACCAACAGGGCTGGTAATTATGAAGAGGACTCATCTGTGTGTGTGTGTGTGTGTGTGTGTTTGTGTGTGTGTGAGTGTGTGTGTGTGCATGAGTCTATCAGTAATTATGAAGAGGGAAAGCCTGGGGATGTAATTGTTCAGCTCTACCAGGAACATAATTCACCCTGGGACCAGACAATATGTGTGAGAGAGAGAATGACGGTGGAGGGAACGGCAGCAGTTTTAGGGCTCCTGACCAATTAAGAAATGTTGTGTATTTTCTTTTCATCTTAACTTTGTTTGTACATAATGTTTCCGCCATCGTTTCCTATGAAGGAAAAGAGCTTCTGGACATCAGAACAGCTATCTGTAACGGTTGTCGTTGGTGGAAGAAGGAGAGGACCAAGGTGCAGCGTGGTACGTGTTCATGATCTTTTAATTACACTGAACACTAGAACAAAAATAACAAAACGGAAAAAAAAACGAACCAGTTCTGTCTGTTACAGAGACAGAAAACAACTACCCACAAATCATAGTGGGAACACAGGCTACCGAAGTATGGCTCTCAATCAGAGACAACGATTGACAGCTGCCTCTGATTGGGAACCATACCAGGCCAAAAGCAGAAATACAAAACATAGAACAAAAACATAAAATGCCCACCCCAACTCATGCCCTGACCAAACTAAAACAGAGCCCTAAAAAAGGACGTGACACTATCACTAAGTTAAATTTGGACGAGAACTTCTGCTTCATTTTTCAATGAGTCGGAGGCGAAAGACATATTGATTAGCCGGCGCAAGGGCACCCTGATGAGACTACGGCGGTGAAGGGATAAATCGCCTCTATGCCTTGTTTTCTTGGTGAATATGCCATCCCTGGAGAATAATCTAGATGAGCTTCGTTCGAGACTATCCTATCAACATTAACCTGTTAGAGACACCAGTTCCCATTTGGACACGCGCCCCCACCCCCCCCAGCTGGAATGTGGCGCAGGGAACGCAATAAATATTCCTAAAAATATTTAACCTCCACACATTAACAAGTAAAATAGCTCAAATGAAAGATAAACAAGTTGTTTATCTAGCCAGCAAGTCAGATTTCTAAAATGTTTTACAGCGAAAACATAGCACATATTTATGTCAAACCACCACCACAGACATAGCTCATTAGCATAGCCAAGTAGGAAAAAATATGCAATCAACAAACGCAGGATTAAAAGAAAAATCATTTCACTAACCTTTTAAAATCTTCATCAGATGACAGTAATATAACATGTTACACAGTACATTCATTTTTTTTCAATAATATGCTATATATATCCATAAATCTCTGTTTACAATGATGCATCGTTCAAAAAATGCTACCCAAATGTCCTGAGAAATGACGATAGCCCCGGCAGATAACGTCAGCTAACAAGGAATACACATCATAAACTTTGACTAAATATGCATGTTTTACATATGTATAGCAAGATACACTTCTTCTAAATGCAATTGCATTGTTACATGTAATTTTAACGTTACATTTTGCATTCACTAGACTATAATATGGAGTCGGCGCTCCCACAGTAGCATCATGACTCCTTTATCTTGGAGTCGACAGAAACCCAAAATGAATACATTAAATATTCCCTTACCTTTGTTGTTCTTCCATCAAACGACCTGGAAGGGATTATACTTACCAAACCAGCATTTAGTTTTCAAGTCTACATCTTTCGGTTCTCAAAATACCCACATTTCGGTCGAAATTTACGCAAAATTGATGTAGTTGCGCACCAAAACGTTGAAATTATATATTATATGTCTAGTTAACTTGTCAAACTAACTTCATAATCAAGCTTTAACATGTTATAAAGGTGTACAGCAATTTTGAGAACAAACAGAAACACAGGCACCGTTCAATCGATCTTGGAAGAAAGAGAGCACTTTACCAATGAGCACAGAAAAGTGACAGCTGTTTTTGATTGACTGGGAGCATACCGCGTGCTCAAACTCTCGTGAGCGGGCGATTCTCACAATGACAAGCCCCATTGAAAGCTGAGATCACGCTGAACACGTGGAGACTGTTCTGGGAGCGGTAACTGTTTGTGGAGGGTGTCTGTGATGACATCAAGGTGGCATAAATTTTCTGATGAGAAGAGATAGTTTGGGAGAATGCATATTTTGAGAGTTATGCTTTACACAGAGACACAATTTAAACGATTTTAAAAGCTTTAGAGTGTTTTCTATTCAATAATATTTTTTATTTGCATATATTAGCAACTTTTGACAAAAAATAATTATGTTTACCATGGGCACGCAAATACTCCAGCGGGGGCAGTAGACAGCCCTATCCCTAAGAGGTTGAGAACTGTAATATAATATACTTCATGGCTGAATAAGGATACGAATTATATACATCTAGCTGGTTTTTCTATGCATCGGCAGGACAGAATGGCAGAGTCCGGTAAGATCAGGGGTGGTGGTGTGTGTCTCTTTATTAACAACAACTGGTGCGCAATTTCTAATATTAAGGAAGTCTTGAGGTTCTGCTCGCCTGAGTTAGAATACCTCATGATAAACTGTAGACCATATCATTTATCAAGTAAGTTTCCATCTGTATTTTTTGTAGCATTCTATTTACCAACACAAACCAACACAACACTCAATAAGCTGTGTAGGCCATAAGCAAACAAGAAAATGCTCATCCAGAGGCGGCGCTCCTAGTGGCGGTGATTTTAATGCAGGAAAACTGAAATTCGTCTTACCTCATTTCTACCAGGATGTCACCTGTGCAATTAGAAGGATAAAAACTGTAGATCACCTTTACTCCACACACAGAGAAACCCTCCATTTGGCAAATCAGACAAAAACTATATCCTACTGATTCCTGCTTAGAAGCAAAAACTCAAAACAGGAAGTACCAGTGATGCGCTCAATACAGAAGTCGTCCGATGAAGCGGATACTAAGCTACAGGACTGTTACGCTAGGACTGACTGGAATATTTTACGGATTTTTATCCAATGTCATTCAGGAGTTTACTACATCAGTCACCGCCTTCATTAAGTGCATCAACAACGTTGTCCCCAAAGTGGCCGTACATACAGTGCCTTGCGAAAGTATTCGGCCCCCTTGAACTTTGCGACCTTTTGCCACATTTCAGGCTTCAAACATAAAGATGTAAAACTGAATCAACAACAAGTGGGACACAATCATGAAGTGGAATGACATTTATTGGATATTTCAAACTTTTTTAACAAATCAAAAACTGAAAAATTGGGCGTGCAAAATTATTCAGCCCCTTTACTTTCAGTGCAGCAAACTCTCTCCAGAAGTTCAGTGAGGATCTCTGAATGATCCAATGTTGACCTAAATGACTAATGATGATAAATACAATCCACCTGTGGGTAATCAAGTCTCCGTATAAATGCACCTGCACTGTGATAGTCTCAGAGGTCCGTTAAAAGCACAGAGAGCATCATGAAGAACAAGGAAGACACCAGGCAGGTCCGAGATTGTCATGCAGGTGAAAGAGGACCCAAAAGCGACTTGGCGAAAACAGAGTCTTTAATCCAGTAAAGTGAATACAATCAAAAAAACACAACTTTCACTCGAAATGACGAGGACAAACTGGAGACTCGATCTTGAACAGCAGGTGAACAGCAGGTTGCCTCGGGAAGGCACTTGAACCAGACAGACTCAGACACCTGCTCACCACGCAGCATCTGAGGAAAACACGACACGACAGGGCGATACACAAACACAGCACGGTGAAATCTAGACAAGGAACCGACGGGGCAGAAACGAATAACAAGGAGAGAAATAGGGACTCTAATCAGGGAAAGGATCGGGAACAGGTGTGGGAAGACTAAATGATTGATTAGGGGAATAGGAACAGCTGGGAGCAGGAACGGAACGATAGAGAGAAGAGAGAGCGGGAGAGTGAGAGAGGGAGGGGAGAGAGAGGGATAGAAAGAGGGAAAGAACCTAATAAGACCAGCAGAGGGAAACGAATAGAAGGAAGCACAGGGACAAGACAAGATAATAAATGACAAAACATGACAGTACCCCCACTCACCGAGCGCCTCCTGGCGCACTCGAGGAGGAATCCTGGCGGCAACGGAGGAAATCATCAATGAGTGAACGGTCCAGCACGTCCCGAGACGGAACCCAACTCCTCTCCTCAGGACCGTAACCCTCCCAATCCACTAAGTATTGGTGACCCCGTCCCCGAGAACGCATGTCCATGATCTTATGTACCTTGTAAATAGGTGCGCTCTCGACAAGGACGGGAGGGGGAGGGAAGACGAACGGGAGTGCGAAGAAAGGGCTTGACACAGGAGACATGGAAGACAGGATGGACGCGACGAAGATGTCGCGGAAGAAGCAGTCGCACAGCGACAGGATTGACGACCTGGGAGACACGGAACGGACCAATGAACCGCGGAGTCAACTTACGAGAAGCTGTCGTAAGAGGAAGGTTGCGAGTGGAAAGCCACACTCTCTGGCCGCAACAATACCTTGGACTCTTAATCCTGCGTTTATTGGCGGCTCTCACAGTCTGTGTCCTGTAACGGCAAAGTGCAGACCTCACCCTCCTCCAGGTGCGCTCACAACGTTGGACAAACGCTTGAGCGGAGGGAACGCTGGACTCGGCAAGCTGGGATGAGAACAGAGGAGGCTGGTAACCCAGACTACTCTGAAACGGAGATAACCCGGTAGCAGACGAAGGAAGCGAATTGTGAGCGTATTCTGCCCAGGGGAGCTGTTCTGCCCAAGACGCAGGGTTTCTGAAAGAAAGGCTGCGTAGTATGCGACCAATCGTCTGATTGGCCCTCTCTGCTTGACCGTTAGACTGGGGATGAAACCCGGAAGAGAGACTGACGGACGCACCAATCAAACGACAGAACTCCCTCCAAAACTGTGACGTGAATTGCGGGCCTCTGTCTGAAACGGCGTCTAACGGGAGGCCATGAATTCTGAATACATTCTCGATAATGATTTGTGCCGTCTCCTTAGCGGAAGGAAGTTTAGCGAGGGGAATGAAATGTGCCGCCTTAGAGAACCTATCGACAACCGTAAGAATCACAGTCTTCCCCGCAGACAAAGGCAGACCGGTAATGAAGTCTAGGGCGATGTGAGACCATGGTCGAGAAGGAATGGGGAGCGGTCTGAGACGACCGGCAGGAGGAGAGTTACCCGACTTAGTCTGCGCGCAGTCCGAACAAGCAGCCACGAAACGGCGCGTGTCACGCTCCTGAGTCGGCCACCAAAAGCGCTGGCGAATAGACGCAAGAGTGCCTCGAACACCGGGATGACCAGCTAACTTGGCAGAGTGAGCCCACTGAAGAACAGCCAGACGAGTGGAAACAGGAACGAAAAGGAGGTTACTAGGACAAGCGCGCGGCGACGCAGTGTGCGTGAGTGCTTGCTTAACCTGTCTTTCAATTCCCCAGACTGTTAACCCGACAACACGCCCATAAGGAAGAATCCCCTCGGGATCAGTAGAAGCCACAGAAGAACTAAACAGACGGGATAAGGCATCAGGCTTGGTGTTCTTGCTACCCGGACGGTAAGAAATCACAAACTCGAAACGAGCGAAAAACAACGCCCAACGAGCTTGACGGGCATTAAGTCGTTTGGCAGAACGGATGTACTCAAGGTTCTTATGGTCTGTCCAAACGACAAAAGGAACGGTCGCCCCCTCCAACCACTGTCGCCATTCGCCTAGGGCTAAGCGGATGGCGAGCAGTTCACGGTTACCCACATCATAGTTGCGCTCAGATGGCGACAGGCGATGAGAAAATAAGCGCAAGGATGAACCTTATCGTCAGACTGGAAGCGCTGGGATAGAATGGCTCCCACGCCTACCTCTGAAGCGTCAACCTCGACAATGAATTGTCTAGTGACGTCAGGAGTAACGAGGATAGGAGCGGACGTAAAACGTTCTTTTAGAAGATCAAAAGCTCCCTGGGCGGAACCGGACCACTTAAAACACGTCTTGACAGAAGTAAGAGCTGTGAGAGGGGCAGCAACTTGACCGAAATTACGAATGAAACGCCGATAGAAATTAGCGAAACCTAAAAAGCACTGCAACTCGACACGTGACCTTGGAACGGGCCAATCACTGACAGCTTGGACCTTAGCGGAATCCATCTGAATGCCTTCAGCGGAAATAACGGAACCGAGAAAAGTAACGGAGGAGACATGAAAAGATCACTTCTCAGCCTTTACGTAGAGACAATTCTCTAAAAGGCGCTGTAGAACACGTCGAACGTGCTGAACATGAATCTCGAGTGACGGAGAAGAAATCAGGATATCGTCAAGATAGACAAAAACAAAGATGTTCAGCATGTCTCTCAGAACATCATTAACTAATGCCTGAAAAACAGCTGGCGCATTGGCGAGACCGAACGGCAGAACCCGGTACTCAAAATGCCCTAACGGAGTGTTAAACGCCGTTTTCCACTCGTCCCCCTCTCTGATGCGCACGAGATGGTAAGCGTTACGAAGGTCCAACTTAGTAAAGCACCTGGCTCCCTGCAGAATCTCGAAGGCTGATGACATAAGGGGAAGCGGATAACGATTCTTAACCGTTATGTCATTCAGCCCTCGATAATCCACGCAGGGCGCAGAGTACCGTCCTTCTTCTTAACAAAAAGAACCCCGCCCCGGCCGGAGAGGAAGAAGGCACTATGGTACCGGCGTCAAGAGACACAGACAAATAATCCTCGAGAGCCTTACGTTCGGGAGCCGACAGAGAGTATAGTCTACCCCGAGGGGGAGTGGTCCCCGGAAGGAGATCAATACTACAATCATACGACCGGTGAGGAGGAAGGGAGTTGGCTCGGGACCGACTGAAGACCGTGCGCAGATCATGATATTCCTCCGGCACTCCTGTCAAATCGCCAGGTTCCTCCTGAGAAGTAGGGACAGAAGAAACGGGAGGGATGGCAGACATTAAACACTTCACATGACAAGAAACGTTCCAGGATAGGATAGAATTACTAGACCAATTAATAGAAGGATTATGACATACTAGCCAGGGATGACCCAAAACAACAGGTGTAAACGGTGAACGAAAAATCAAAAAAGAAATAGTCTCACTGTGGTTACCAGATACTGTGAGGGTTAACGGTAGTGTCTCAAATCTGATACTGG
The DNA here is from genome assembly GCF_021184085.1 of Oncorhynchus gorbuscha. Taxonomy (NCBI): domain Eukaryota; kingdom Metazoa; phylum Chordata; class Actinopteri; order Salmoniformes; family Salmonidae; genus Oncorhynchus; species Oncorhynchus gorbuscha. The sequence goes on along the minus strand of NC_060178.1, from coordinate 105,199,088 downwards.
GAAGATGACTACCATCTAAGGCGAACATGGGCGTAGGCTTCTCTAACTCTCTGAAAGGAATGTCATGTTTCCGAACCCATGCTTCGTCCATGAAACAACCCTCAGCCCCAGAGTCTATCAAGGCACTACATGTAGCACCCGAACCGGTCCAGCGTAGATGGACCGACAAAGTAGTACAGGACTTTGATGGAGAGACTTGAGTAGTTGCGCTCACCTGTAGCCCTCCGCTTACAGATGAGCTCTGGCTTTTACTGGACATGAATTAACAAAATGTCCAGCAACTCCGCAATAGAGGCACAGGCGGTTGGTGATCCTCCGTTCCCTCTCCTTAGTCGAGATGCGAATCCCTCCCAGCTGCATGGGCTCAGTCTCTGAGCCAGAGGAGGGAGATGGTTGCGATGCGGAGCAGGGAAACACCGTTGATGCGAGCTCTCTTCCACGAGCCCGGTGACGAAGATCTACCCGTCGTTCTATGCGGATGGCGAGAGCAATCAAAGAGTCCACATCTGAAGGAACCTCCCGGGAGAGAATCTCATCCTTAACCACTGCGTGGAGTCCCTCCAGAAAACGAGCGAGCAGCGCCGGCTCGTTCCACTCACTAGAGGCAGCAAGAGTGCGAAACTCAATAGAATAATCCGTTATGGACCGTTCACCTTGGCATAAGGAAGCCAGGGCCCTAGAAGCCTCCCTACCAAAAACTGAACGGTCAAAAACCCGAATCATCTCCTCTTTAAAGTTCTGGAACTTGTTAGAGCAATCAGCCCTTGCCTCCCAGATAGCTGTGCCCCATTCTCGAGCCCGGCCAGTAAGGAGTGAAATGACGTAAGCAACCCGAGCTCTCTCTCTAGAGTATGTGTTGGGTTGGAGAGAGAACACAATCTCACACTGCGTGAGAAAGGAGCGGCACTCAGTGGGCTGCCCGGAGTAGCAAGGTGGGTTATTAACCCTAGGTTCTGGAGGCTCGGCAGGCCAGGAAGTAACAGGTGGCACGAGACGTAGACTCTGGAACTGTCCAGAGAGGTCGGAAACCTGAGCGGCCAGGTTCTCCACGGCATGGCGAGCAGCAGACAATTCCTGCTCGTGTCTGCCGAGCATGGCTCCTTGGATCTCGACGGCAGTGTAACGAGCGTCTGAAGTCGCTGGTCGGTTCCTTCTGTCATGCAGGTGAAAGAGGACCCAAAAGCGACTTGGCGAAAACAGAGTCTTTAATCCAGTAAAGTGAATACAATCAAAAAAACACAACTTTCACTCGAAATGACGAGGACAAACTGGAGACTCGATCTTGAACAGCAGGTGAACAGCAGGTTGCCTCGGGAAGGCACTTGAACCAGACAGACTCAGACACCTGCTCACCACGCAGCATCTGAGGAAAACACGACACGACAGGGCGATACACAAACACAGCACGGTGAAATCTAGACAAGGAACCGACGGGGCAGAAACGAATAACAAGGAGAGAAATAGGGACTCTAATCAGGGAAAGGATCGGGAACAGGTGTGGGAAGACTAAATGATTGATTAGGGGAATAGGAACAGCTGGGAGCAGGAACGGAACGATAGAGAGAAGAGAGAGCGGGAGAGTGAGAGAGGGAGGGGGAGAGAGAGGGATAGAAAGAGGGAAAGAACCTAATAAGACCAGCAGAGGGAAACGAATAGAAGGAAGCACAGGGACAAGACAAGATAATAAATGACAAAACATGACAGAGATACTGTAGTGAAGAGGTTTAATGCCGGATTTGGATACAAAAAGATTTCCCAAGCTTTAAACATCCCAAGGAGCACTGTGCAAGCGATAATATTGAATTGGAAGGAGTATCAGACCACTGCAAATCTACCAAGGCCTGGCCGTCCCTCTAAACTTTCAGCTCATACAAGGAGAAGACTGATCAGAGATGCAGCCAAGAGGCCCATGATCACTCTGGATGAACTGCAGAGATCTACAGCTGAGGTGGGAGACTCTGTCCATAGGACAACAATCAATTGTATATTGCACAAATCTGACCTTTATGGAAGAGTGGCAAGAAGAAAGCCATTTCTTAAAGATATCCAGAAAAAGTGTTGTTTAAAGTTTGCCACAAGCCACCTGGGAGACACACCAAACATGTGGAAGAAGGTGCTCTGGTCAGATGAAACCAAAATTGAACTTTTTGGCAACAATGCAAAACGTTATGTTTGGCGTAAAAGCAACACAGCTCATCACCCTGAACACACCATCCCCACTGTCAAACATGGTGGTGGCAGCATCATGGTTTGGGCCTGCTTTTCTTCAGCAGGGACAGGGAAGATGGTTAAAATTGATGGGAAGATGGATGGAGCCAAATACAGGACCATTCTGGAAGAAAACCTGATTGAGTCTGCAAAAGACCTGAGACTGGGATGGAGATTTGTCTTCCAACAAGACAATGATCCAAAACATAAAGCAAAATTTACAATGGAATGGTTCAAAAATAAACATTTCCAGGTGTTAGAATGGCCAAGTCAAAGTCCAGACCTGAATCCAATCGAGAATCTGTGGAAAGAACTAAAAACTGCTGTTCAAATGCTCTCCATCCAACCTCACTGAGCTTGAGCTGTTTTGCAAGGAGGAATGGGAAAAAAAATTCAGTCTCTCGATGTGCAAAACTGATAGAGACATACCCCAAGCAACATACAGCTGTAATCACAGCAAAAGGTGGCACTACAAAGTATTAACTTAAGGGGGCTGAATAATTTTGCACGCCCGATTTTTCAGTTTTTGATTTGTTAAAAATATCCAATAAATGTCGTTCCACTCCATGATTGTGTCCCACTTTTTGTTGATTCTTCACAAAAGAATACAGTTTTATATCTTTATGTTTGAAGCCTGAAATGTGTCAAAAGGTCGCAAAGTTCAAGGGGGCCGAATACTTTCGCAAGGCACTGTACATATCCCAACCAGAAGCCATGGGTTAAAGGCAACATCCAAAATGAGCTAAAGGCTATAGCTGACACTTTCAAGGAGCAGGACAGTAACCCAAACAATATCCTGCTATGCACTCCGTCGAGCCATCAAACTACAGGACTAAGATCGAATTATCCTACACTGCAAAAATAAAATGCACATGCAGAGGTGACGTTTCTCAAGGCCGGTGATTTTAATGTAGGGAAACTGAAATCCATTTTTACCTCATTTTTACCAGAATATCACCTTTGCAGCTAGAGTCAACAAAGCGCTGACCAGCTGACAAAGTCCCTGTGCCTAAGAACGCCAAAGTAACCTATCTAAATGACTACCGCTCCGTAGCACATCTGTCACCATGAAATGCATTGAAAGGCTATTCTTGGCTTACATCAACAACATCATCCCAGAAACCCTGGACCCATTCAAATTTGCATACAGCCCCAACAGATCCACAGACGACGCAATCTCAAGTGCACTCCACACTTCCCTTTTCTTTAGTGCCCTCAAAGCTCATCACTAAGCATAGGAGCCTGGGCCTGAACATCACTTTCTGCAACTGGATCCTGGACTTCCTGACGGGCCACCCCCAGTTGGTGAGGGTAGGCAACAACACATCCGCCATGCTTACCCTTAACACAGGGGTCCCTCAGGGGTGCCTGCTCAGTCCTCTTCTGTAATCCCTGTTTACTCATGACTGTGTGGCCACCCACGACTCCCATTTACATTTACATTTACATTTAAGTCATTTAGCAGACGCTCTTATCCAGAGCGACTTACAAATTGGTGCATTCACCTTATGACATTATGATTTGCAGTGGTCTGATACTCCTTCCATGACTCCCAACACCATCATTAAGTTTACCGACAACACACCAGTGGTAGGCCTGATCACCAATGACGATGAGAACAGTCTATAGGGAGGAGGTTAGAGACCTGGCAGTGTGATGCCAGGACAACAACCTCTCCCTCAAGGTCAGCAAGACAAAAGAGCTGATCGTGGACTACTGGAAACCAAGGGCAGAGCACGCCCATATTCAAGTCGATGGGGCTGTAGTGGAGAAGGTTGAGAGCTTCAAGTTCCTCTGTGTCCACTAAGGACCTATCATGGTCCTAATATACTAACACAGCCATGAAGACGGCACGACAACGCCTCTTTCCCATCATGAGGCTCTCAGATCCTCAAAAAGCTCTACAGCTGCATCATTGAGAGCATCTACACTGGCTGCATCACCTCTTGATATGGCACCTGCTCGTCATCTGAACACAAGGAGCTGCAGAGAGTAGTGTGTATGGCCCAGCACATCCCTGGGACCGAACTCCCCGCCATCCAGGTCCTCTATACCAGGCGGTGCCAGAATGCCCTAAAAGTTGTCAAAAACTCATACACTGCTCTCTCTGCTACCACACGTCAAGCGGTACCAGAGCGCCAAGTCTACGTCCAAAAGGCACCTGAACAGCTTCTACCCCTAAGCAATTAGACTGCTGAATGGTTAATCAAATGGCTTCCCAAACTATTTATATTGTCCCCTTTATTATTTATTTATGTAATCATCTTAATTGTTTTGCACTGACTCAATGCACACTCACTAGACTCTACCCACACACTCACACATACTACGCTGATTCTCCAACACACACACATGCACTACATATGCTTACACACACAAAACACACACACACATGCTATCAAGGCTCAGTAGAAGACCCCGATGCAGACAGTTTCGAAGTAACAAAAGTTTATTACAGAAACAGGCAGGCAGAAAATGGCAGGCAGGCTCAGGGTCAGGGCAGGCAGAATGGTAGAAAACTGGATCTAGAGAAATGCAGGAGCACGGGTAAACCGCTGTTAGGCTCAACGAAACAAAAAAACTGTCTACAGACAAACAGAGAACACAGGTATAAATACACTGGGGATAATGGGGAAGATGGTTGACACCTGGAGGGGTTGTGGAAACAAACACAAAGACAGGTGTGACACATGCATATGTAACATATGTAACATATGTATAACTTTAGACCGTCCCCTCGCCCATACCCGGGCGCGAACCAGGGACACTGCACACATCAACAACAGTCACCCACGATGCATCGTTACCCATCGCTCCACAAAAGCCGCGGCCCTTGCAGAGCAAGGGAAACTACTACTTCAAGGTCTCAGAGCAAGTGACGTCATCGATTGAAATGCTATTTATCGCGTACCACCACTAACTAAGTTAGCCGTTTCACATCCGTTACACATATTGACAAAAACACTCCCAGATAGACACACTTTCACACTTCACATACGCTGCAGCAACTCTGGTTATTATCTATCCTGATTATCTAGTCACTTTTATCCTTACCCACATGTACATACAGCTTTACCTCAATGACCTTGTACCCCTGCACATTGACTCAGTCCTGGTACTCCTTCAACATTGCCTTGTTATTGTTTTTATTGTGTTACTATTTCCTTTTTTATTTAGCAAATATTTGTCTTAAATTTTAACTGCATTGTTGTGAATGGGCTCGTACGTTAGCATTTCATGGGATATAAATTCTATACCTGTTGTATTCGGCGCATGTGACCAATAACATTGAATTTGATTTGATTTGTGTTTGTAACAGTATATCTTCCGTCCCTCTCCTCACCCCTACCTGAGCTTGAACCAGGGATCATCATTACCCATCGCTCCACAATGCCGCGGCCCTTGCAGACAAGGAGAACAACTACTTCAAGGTCTCAGAGCGAGTGATGTCACCGATTGAAACGCTGTTAGCGTGCACCCCGCTAACTAGCTAGCCATTTCACACTGGTTACATGTTTGTGTGTTGGGGGGTTGATGGGTGAAAGTGATGGTGGGGGAAAAGAGAGGGAGCAAACGAAGGAGTGATGGTGGGAGAAAGGGAGGAAAACATGTTGCTTGGGTCCGTGAGAAGAAACAACAGCAGGGACTCAGAGAGGCATCTGAAATGAGACAACGAGAGAGAGATAGATGGAGCGATGGAAAGAGAGAGCGAGATAGACAGAGAGATATGGAGAGAGAGAGAGAGAGAGATGGAGAGAGAGAGAAAGAGAGAGAGAAAGAGAGAGATGGAGAGAAAAATGGAGAGATAGAGAGAGAAGAAGATGGAGACGAGGTGAGGTGGAATTAAACTGAGGAAGCACTCACTCCTCTACGTCCCCTGTCACCCGGATGGTGGGTGTCTTTGGGATGGCATTGGGAGAGTGGAGTGTTCAGTTTAATAAGGAAATACCCTTCAGCACATCAGGCAATTATATCATGTGGGTGTCTACAGTGTTGAATGTTTTCAAGAGAGAGGCTCCATCTCTGACTTGACAGTTGTATAAGGGTTCTATCACAGATTAAGAACAAATAAATTCATATAGTTTTTGATCCATGGGTTATATGTCCTCTGCTAGTTTTTAATGGTGCATACAGTAGTATATTCATGTATTTAGTTGTTACACAGGTTCTTATGAAGTGGCATTTATGGCCCTTTGACCCAGGGGTTTAAGTAAATATAAGTAGAAAACAGATCTGTGTCAGCCCAGCTGCCGAGGCATTCATCATTTTTAAAATACAGCATGTTGTGTTGATTGTTGCTAATTTACAGTGTGATCTGTTAGTTAAGCTTTATCATCTAGTTGTGTTAGGTAAGCTTTATCATCTTATCTAGTCCTCTAGTTGTGATGATAAGCTTTATCATCTTATCTAGTCCTCTAGTTGTGTTAGGTAAGCTTTATCATCTTATCTAGTCCTCTAGTTGTGTTAGGTAAGCTTTATCATCTTATCTAGTCCTCTAGTTGTGTTAGGTAAGCTTTATCATCTTATCTAGTCCTCTAGTTGTGTTAGGTAAGCTTTATCATCTTATCTAGTCCTCTAGTTGTGTTAGGTAAGCTTTATCATCTTATCTAGTCCTCTAGTTGTGTTAGGTAAGCTTTATCATCTTATCTAGTCCTCTAGTTGTGTTAGGTAAGCTTTATCATCTTATCTAGTCCTCTAGTTGTGTTAGGTAAGCTTTATCATCTTATCTAGTCCTCTAGTTGTGTTAGGTAAGCTTTATCATCTTATCTAGTCCTCTAGTTGTGTTAGGTAAGCTTTATCATCTTATCTAGTCCTCTAGTTGTGTTAAGTAAGCTTTATCATCTTATCTAGTCCTCTAGTTGTGTTAGGTAAGCTTTATCATCTTATCTAGTCCTCTAGTTGTGTTAGGTAAGCTTTATCATCTTATCTAGTCCTCTAGTTGTGTTAGGTAAGCTTTATCATCTTATCTAGTCCTCTAGATGTGTTAGGTAAGCTTTATCATCTTATCTAGTCCTCTAGTTGTGTTAGGTAAGCTTTATCATCTTATCTAGTCCTCTAGTTGTGTTAAGTAAGCTTTATCATCTTATCTAGTCCTCTAGTTGTGTTAGGTAAGCTTTATCATCTTATCTAGTCATCTTGTTGTGTTAAAAATCAAATCAAATCAAATCAAATTTTATTTGTCACATACACATGGTTAGCAGATGTTAATGCGAGTGTAGCGAAATGCTTGTGCTTCTAGTTCCGACAATGCAGTGATAACCAACAAGTAATCTAACTAACAATTCCAAAACTACTGTCTTATACACAGTGTAAGGGGATAAGGAACATGTACATAAGGATATATGAATGAGTGATGGTACAGAGCAGCATACAGTAGATGGTATCGAGTACAGTATATACATATGAGATGAGTGTGTAGACAAAGTAAACAAAGTGGCATAGTTAAAGTGGCTAGTGATACATGTGTTACATAAGGATGCAGTCGATGATGGAGAGTACAGTATATACATATGCATATGAGATGAATAATGTAGGGTAAGTAACATTATATAAGGTAGCATTGTTTAAAGTGGCTAGTGATATATTTACATCATTTCCCATCAATTCCCATTATTAAAATGGCTGGAGTTGGGTCAGTGTCAATGACAGTGTGTTGGCAGCAGCCACTCAGTGTTAGTGGTGGCTGTTTAACAGTCTGATGGCCTTGAGATAGAAGCTGTTTTTCAGTCTCTCGGTCCCAGCTTTGATGCACCTGTACTGACCTCGCCTTCTGGATGATAGCGGGGTGAACAGGCAGTGGTTCGGGTGGTTGATGTCCTTGATGATCTTTATGGCCTTCCTGTAACAACGGGTGGTGTAGGTGTCCTGGAGGGCAGGTAGTTTGCCCCCGGTGATGCGTTGTGCAGTCCTCACTACCCTCTGGAGAGCCTTACGGTTGAGGGCGGAGCAGTTGCCGTACCAGGCGGTGATACAGCCCGCCAGGATGCTCTCGATTGTGCATCTGTAGAAGTTTGTGAGTGCTTTTGGTGACAAGCCGAATTTCTTCAGCCTCCTGAGGTTGAATAGGCGCTGCTGCGCCTTCTTCACGACGCTGTCAGTGTGAGTGGACCAATTCAGTTTGTCTGTGATGTGTATGCCGAGGAACTTAAAACTAGCTACCCTCTCCACTACTGTTCCATCGATGTGGATAGGGGTGTTCCCTCTGCTGTTTCCTGAAGTCCACAATCATCTCCTTAGTTTTGTTGACGTTGAGTGTGAGGTTATTTTCCTGACACCACACTCCGAGGGCCCTCACCTCCTCCCTGTAGGCCGTCTCGTCGTTGTTGGTAATCAAGCCTACCACTGTTGTGTCGTCCGCAAACTTGATGATTGAGTTGAGGCGTGCGTGGCCACGCAGTCGTGGGTGAACAGGGAGTACAGGAGAGGGCTCAGAACGCACCCTTGTGGGGCCCCCGTGTTGAGGATCAGCGGGGAGGAGATGTTGTTGCCTACCCTCACCACCTGGGGGCGGCCCGTCAGGAAGTCCAGTACCCAGTTGCACAGGGCGGGGTCGAGACCCAGGGTCTCGAGCTTGATGACGAGCTTGGAGGGTACTATGGTGTTGAATGCCGAGCTGTAGTCGATGAACAGCATTCTCACATAGGTATTCCTCTTGTCCAGGTGGGTTAGGGCAGTGTGCAGTGTGGTTGAGATTGCATCGTCTGTGGACCTATTTGGGCGGTAAGCAAATTGGAGTGGGTCTAGGGGGTCAGGTAGGGTGGAGGTGATATGGTCCTTGACTAGTCTCTCAAAGCACTTCATGATGACGGAAGTGAGTGCTACGGGGCGGTAGTCGTTTAGCTCAGTTACCTTAGCTTTCTTGGGAACAGGAACAATGGTGGCCCTCTTGAAGCATGTGGGAACAGCAGACTGGTATAGGGATTGATTGAATATGTCCGTAAACACACCGGCCAGCTGGTCTGCGCATGCTCTGAGGGCGCGGCTGGGGATGCCGTCTGGGCCTGCAGCCTTGCGAGGGTTAACACGTTTAAATGTCTTACTCACCTCGGCTGCAGTGAAGGAGAGACCGCATGTTTCCGTTGCAGGCCGTGTCAGTGGCACTGTATTGTCCTCAAAGCGGGCAAAAAAGTTATTTAGTCTGCCTGGGAGCAAGACATCCTGGTCCGTGACTGGGCTGGATTTCATCTTGTAGTCCGTGATTGACTGTAGACCCTGCCACATGCCTCTTGTGTCTGAGCCATTGAATTGAGATTCCACTTTGTCTCTGTACTGACGCTTAGCTTGTTTAATAGCCTTACGGAGGGAATAGCTGCACTGTTTGTATTCAGTCATGTTGCCAGACACCTTGCCCTGATTAAAAGCAGTGGTTCGCGCTTTCAGTTTCACGCGAATGCTGCCATCAATCCACGGTTTCTGGTTAGGGAATGTTTTTATCGTTGCTATGGGAACGACATCTTCGACGCACGTTCTAATGAACTCGCACACCGAATCAGCGTATTCGTCAATATTCCCATCTGACGCAATACGAAACATGTCCCAGTCCGCGTGATGGAAGCAGTCTTGGAGTGTAGAGTCAACTTGGTCTGACCAGCGTTGGACAGACCTCAGCGTGGGAGCCTCTTGTTTTAATTTCTGCCTGTAGGCAGGGATCAGCAAAATGGAGTCGTGGTCAGCTTTTCCGAAAGGGGGGCGGGGCAGGGCCTTATATGCGTCGCGGAAGTTAGAGTAACAATGATCCAAGGTTTTACCACCCCTGGTTGCGCAATCGATATGCTGATAAAATTTAGGGAGTCTTGTTTTCAGATTGGCTTTGTTAAAATCCCCAGCTACAATGAATGCAGCCTCCGGATAAATGTTTTCCAGTTTGCAAAGAGTTAAATAAAGTTCGTTCAGAGCCATCGATGTGTCTGCTTGGGGGGGGATATATACGGCTGTGATTATAATCGAAGAGAATTCTCTTGGAAGATAATGCGGTCTACATTTGATTGTGAGGAATTCTAAATCAGGTGAACAGAAGGATTTGAGTTCCTGTATGTTTCCTTCATCACACCATGTCCCGTTAGTCATGAGGCATACGCCCCCGCCACTCTTCTTACCAGATAGATGTTTGTTTCTGTCGGCGCGATGCGTGGAGAAACCCATTGGCTGCACCGCCCTGGATAGCGTTTTCCCAGTAAGCCTGTAGAAGCTTTATCATCTTATCTAGTCCTCTAGTTGTGTTAGGTAAGCTTTATCATCTTATCTAGTCCTCTAGTTGTGTTAAGTAAGCTTTATCATCTTATCTAGTCCTCTAGTTGTGTTAGGTAAGCTTTATCATCTTATCTAGTTATCTTGTTGTGTTAGGTAAGCTTTATCATCTTATCTAGTCATCTAGTTGTGTTAAGTAAGCTTTATCATCTTATCTAGTCCTCTAGTTGTGTTAGGTAAGCTTTATCATCTTATCTAGTTATCTTGTTGTGTTAGGTAAGCTTTATCATCTTATCTAGTCATCTAGTTGTGTTAGGTAAGCTTTATCATCTTATCTAGTCCTCTAGTTGTGTTAGGTAAGCTTTATCATCTTATCTAGTCATCTTGTTGTGTTAGGTAAGCTTTATCATCTTATCTAGTCATCTAGGTGTGTTAGGTAAGCTTTATCATCTTATCTAGTCCTCTAGTTGTGTTAGGTAAGCTTTATCATCTTATCTAGTCATCTTGTTGTGTTAGGTAAGCTTTATCATCTTATCTAGTCATCTAGTTGTGTTAGGTAAGCTTTATCATCTTATCTAGTCCTCTAGTTGTGTTAGGTAAGCTTTATCATCTTATCTAGTCCTCTAGTTGTGTTAGGTAAGCTTTATCATCTTATCTAGTCCTCTAGTTGTGTTAGGTAAGCTTTATCATCTTATCTAGTCCTCTAGTTGTGTTAGGTAAGCTTTATCATCTTATCTAGTTATCTTGTTGTGTTAGGTAAGCTTTATCATCTTATCTAGTACTCTTGTTGTGTTAGGATAACAGTATTAGTTGTCTTTATTTGTTCAAGGAAAGACCCAATGTCAAACATAGTTTGAATTTAAGAAGTGAATTGCCCATATACAGACACAATGAGTATGATGACATAACCTTGGTCTGATCCTAATATAGATCCTGGCCATAGACATGTTTATGGAATCACATTTTGTTAGTTACATATGCCGAATAAAACATGTGTAGACCTTACATTGAAATTCTTCTTTTTGAGCCCCTAACAAACAATGCAGTTAAAAATATATATATGTGTAAGAATAAGAAATACAAGTAACAAGTAAGAGCAGCAGTAACATAACAATAGCAAGACTATACACAGGGGGTACAAGTACAGAGTCAATGTGCGGGGGCACTGGTTAGTTGAGAGTTATAGATGATAGCATAGATGATAACAACAGAGAGTGGCAGAGTGGTTAAACGTGAGGTGGGATTATTGTTGTAGGCGAAACAGCTCTGTTTGTTCTTCATGTTTGGCTGAAAAATCACCTGGGAATTGCGGTCACAACAACGCTGAAAAATATTCCATATTAGCTCCATAATATCGACAGAAACATGGCAAACGCTGTTTAGAATCCATCCTCAAGGTGTTTTTCTAATATCTATTCAATAATATATCCGTCGGGACAATTCGTTTTTCAGGAGGACCGTTTGGAGTAATGTCTATTTTACGCGAGAATCTCTCTCGGAGCCACCATGTGACCACTTACGCAATGTGGCCGCCTACAGCTATTCTTCAACAGAAATGCGTAAAACTACGTCACAATGCTGTAGACACCTTGGGGAATACGTAGAAAGCGTAAGCTCGTTGATGGTACATTCACAGCCAAATAGGGAGTCATTGGAACGCAGCGCTTTCAAAACCTGGGGCACTTCCGGATTGGATTTTTCTCAGGCTTTCGCCTGCAACATCAGTTATGTTGTACTCACAGACAATATCTTTACAGTTTTGGAGACGTTAGAGTGTTTTCTATCGACAGCTGTCAATTATATGCATATTCTAGCATATTTTCCTGACACAATATCCCGTTTAAAACAAGAATGTTTTTTTATTCTCCAAAATGTAAAATACTGCCCCCTAGCACCAAGAGGATCCTCTTGAGGACCAGACCCTTTTTTTCAATTTCTGCCTAAAATGACATGCACAAATCTAACTGCCTGTAGCTCAAGACCTGAAGCAAGGAAATGCATATTCTTCATACTGTTTGAAAGGAAACACTGAAGTTTGTGGAAATGTGAAATCAATGTAGGAGAATATAACACATTAGATCTGGTAAAAGATAATACAAACAAAAATACATGCATTTTAAATGTAGTTTTGGGTTGCACCATCTTTGAAATGCAAGAGAAAGGCCAGAGGGGGGGGCTGGCTGGCTGACTGGCTGGCTCAGACTGGACTCTTTCACCTCTAGGGCCTAGATTACTGCTGTTGCCTGGCAACCATGTGCTGTAATTAGCCCTGAGAAGTAGCCCCTTCAGTCAGATCACTCCGTCTGCCTGCCTCCCCCCTCCCTGCTGATCCTTTCAGGTTGGAACGAATCACTCCGCCTGCTGATCCTTCAAAGGTTTGAATGAATCACTCCGCCTGCTGATCCTTTCAGGTTGGAATGCATCACTCCACCTGCTGATCCTTTCAGGTTGGAATGAATCACTCCGCCTGCTGATCCTTTCAGGTTGGAATGAATCACTCCGCCTGCTGATCCTTCAAAGGTTGGAATGAATCACTCCGCCTGCTGATCCTTTCAGTTTGGAATGCATCACTCCGCCTGCTGATCCTTTCAGGTTGGAATGAATCACTCCGCCTGCTGATCCTTTCAGGTTGGAATGAATCACTCCGCCTGCTGATCCTTCAAAGGTTGGAATGAATCACTCCGCCTGCTGATCCTTTCAGTTTGGAATGCATCACTCCGCCTGCTGATCCTTTCAGGTTGGAATGAATCACTCCGCCTGCTGATCCTTTCAGGTTGGAATGCATCACTCCGCCTGCTGATCCTGCCAGGTTAGAAAGAGAGCCAAACCACGCCCCCACAGACTGTCTATCATAGAGACACATTGGATTGTCAGTGTTGTATTTAATTAAATGCTGTCTCTCCTGTCTACTCCTCAACATAGTCCATACCATGGCCATAACATAACACATTTTCATTATCCCAGAAGTTATGCTGCGATGAACAATACACTGCATGTGTTTCTGATGGGAATACAAAAGGAATAACAAAACTCCAAATATTCTATTATATAATTACTTAAATATGCTACGAACCAATTTAATAATATTCATTACAATCTATATTCCACATTCTGAATCATTAATTACAATGTCTCACTGAATGTAGGAGAGCAACAAAAACAAGATAAATTGTTGTTATGTTTGTGATTTATCCCCCCTTCACCTGCAATGTGCTATTCAATCATTCAAAACATGACTAATTCTAGGCTACTGAAGGACCTAGACTGTTGTTGGTAGGAGAGGTGTGTGTGTGTGTGTTTCTGTGTCTGCGTGCGTGTGCGTGTGGATGACCCATGGTGCCTGTGCCTCTGGAGGCAAATAGGGGCTTAAATAATGACAAGTGGTGAGATTGCATTTACTGATGGGGGGAGAGAATAACAGCTCACTCTCTGGAGACAGGTCTGGTTTAAATAAATCACACTGCAGCATGGAGAGTTCCTGCTCCATGTTCCCTGAGAGTGACAGAGAGAGAAAGGCTTAAAACTGGAGGGAAAGAGGAGTGAGCGAGAGAGAGAAAGAGAGAGAGAAGGCTTCATACTGGAGGGAAAGAGGTGTGTGTGTGTGTGTGTGCGTGCGTGCGTGTGTGTGTGTGTGTGTGTGTGTGTGTGTGTGTGTGTGTGTGTGTGTGTGTGTGTGTGTGTGTGTGTGTGTGTGTGTGTGTGTGTGTGTGTGTGTGTGTGTGTGTGTGTGGGTGGGTGGGTGGGTGGGTGGGTGTGTGTGTGAGAATCAACTCCCATATCTACTGGGTAAAATACCAGGGACACGAAGAGATAGAGAGACAAGAGGGGAGAGACAAGAGGGGAGAGACAAGAGGAAAGTCACAATGGTTAGGGATAAGAGGAGAGTGACAAGAGGAGATGGACAAGATGAGAGGGACAAGACGAGAGGGACAAGAGGAGACAGACAAGGAGAGGGGAAAGAGGAGAGGGACAAGAGGAGAGGGACAAGTGGAGAGGTACAAGAGGAGAGGGACAAGAGGAGAGGGACAAGAGGAGAAGGACAAGAGGAGAGGGACCAGAAGAGGGAGACAGGAGGAGAGGGACAAGAGGAGAGCGAGAGACATGAGAAGAGGGACAAGAGGAGCGAAGAAGAGAGAGAGACATGAGGAGAGAGACAAGATCACCTAAGATCACCATGCTCAATGACAAGTGTTGACTGGAATGGTGTAAAGCTCACTGCCATTGGACTCTGCAGCAGTGGAAATGTGTTCTCTGAGGTGATGAATCGGGCTTTGGCGGATGCCAGGAGAACGCCCCAATTCATAGTGCCAACTTTGTTGTAGAAGGAATATTGGTCTGGGATGTTTGTTATGGTTCGGGCCCCTTAGTTCAGTGAAGGGAAATCTTAACACTACAGCATACAATAACATTTTAGACGGTTATGTGCTTCCAACTTTGCGGCAACTGTTTGGGGAAGGCCCTTTCCTGTTTCAGCATGACAATGCCCTTCTGCACAAAGCAAGGTCCGTACAGAAATGGTGTGTCGAGATCAGTATGGAAGAACTTGACTGGCCTGCACAAAGCCTTGACCTCAACTCCATCGAACACATTTGTGATGAAAATGAACGCCGAGTGCGAGCCAAGCCTAATCACCCAACATCAGTGCCCGACCTCACTAATACTTTTATCAAATCACATCAAATCAAGTTTCAACTGTTCTGCCTTACTATTATTCGACCATACTGGTCATTTATGAACATTTGAACATCTTGGCCATGTTCTGTTATAATCTCCACCCGGCACAGCCAGAAGAGGACGGGCCACCCCACATATGCTCTCTCTAATTCTCTCTTTCTTTCTCTCTCTCGGAGGGCCTGAGCCCTAGGACCGTGCCCCAGGACTACCTGACATGATGACTCCTTGCTGTCCCCGGTCCACCTGACTGTGCTGCTGCTCCAGTTTCAACTGTTCTGCCTTGTTATTATTCGACCATGCTGGTCATTTATGAACATTTGAACATCTTGGCCATGTTCTGTTATAATCTCCACCCGGCACAGCCAGAAGAGGACTGGCCACCCCACATAGCCTGATTCCTCTCTAGGTTTCTTCCTAGGTTTTGGCCTTTCTAGGGAGTTTTTCCTAGCCACCGTGCTTCTACACCTGCATTGCTTGCTGTTTGGGGTTTTAGGCTGGGTTTATGTACCAGCTGATGTACGAAGGGCTATATAACTAAATTTGATTTGATTTGATTTGATTTACTTTTATGAATTTAACCTGTTAATCCTACTCCCTACTTCTTCTTACATTCTGTTAAAAATCGCGCAACATTTCAGCGTCCTGCTACTCATGCCAGGATTATAGTATATGCATATGATTAGTATGTGTGGATAGAAAACACTCTGACGTTTCTAAAACTGGTTAAATCACGCCTGTGACTATAACAAAGCCTCAATGCGCCACTTGTATTGTTTATGGGAAACCAAATTACATGGGGCTGAGATTGTAAGTCCTACAGCTTCCACACGATGTCGCCAGTCTTGTCAATTGCCTGGGCTTTGTTTCTTGGTCAAACGAGTCAGAGAGAGCCCATTCCTTCCGGTCTACAACAGGATGTTTTGGACGAGAAATTTTCGACCATGAGTTCAAGACGTGGAGCTATTGAATACACATCGCCCCGTGATCAATTTGATAGATTATTAACGTTTACTAACACCTAAAGTCGTCTACTTTTTTAATTTAAAAAAATGACGTTGCGTTTTAAAACGGTCTTTTTTCCTGTATCACACACTTTTCATAGATCGATATTTAGGGTATATATGGACCGATTTAATAAAAAAAAGACCCAATAGTGATGTTTATGGGACATCTAGGAGTGCCAACAAAGAAGATCGTCAAAGGTAATGAATGTTATATTTTATTTCTGCGTTTTGTGTAGCGCCGGCTATGCTAATTATTTTGTTTACGTCCCCTTCAGGTATTTCGGGGTGTTGCATGCTATCAGATAATAGCTTCTCATGCTTTCGCCAAAAAGCATTTAAAAAATCTGACTTGTTGGCTGGATTCACAACGAGTGTATCTTTAATTCAGTACCCTGCATGTGTGTTTTAATGAACGTTTGAGTTTTAACGAGTGCTATTACCATTTAGCGTAGTGCATTTGCATTTCCAGATGGCTAGAAGGGACGCATGCGTGTCGGGTCGACTTAAGAGGTTAAGGGAATACCCCCCTGAAATGGACAAAAATGAATGTGAACGTATTGGCACAGTACGAAACATCAACACGATGTACAATACCACTCAAATGGACGTTGTTTCATTCAAAACTGATTGCAAATGCCATATGGCATATGGCAAATGCCAAGTGTCACACAGGAAAATAGAAATATAACAAAAAGGGTCAAATTTAGAAAATTAGAAGAAAATAAAATGTATCACCCTCTTAAAAAAGTGCTTTCCTAACCGTTTTTCGAAATTCTTTAGATTTTTCTGTCAATTACACATGTATAAGAACTGTATGAATATACTTTTGTCAAATTTTATAGTCATCATTTTTTAAAATTGTCCATAAGGCATATGTTTTGTCCATTTGCAATATGATTTCATAGGAAGTCAAAAGTCCAAGTCAAAAATCAGTGAACCATTGCTAAATGCCATAAGAAATGTCCAAATGCAATATGAAAGTGCCAAATCAGGATATTATGTCCATTTTCCATGTACAACCCAAAAGTCAGTGAACCATGTCCAAATGGCCTTTATACTGCCCAAATTATATAGCACTATATACAGAATAACTATCTTCAAAGTAATAACTCGGGACATTGGGTTTGATATGAAAGCTACTTTTAGTAATGGTACTTGTTCACATTACATTTAATAACTTTAGATTCTACAGAGCAATGAAAGTAAGTTGCTACCGAAAATAGTCAGGATAATCACTTGTCACTTGCACATAACTGGCGCGTTCTCTCTCTCTCTACATCCTGTCGCAAGGCATTCTGGAACTTGCAGTCAAAAGCATAATTCAATACTAACTTTATTTATTTTATTTTTTTCACCTTTATTTAACCAGGTATGCTAGTTGAGAACAAGTTCTCATTTGCAACTGTGACCTGGCCAAGATAAAGCATAGCAGTGTGAACAGACAACACAGAGTTACACATGGAGTAAACAATTAACAAGTCAATAACACAGTAGAAAAAAAGGGGAGTCTATATACATTGTGTGCAAAAGGCATGAGGAGGTAGGCGAATAATTACAATTTTGCAGATTAACACTGGAGTGATAAATGATCAGATGGTCATGTACAGGTAGAGATATTGGTGTGCAAAAGAGCAGAAAAGTAAATAAATATAAACAGTATGGGGATGAGGTAAGTGAAAATGGGTGGGCTATTTACCAATAGACTATGTACAGCTGCAGCGATCGGTTAGCTGCTCAGATAGCAGATGTTTGAAGTTGGTGAGGGAGATAAAAGTCTCCAACTTCAGCGATTTTTGCAATTATATATGTAAATAGCTGTAAAGAAATATCTTTAGATACAGCTCAATGAATTAAACATTAAACATTAACTCTGTAACCCATTAAAGTTACAACATCCCCCCCCCCCCCGATGAACAACTCCTCAACAAAGTCCCTGAAGCAGTACGAACTGAACATGACCTAACTAGGCCATCTCGGCCTGGAAACAGTCTTTCCTAGTTTCCAGGTTTGTCTGGGTGTGTTATCTTCTCCAATGAGTACAACGTCACCCACTTTCAGTGGGGTGGGCTGTGGTGTGTCACAGCTGTGTGCTGACTTTAGATCCATCAAGTAGTCTCTTGGCCAACTTCCAGAAGCTGGTCACAAGTCTCTGCCTGTACTTCCATCTGCGTGTCATTTCCTCCTTGTTTAGCATTGGGTGCTGAGTGTCAGCTGTAAATGGCTTTGGAGGCAAAGAGATTAGTCTTTTACCCACCAGGAAGTGTGCTGGGGTCAGGAGTTGTGGTTCATCCACTTCATTGTTCCCTAATGGTCAAATGCTGAGAATTTAGGATAGCTTCAACCTCTGTCAGGACTGTGCACATCTCTTCAAAGTTGAGTGAAGCTCTCCCAAGAACCTTTCACAGGCATGTTTTCACTGACCTAACGAGTCTTTCCCAGAATCCGCCCCACCAGGCTGCTCGCTCGGCGATGAACCTCCAGGTGATGCCCCTTTCTGAGAAGAACTTCAAGAGTTGGGGTTCTTCGATTGCCTTCCACAGCTCTTTCAATTCCTGATCAGCTCTTTTGAACGTTTTAGCATTATCTGAGTAGATTACCTTGCATAATGCTCTCCTTGAGATTAATCTTTTTAGAGCTAACAGGAATGTCTCTGTTGACTGATCTGAGACCAGTTCCAAATGCACTGCTCTGGTTACAGTGAACAGTGCAATGTATGCCTTCTTCACAGAACCATTTTTTTCATATAGAGGGGTCCTGCAAAATCAACACCGGTGACTTCGAATGGTGGGGATTCAGTTATTCAGTCTTTTGGTAAAGGCGCAGTGACCCTTGCCTTGAATCTCTTGCACACTATACATCTTGCCACTGTGCTCTTGACTAGCTGCCTAGCACTCAATATCCAATATCGCTCTCTGATTTGTACTAGAGTGTCTCTTGCTCCAGAATGCATCACCTTCTCATGGTGGTACTGTATCAGCATTTCTGAGTATCTGGACTTGTTGGGCAGAACCCATGGGTGCTGCTCACTGAATTCGAATTTGGACTGTCTTCCTCCTACACTGAGTAGTTCGTGTTTGTCCAGGAATGGTTTCAGTTCTCTGATTTTACAGTCATTGTTTAGGCTTTTTCCTGCCTTCAGTAGTGTGATCTCCTGTCAAAAACTTGTTGTGTTACCTTAATCCAGTACTTTTTTTGCATCGAACAGTTCGTCAGCAGTCAGTTCACCTTGTATCTTTATGTTTGTACGAGCATTGGCTATGAATCTCTTTATCTAGGCGGTGACTCTGAACACTCTTTTCAGTTTGCTGTACCTTTCAAGCTCCAACACAGGTTCTGTGATATCTGTGCTGTTTGCTGCAAGTTTTGCAGTAACCTGGCAACTGGACTTGAGTTCTGTATTTACCTCTTCTGGAACCTTGTTATCATCAGTCTCTTCGGACTGATTGGGTGATGTCAGAATTCTGGGTCCATTCCACCATAGCTCGCTCTGTGTCAAGTTTTGAACAGTTTGTACTCTTGTAGGGAGGTCAGCTGGATTAGTTTTCCCTTCAATATGTGACCATGACTCTGGATTGGTCAAGGACTGGATCTCTGTCACTCTGTTCGCAACACACTGTTTCCATTTCTGAGCTGAGCTGCAAATCCAATGCAGCACGATCATCGAGTCTGTCCACATTTTGATCTGTTTTTCTTCCATTTTCAGTGTGGTCATCAGGTTGTTTGCTAGTCTCGCTCCAATCACAGCTCCCATGAGCTCCTGGCGCGGCAGCATAATTTTCTTGAGTGGGAAAACCCTGGACTTGGATGTGACTAGACTTGTTGTTTCCCTGTCTTGGGACTCACCTTGCAAGTAAGCTACTGCACTGTAAGCCCTTTCACTTGCATCACAGAACACGTGTAGTTTCAGGGTGTGGTTATTCTGTGGCCGCATGTCTGTTCTGTACCACATTGTTATGGTGAGCTGGTGTAACTGGGGTAGTTCTGAACACCACTGTTGCCATTCTCGTGTCAGATCAGGTGGTAATTATATATCCAGTTGAGTCCCCTCTCCCACATTTCCTGGAACATGCACTTGATCCTGATGGTGAAGGGGTCAGGAAACCAAGAGGGTCGAAGATACATGCAGACAACTGCAGAACACTTCTCTTTGTGTTTTCCCCTTGCTTTTAGAATGCTCAGTAGCGGCCTGAGGTCAAACACAAAGTCATCTGTTTCCGGTCCCATACTAAGCCTAAAACCTTCAGCACTAATCCTTGCGTTTCTAGCGTCAACAGGTGGTCAGTTGTCGTACTGTCCTCCCATTTTGCTTTCGATTCAGGATAATTGGTCACCCACTTGCCACAAGGTAAGCCTCTTCAACATTGCGTGAACTTGCAATGAAGTCATCTGCATAGAGTGACTCTCAACAACATCTGGTTGTTCTGTTTCATATTGTTTCACGTGCTTTCTGATTGTAGCTGCCATCAAGAATGGACTTGGGGAAGCTCCAAATACCACTCTTTTCATCCTCAGCACACGCAGGTCCTCTTCATTTTCTCCCCTTGGTGGGTCTGTGAGCCATAGAAATCTCATGGCGTATCTGTCTCTCTCTGCTACGGATATCTGCAGGAAAGCTTTCTTGATGTCTGCCATGAATGCGATGTCATGTAGTCTGAACTTCATCAGAACACTGAGCAGATCTGGATTTAGGTTCGGTCCTGTGAGTAGACAGTCATTGAGGGACGGACAGCCATCTTCATGGGATGAGGAATCAAACACCACTCTCAGTTTTGTCGTCACCTTATCTTCTCGGAGTACTGCATGGTGAGGTAAGTAGTATTTTACGTTGTCTGCGCTTGATGCGTTGTCCTTGGGCACGTCCTCTGCCATATCCTGTTGTAAGTAGTCCTCTAATACTTAATTGTAACTGCTGTACAACGTCACATTCTTCTTTGGGCTTTTCAGACCTTCAAACCTTTTCTTGGCGATTCTATAGTTGTCTTGGAGTTCTGGTATTTCTCGTTTCCATGGCAACTCCACGTGGTATCGCCCATCTTTGAAGGTGGTTATTTCCTCAAACCTCTGTAGAGCCTCGTTTTCCTCTGGGTTCTGTGTTTTCTCGCTTAGAATACCCAGAGACTCAAGCACCCAGAATGCATGCAGTTGTTTGGAGACTAGTGTGTTTTCATCAAGTGGGATGAACATGCAGGTTGCCTCGGTGGCACTTGACATGGACACAGGTCCCTGCACCGACCATCCAAAGGTGCTCTCTAAAGCAACTAGCGTGTCTGTCAGTCGCTCCACTCTGCCTGATACTATCTGCCAGTAGTAGTCTGCTCCTATCAGGACAGAGAGTTCAGGATCATTGTCATCTCCTGGAAAGTCTGCGAGCTGCAGTCCCTTTCTATTGAGCACATGTTGTATCTGTTCACCAGGAACCTTGATCCCAGCTGTGCACACTTGTGGGGTTTCAATTGCCTCTATCGCTATTCTCTGCCGTTTGTCACAGACATTCTCCAAGTTGACTTTCATTGTGTTGGGTTGGGACGTTGCTGGGGCAGAGGAGCCAAACGTGTGAAGAGTGAATGCCTCTTGTGTGATTACAAGGTTTTCATGTATGAAGCTTCTCTGACTGCCTCCATCTAGTAAGCAATGAGCTATCTTTCTGCCCGATGGGCCTTCCACCCATGCCTTTGCCGTTTGTAGCAACACAGTGTTCTGTCCATCTGGTTTCATCATCACTGAATGGGGAATAACTGAGGAAACAACAGCATCTGCAGAAACAGTAAGGGGTTGCACCTCACTCCTCTTACCGGTACACACAGCAATTTGATGCACATGACACATCTTTAACCTTACAGAATTTTGCTATGTGTTTCTGTCCTAAACATACAAAGCATCTTGGTGAGCCACACTCAAAGTACTAAACGATATCATAACCGCCATCGATAAAAGACAGTACTGTGCAGCCATCTTCATCAACCTGGCCAAGGCTTTCGACTCTGTCAATCACCATATTCTTATCGGCAGACTCAGTAGCCTCGGTTTTTCTAATGACTGCCTTGCCTGGTTCTCCAACTACTTTGCAGACAGAGTTCAGTGTGTCAAATCGGAGGGCATGTTGTCCGGTCCTCTGGCAGTCTCTATGGGGGTGCCACAGGGTTCAATTCTCGGGCCGACTCTCTTCTCTGTATATATCAATGATGTAGCTCTTGCTGCGGGCGATTCCCTGATCCACCTCTACGCAGACGACACCATTCTGTATACTTCTGGCCCCATTTATCACTCCAGTGCGAATCTGCTAAATTGTAATTATTTGCCTACCTCCTCATGCCTTTTGCACACAATGTATATAGACTATTTTTTTATTTTTGGGGACTGGGGACAGCAAGGAGTCATAATGTCAGGTAGTCCTGGGCCATGGTCCTAAGGCTCAGGTCCCCCGAGAGAGAGAAAGAAAGAGAGAAGGAGAGAAATAGAGAACGCACACTTAGATTCACACAGGACACCGAATAGGACAGGAGAAGTACTCCAGATATAATATATAAATAATATATATAATATATATAATAATATAATATATGCCATTTATCAGACGCTTTTATCCAAAGCGACTTACAGTCATGTGTGCATACATTCTACGTATGGGTGGTCCCGGGGATCGAACCCACTACCCTGGCGTTACAAGCGCCATGCTCTACCAACTGAGCTACAGAAGGACCATATAACAAACTGACCCTAGCCCCCCGACACATAAAATACTGCAGCATAAATACTGGAGGCTGAGACAGGAGGGGTCAGGAGACACTGTGTTAAAATGCAAATCAATTTATAACATTTTGGACATGCGTTTTTTTGTTGTTATTCTGTCTCGCACTGTTCAAACAAACCTACCATTAAAATTATAGAAAGATAATTTCTTTGTCAGTGGGCAAAAGTACAAAATCAGCAGGGGATCAAATACTTTTTTCCCTCACTGTATTCCTATGGGGAGAGATGTCAATCCAAACTGTTTGCTGTAAACACCTTCTTTTCACTGTTAAGGGTTAATGGCACACGGTCAAAGTTAGACTTGCAGAGCTCGGGAGGACCTCAGAAATGTTCCTGAGGTCGAATTGTGCTTCTAACATCTTCTAACATCTTCTAACATCTTGGCCAACATCTTGGCCATGTTCTGTTATAATCTCCACCCGGCACAGCCAGAAGAGGACTGGCCACCCCACATAGCCTTGTTCCTCTCTAGGTTTCTTCCTAGGTTTTGGCCTTCCTAGGGAGTTTTTCCTAGCCACCGTGCTTCTACACCTGCATTGCTTGCTGTTTGGGTTTTAGGCTGGGTTTCTGTACAGCACTTTGAGATATAAGCTGATGTACGAAGGGCTATCTAAATACATTTGATTTGATTTGATTTGTGGAGGTCTACAATTTTTTTCTGAAAAATGTATTGTGTCATGCAAAAAGTAGAGTTCCTAACCTACTTGCCAATAATATAGTTTGTTACGAAAAATTTGTGGAGTGGCTGAATAACGAGTTCAACCTAAGTGTATGTAAACTTCCGACTTCAACTGTAATTTCTTCCAGCATGTTAAATGTGCAAATGAGGGGAAAAAAACTATAGACCACATTTACTCCTCAAACAGAGACGCATACAACGCTCTCCCTCGCCCTCCATTTGGCAAATCTGACCATAATTCTTTCCTCCTGTTTCCTGCTTACACGCTAATGCTCAAAGAAGCAGTGACTCGGTCAATAAAACAGTGGTCAGATGAAGCAGATGCTACCACACGGCAAGCGGTACCAGAGCGTCAAGTCTAGGTCCAAAAGGCTTCTCAACATCTTCTACCTCCAAGTCATAAGACTCCTGAACATCTAATCAAATGGCTACCCAGACTATTTGCATTGTCCCCTCCTCTTTTACACTGCTGCTATTCTCTATTTATTATCTATGCATAGTCACTTTAACTCAACCTAAATGTACATATTACCTCAATTACCTCAACTGACCGGTGCCCCCGCACATTGACTCTGTATCAGTACCCCCTGTATATAGCCTCGTTATTTTACTGCTGCTCTTTAATTATTTGTTACTTTTATTTCTTATTTTATACTTATCTATTTCTTTATTTAACTAATATTTTTCTGAAAACTTGATTGTTGTTTAAGCACTTGTAAGTAAGCATTTCGCTGTTGTATTCGGCGCGTGAGACAAATAAAAATGGATTTGATTTGTTTGGAATCCACTGAGAAACTTTGCCATTTCTCTCTTTCTATGTAAGGCATTTCCCTTTTTACCTCTTCCCTTCTTTTTCCATTTCTCTCCCCCATGATGCCATGCTCCTCTCTAACTGTTTCTTTCCTTCGATTTCTCATTTCCTCCTTTTTCTACCCATGAAAATGCTAACCTGTCCATGAATCCACAGTCCCTCGTTATTTCAGACAGCTCTGTCTCCCTCGTTATTTCAGACAGCTCTGTCTCCCTCATTATTTCAGACAGTTCTGGCTCCCTCGTTATTTCAGACAGCTCTGTCTCCCTCATTATTTCAGACAGCTCTGGCTCCCTCGTTATTTCAGATAGCTCTGGCTCCCTCGTTATTTCAGACAGCTCTGTCTCTGACATTATTTCAGACAGCTCTGTCTCCCTCATTATTTCAGACAGCTCTGGCTCCCTCGTTATTTCAGACAGCTCTGTCTCTGACATTATTTCAGACAGCTCTGTCTCCCTCATTATTTCAGACAGCTCTGGCTCCCTCGTTATTTCAGACAGCTCTGCAGCAAAGCACCCCCACAACCTGATGCTGCCACCCCCATTATTCACGGTTGGGAAGGGTTCTTCATTGTTCCTCCCTATTCATTATTTCAGACATCTCTGTCTCCCTCGTTATTTCAGACGGCTCTGTCTCACTCGTTATTTCAGACAGCTCTATCTCACTCGTTATTTCAGACAGCTCTGTCTCACTCGTTATTTCAGACAGCTCTGTCTCCCTCGTTATTTCAGACAGCTCTGGTTCCCTCGTTATTTCAGAGCATTACTGGACACTGCTCTTATTCTCCTCCTCTCCTCCTTACCTCTTCCTCTTTTTTCAAAATGTTCTAACACCCCACTCTTCTGAATTCCGACAGCCACGTCTGTCTATGATGCCCGCCAGTATGTGTGTGTGTGTGTGTGTGTGTGTGTGTGTGTGTGTGTGTGTGTGTGTGTGTGTGTGTGTGTGTGTGTGTGTGTGTGTGTGTGTGTGTGTGTGTGTGTGTGTGTGTGTGTGTGTGTGTGTGTGTGTGTGTGTGTGTGTGTGTGTGTGTGTGTGTGTGTGTGTGTGTGTGTGCGTGTATCTGCTTGTGTGTCTCGCTCTCTCTTGACACCAGTCTGAGTTAAGGCCTTTTTGAGTACATTGACAATGAGTTATCCATATGGAGTGGATTTCTATGTGGGCCAAGTCTTAATAAAGGCTGACCCTGAGTTGTTCTAGCTGCCATTAAGCGTTGTGTAACAGATCATTTACAGTCACGTGCTTCTTGGCATGCCGTAGCTCTTCTCTCAGGTTTGTTTCATTGTGTGTGTGTGTGTGTGTGTGTGTGTGTGTGTGTGTGTGTGTGTGTGTATGTGTATGTGTGTGTGTGCGTGTGCGTGTGCGTGTGTGTGTGTGTGTGTGTGTGGTCTGTGTGTGTGTGTGTTGTTTGTGTGTGTTTGTTGTTTGTGTGTGTGCATGTTGTTTGTGTGTGTGCATGTAGTTTGTGTGTGCATGTTGTTTGTGTGTGTGCATGTTGTTTGTGTGTGCATGTTGTTTGTGTGTGTGTGTGTGTGTGTGTGTGTGTGTGTGTGTGTGTGTGTGTGTGTGTGTGTGTGTGTGTGTGTGTGTGTGTGTGTGTGTGTGTGTGTGTGTGTGTGTGTGTGTGTTGTTTGTGTGTGTTTGTTGTTTGTGTGTGTGCGTGTTGTTTGAGTGTGTGCATGTAGTTTGTGTGTGCATTTTGTTTGTGTGTGTGCATGTTGTTTGTGTGTGTGCATGTTGTTTGTGTGTGTGCATGTTGTTTGTGTGTGCATGTTGTTTGTGTGTGCATGTTGTTTGTGTGTGTGCATGTAGTTTGTGTGTGCATGTTGTTTGTGTGTGTGCATGTTGTTTGTGTGTGTGCATGTAGTTTGTGTGTGCATGTTGTTTGTGTGTGTGCATGTTGTTTGTGTGTGCATGTTGTTTGTGTGTGTGTGTGTGTGTGTGTGTGTGTGTGTGTGTGTGTGTGTGTGTGTGTGTGTGTGTGTGTGTGTGTGTGTGTGTGTGTGTGTGTGTGTGTGTGTGTGTGTGTGTTGTTTGTGTGTTGTTTTTGTGTGTTTTGTGTGTGTGCGTGTTGTTTGAGTGTGTGCATGTAGTTTGTGTGTGCATTTTGTTTGTGTGTGTGCATGTTGTTTGTGTGTGTGCATGTTGTTTGTGTGTGCATGTTGTTTGTGTGTGCATGTTGTTTGTGTGTGTGCATGTAGTTTGTGTGTGCATGTTGTTTGTGTGTGTGCATGTTGTTTGTGTGTGCATGTTGTTTGTGTGTGTATGTTGTTTGTGTGTGTGCATGTTGTTTGTGTGTGTGCATGTTGTTTGTGTGTGTGCATGTAGTTTGTGTGTACATGTTGTTTGTGTGTGTGCATGTAGTTTGTGTGTGTGCATGTTGTTTGTGTGTGTGCATGTTGTTTGTGTGTGTGCATGTTGTTTGTGTGTGTGCATGTTGTTTGTGTGTGTGCATGTTGTTTGTGTGTGTGCATGTTGTTTGTGTGTGTGCATGTTGTTTGTGTGTGTGCATGTTGTTTGTGTGTGTATGTGTTTGTGTTCTTCACCCCTTGCCACATTGCATTTTCTTTCATGCAGTATCTGTTCAGGGTGATAAATCAGGAGATCGATAGGCAGGCCATGAAAAATGTAAGGGCTGAAAATAGGGCTGAAATTTATTAATGTGCCATGGAGTGTCATGGAGGTCGAGTCACAGCGGAGGGACGTGTGATTTTTAAGTGGTTTCGTTTTTAACCGTATTGATTAGCATATGTGATCAATATCTCATATTTCCAAATATTGCCAGATAGCGAGCCGTGAACTTTGGGTAAATATATTTTAAATATATTTAAAATACTATAATTTATATGGATTTAAATGGTATGTAAATTATGAATGAACATTTTTAGGAAAATTGTGGATGCAATTTCTGTATGTTATTTGGACATTCAACTATTAATCAAGTGACTTCACATAGAGTAGAGTTGTATATCAAGTTTGTATATCATTGGTAAACACAGTGAACTTCTACAGTGATTTGAAGAACAACAAAAACACTCTGTTCTTTAGCTATGGAAACCACATTAGAACACGGAGAGCTTTTTTATTCCATTTTCACCCAACCAATTCGCTGGTGGACTAAAAGCACCTCACACAGGTTACGTGTGAAATGAAGAAACTGTTTTTAACTTCGGCAGGGCAGCTGCTGAAATAACCTTCTGAGATATTACCTGTGAATGGGTGGCAAAGTGACTGGCATAGAAAATATAACACTATAATGACACAATAAATGATGTAGAATAAAATTACATATGGGTACATATCTCACAAGAGTCAAACGGAAAGGTCTATATTTATTTAGATACTGTAGATACATATATTTAATTATCTTGCAGATACTATAGTGAATGTAGACAGTAACTTCAGATGTTTTCCTTTTAGCTGTTGTCAGTATTAACACTACAGGCTACATGTTTCTCATGACATATTCATTTCCACATTGAGGCGACATGTTTCTCATGACATATTCATTTCCACATTGAGGCGACATGTTTCTCATGACATATTCATTTCCACATTGAGGCTACATGTTTCTCATGACATATTCATTTCCACATTGAACCTTAATTATTACATTCTGTCCTTCTGTAGCTCAGTTGGTAGAGCATGGCGCTTGTAACGCCAGGGTAGTGGGTTCAATCCCCGGGACCACCCATACGTAGAATGTATGCACACATGACTGTAAGTCGCTTTGGATAAAAGCGTCTGCTAAATGGCATATATATTATTATTATTAGTAGTATTTAAGCCAAACCATTTAAGCAGCCTAGGAACACCATCATAAAATATAATATTATATATATTTTTATACTATAGTATTATGCAATTAAATATGTTCACCTGTGTTCTTTAAATACAGTCTTAACCACTGAGGATAATGTTAGTCTATATTGGCGGGGAGCACAGAGAGAGAACAGAGCCAAGGAGTGTATTTGGGAGCTAATTCCTGTTCATGCAGAGTACACACAATATCACTGTTGTTTTCTGACATAAAAATCATCCTTATATTACCTTATTATATATTATGTATCTAGCTCAACACACCATGTGCCTAAGGGACACTACAGAATGGGATCTACAGCTGATGTGCACTACTGTCAAACATCCTACCAGTATTTGACATGTATAGAGCAAGAATGAATTATGCATGTGTGGATATTGTGGGGGCTATACTGCTCATATGGCCAGGAGGCAATGTCTTGTATGTAATGTAGAACATGGACCTCTATATGTACAGGTGAAGCCGGAAGCTTACATACACCTTAGCCAAATACATGTAAACTCAGTTTTTCACCATTCCTGACATTTATTCCTAGTAAATTTGCCCTGTCTTAGGTCAGTTAGGATCATCACTTTATTTTAAAAATGTGAAATGTCACAATAATAGTAGAGAGTGATTTATTTCAGCTTTTAATTCTTTCATCACATTCCCAGTGGGTGAGAAGTTTACATACACTCAATTAGTATTTGGCAGCATTGCCTTTAAATTGTTTCACTTGGGTCAAACATTTCAGGTAGCCTTCCACCAGCTTCCCAGAATAAGTTGGGTTAATTTTGGCCCATTCCTCCTGACAGAGCTGGTGTAACTGAATCATGTTTGTAGGCTTCCTTGCTCGCACATGCTTTTTCAGTTCTGCCCACAAATTGTCAATACGATAGATGTCAGGGCTTTAAGATGGCCACTCCAGTACCTTGACTTTGTTGATGGTTGCGTGGTCCCATGGTGTTTATACTTGCATACTATTCTTTGTGCAGATGAACGTGGTACCTTCATGCATTTGGAAATTGCTCCCAAGAATGAACCAGACTTGTGGAGGTCTACAATATTTTTCTGAAAAATGTATTGTGTCATGCACAAAGTAGAGTTCCTAACCTACTAGCCAAAAACATAGTTTGATTTCTGATTTCTTTTGATTTTCCATTGATGTCTAGCAAAGAGGCATTGAGTTTGAAGGTAGGCCTTGAAATACATCCACAGGTACACCTCCAATTGACTCAAATGATGTCAATTAGTCTATTAGAAGCATCTAAAGCCATGACGTAATTTTATGGATTTTCCAAGCTGTTTAAAGGCACAGTGTATGTAAACATCTGACCCACTGGAATTGTGATACAGTGAATTATAAGTGACTAAATGACTAAATGCTAAGTGACTAAATGCTCTTGATTAATAAAGGTGATTTTGTTTTTGAATATAGCTGGTAGAAGCATGTAGGTAACATATATATTGTCACCAAGACTAATAGCAGCTAGCTTTTGGAGCACAATTTGGTTCAGTGTTCCAATATTATAGCAAATTGTCACATCCTGACCTAAGTTCTTTTTTTATGTCTCTATTTTGTTTGGTCAGGGCGTGAGTTGGGGTGGGCATTCTATGTTTTGTTCTAGGTTTGGTACTTCTATGTGTTTGGCCTGGTATGGTTCCCAATCAGAGGCAGCTGTCAATCGTTGTCTCTGATTGAGAACCATATTTAGGTAGCCTGTTCCCACCTGTGTTTGTGGGTAGTTGTTTTCTGTTTTGTGTTATTTCACCTGACAGGACTATTTATTTTCTTACATTCTCGTTGTTATTTTTGTTTCGTGTTCTGTTATATTAAAATATTAACATGGACACTTACCACGCTGCGTGTTGGTCCGATCTTGACTACTCTTCCTCAGACGAAGAGGAAAATCGTTACACAAATACTATCATTTTCAGTGTTCCAATTTTAAAGCAAATACTATCATTTTCAGTGTTCAAATATTATATGAAATACTATTATTTTGCTCATTTAGTTTCTTTCTGCACAAGTTGAATATCTTCCATACAGAGGCTTCATTCCCACTACATTGGCATTTTAGTGACAGAGCACAGCCTTATTCAAGAATGTTTATTGACAGAGCAAAACCTTATTCAAGCATATATTTATTGACAGAGCACAGCCTTATTCAAGAACAATTGAGGTGAATACTGCACGTCTGATTTAGAGGAGGGTAGCACAGAGAGATAAGTGCTGCTCGCCTGAGGTAGATGAGGGTAGCACAGTGAGGTACTGAGAACAGTGTGTTGTCTCCTCCCATTTCTCTTTACACATCTCTAGAAACTGCTGCTACAGCTGTTTCAGTTGTACATGGTCTCATAGAGAGGAGATTGGAGACACTCAGTCTACTGTTGTTGCTTACTGAAGGAAATACGTTGTACATTACCAAACCTACTGTAGATGCAATACATTTTAATATCCCTCACCACCAGGAAATACAATCAGCAGTTATTGACGGAGAGATATTGATGGAGAGTTG
The DNA here is from genome assembly GCF_021184085.1 of Oncorhynchus gorbuscha. NCBI lineage: Eukaryota > Metazoa > Chordata > Actinopteri > Salmoniformes > Salmonidae > Oncorhynchus > Oncorhynchus gorbuscha. The sequence continues at coordinate 105,168,457 of NC_060178.1, read as the reverse complement.
TTGATGGAGAGTTGTTGATGGAGAGTTGTTGACGGAGAGTTGTTGATGGAGAGTTGTTGACGGGGAGTTGTTGATGGAGAGTTGTTCACAGAAAGTTGTTTATGGAGATTTGTTGACGGAGAGTTGTTGACGGAGAGTTATTGATGGAGAGTTGTTGACGGAGAGCTCTTGACGGAGAGTTGTTGACAGAGATGTGTTGACAGACAGTTGTTGACGGAGAGTTATTGACGGAGAGTTGTTGACGGAGAGTTGTTGATGGAGAGTTGTTGACGGAGAGTTGTTGATGGAGAGTTGTTGATGGAGAGTTGTTGACGGGGAGTTGTTGACGGAGAGTTGTTGACAGAGATGTGTTGACAGAGAGTTGTTGACGGAGAGTTGTTGACGGAGGGTTGTTGATGGATAGTTGTTGATGGACAGTTGTTCAAAGAAAGTTTTTTAAAAGAGATTTGTTGACAGAGAGTTGTTGATTGAGAGTTGTTTATGGAGAGATGTTGATGGAGAGTTGTTGACAGAGAGTTGTTGACGGAGAGTTGTTGACGGAGAGTTGTTGATGGATAGTTGTTGATGGACAGTTGTTCAAAGAAAGTTGTTTAAAAGAGATTTGTTGACAGAGAGTTGTTGATTGAGAGTTGTTTATGGAGAGATGTTGATGGAGAGTTGTTGACGAAGAGTAGCTGATGGAGAGTTGTTGACGGAGAGTTATTGATAGAGAGTTGTTAATGGAGAGTTGTTGATGGAGAGCTGTACACAGAGAATTATTGATAGAGAGTTGTTAATGGAGAGTTGTTGATGGAGAGTTGTACACAGAGAGTTATTGATAGAGATGTGTTGATGGAGAGTTGTTGACGGAGAGTTGTTGATGAAGAGTTGTACATAGAGAGTTATTGACAGAGAGTTGTTAATGGAGAGTGGTTGACGAAGAGTAGCTGATGGAGAGTTGTTGACGGATAGTTATTGATAGAGAGTTGTTAATGGAGAGTTGTTGATGGAGAGTTGTACACAGAGAGTTATTGATAGAAAGTTGTTAATGGAGAGTTGTTGATGGAGAGTTGTACACAGACAGTTATTGATAGAGAGTTGTTAATGGAGAGTTGTTGACGAAGAGTAGCTGATGGAGAGTTGTTGACGAAGAGTAGCTGATGGAGAGTTGTTGACGAAGAGTAGCTGATGGAGAGTTGTTGACGGAGAGTTGTTGATGGAGAGTTGGTCACAGAGTTGTTGACGGAGAGTTGTTGATGGAGAGTTGGTCACAGAGTTGTTGATGGAGAGTTGTTCACGGAGAGTTATTGACGGATAGTTGTTGACGGAGAGTCGTTGAGTGTGTGTGTGTGTGTGTGTGTGTGTGTGTGTGTGTGTGTGTGTGTGTGTGTGTGTGTGTGTGTGTGTGTGTGTGTGTGTGTGTGTGTGTGTGTGTGTGTGTGTGTGTGTGTGTGTGTGTGTGTGTGTGTGTGTGTGTGTGTGTGCATTGTCCTGAGACTGTGTCTGAGGCCATGCATGGTATATTCTCACCATATTCTCCTGTAGCTTTGTGCTAGTGTGTGAACCTCTTATCTGGTCTCGGCCAGATACCTCCTTTCACACAGACAGGCAGACTAATATCCTACATTGACTCATGCCAGGATTTAGACCTTGGCATAAAGACCTCTGTACACACACAAACACACACCAAAACTCAGTAAAGGATGAAGACACCCAGGTGTGATATCTAGTTCCTGAGGAAGCTAACAGGGAGATGCTAGGTGGAGGCTTTTAGCTAGGGTCCCAGGGAGATCCGGACTATATCCTGTCAGAGATTATAACGACTGGACAGAGAGGACAAAGTGCAGTGAGACTGAAAACACTATGTGTGTGTGTGTGTGTGTGTGTGTGTGTGTGTGTGTGTGTGTGTGTGTGTGTGTGTGTGTGTGTGTGTGTGTGTGTGTGTGTGTGTGTGTGTGTGTGTGTGTGTGTGTGTGTGTGGTGAATGCAGCACACCACATATTTTTTTTTACTGTAATGTTGACTCTTACGGCAAAACCACATGAATTTCATGTGAATACATGAAAAGTGTTTTTTTAACAATGTTTCATGTGTTCACAGGTGATGGCAGGTGACAAGATGTAACGAATATGGTGATAACAGGAAACTACACATGTGGAAATGTGATCACATGATTTTATGTGAAATTTCATGATAAATCATGTAATTTTCCACATGTGAAATCAGGTGTTTTTTCTGTAATGGGAGTGAATGAGTTGCAAGAGGTGATGGGTCTCTTTGTTGGTCTACCATTAAATAGACCAGCAAAGAGTCCACAGCCAATTCCTTCATCAGTCAGCAGTCATGCCCATTGAGACTGTGACTTTTTCATGTTGAAATTTATACTAATTGCCAAAGGTCACAACATTTAATTACGCCTAAAGTGCAGTAATATTTCTATATTTAGGGTGAGAGGGATGACAGAGGAGAGGGGAGTAGAGGAGAGAGGGATGAGAGGGGAGATGATAGGAGAGGAGAAGAGAGAGGAGGAGAGGAAGAAGAAAGGAGAGGAGGGAAGAAGAGAGGAACGTGGCTGTACATTGAAATCTCTCTGACATCCTGCTGTGAGATCTCTGAATAATGTAGAAGATAGAAGACCAAAATTAACCTTCTCTCTCACATCGTCTTTCCTCCTCCCCTGTCCCTCTACCTTATTTTATTTGAATCTGGAGTTTCAGTACAACACTGAAACGTTAGTTTTAATAAAATACCACAGGCACTTCCTCTCCTCATCCAAATCAAATCAAATCAAATCAATTGTATTTGTCACATACACATGGTTAGCAGATGTTAATGCGAGTGTAGCGAAATGCTTGTGCTTCTAGTTCCGACAATGCGGTAATAACCAACGAGTAATCTAGCTAACAATTCCAAAACTACTACCTTATACACACAAGTGTAAAGGGATAAAGAATATGTACATAAAGATATATGAATGAGTGATGGTACAGAGCGGCATAGGCAAGACCCAGTAGATGGTATCTAGTACAGTATATACATATGAGATGAGTATGTAAACAAAGTGGTATAGTTTAAAGTGGCTAGTGATACATGTATTACATAAAGATGCAGTAGATGATATAGAGTACAGTATATACATATACATATGAGATAAATTATGTAGGGTATGTAAACATTATATTAAGTAGCATTGTTTAAAGTGGCTAGTGATATATTTTACATCAATTCCCATCAATTCCCATTATTAAAGTGGCTGGAGTTGAGTCAGTGTGTTGGCAGCAGCCACTCAATGTTAGTGGTGGCTGTTTAACAGTCTGATGGCCTTGAGATAGAAGCTGTTTTTCAGTCTCTTGGTCCCAGCTTTGATGCACCTGTACTGACCTCGCCTTCTGGATGATAGCGGGGTGAACAGGCAGTGGCTCGGGTGGTTGTTGTCCTTGATGATCTTTATGGCCTTCCTGTGACATCGGGTGGTGTAGGTGTCCTGGAGGGCAGGTAGTTTGCCCCCGGTGATGTGTTGTGCAGACCTCACTACCCTCTAGAGAGCCTTACGGTTGTGGGCGGAGCAGTTGCCGTACCAGGCGGTGATACAGCCCGACAGGATGCTCTCGATTGTGCATCTGTAGAAGTTTGTGAGTGCTTTTGGTGACAAGCCAAATTTCTTCAGCCTCCTGAGGTTGAAGAGGCGCTGCTGCGCCTTCTTCACAATGCTGTCTGTGTGGGTGGACCAATTCAGTTTGTCTGTGATGTGTACGCCGAGAAACTTACTACCCTCTCCACTACTGTTCCATCGATGTCGATAGAGGGGTGTTCCCTCTGCTGTTTCCTGAAGTCCACAATCATCTCCTTAGTTTTGTTGACGTTGATTGTGAGGTTATTTTCCTGACACCATACTCCGAGGGCCCTCACCTCCTCCCTGTAGGCCGTCTCGTCGTTGTTGGTAATCAAGCCTACCACTGTTGTGTCGTCCGCAAACTTGATGATTGAGTTGGAGGCGTGCGTGGCCATGCAGTCGTGGGTGAACAGGGAGTACAGGAGAGGGCTCAGAACGCATCCTTGTGGGGCCCCAGTGTTGAGGATCAGCAGGGTGGAGATGTTGTCCAGTACCCAGTTGCACAGGGCGGGGTCGAGACCCAGCTTGATGACGAGTTTGGAGGGTACTATGGTGTTAAATGGTGAGCTGTAGTCGATGAACAACATTGTCACATAGGCAGTCCTCTTGTCCAGATGGGTTAGGGCAGTGTGCAGTGTGCAGTGTGGTTGAGATTGCATCGTCTGTGGACCTATTTGGGCGGTAAACAAATTGGAGTGGGTCTAGGGTGTCAGGTAGGGTGGAGGTGATATGGTCCTTGACTAGTCTCTCAAAGCACTTCATGATGACGGAAGTGAGTGCTACGGGGCGGTAGTCGTTTAGCTCAGTTACCTTAGCTTTCTTGGGAACAGGAACAATGGTGGCCCTCTTGAAGCATGTGGGAACAGCAGCCTGAGGTCAAATTGTGCGTCTCACCCTAACGGTTCTCCCACTGTCACCCAAAAGCAACTGACAATTATGGCCAGGCTTCATTATGGGCCTACTTTTTCTCATGGTCGCTGTGCTTTGACCTCAGGAACGTTCCTGAGGTCATCCCGATCCATGCAGGCCTAGTTTCTGTCTATAGGCTGAAGGCAACAAAATGGAGTCGTGGTCATCTTTTCCGAAAGGAGGGCGGGGAGGGCCTTATATGCGTCGCGGAAGTTATAATAACAATGATAATAACAATGATCCAGGCTACAATGAATGCAGCCTCAGGATATGTGGTTTCCAGTTTACATAGAGTCAGATGAAGTTTGTTCAGGGCCATCGATGTGTCTGCTTGGGGGAGAATATTTGCGGCTGTGATTATAATCGAAGATAATTCTCTTGGTAGATAATGAGGTCGACATTTGATTGTAAGGAATTCTAAGTCAGGTGAACAGAAGGACTTGAGTTCCTGTATGTTGTTATGATCACACCATGTCTCGTTAATTATAAGGCATACCCCGCCTCCGCTCTTCTTACCAGAAAGATGCTTGTTTCTGTCAGCGCGATGCATGAAGAAACCAGCTAGCTGTACCGACTACGAAAGCGTGTCTCGAGTGAGCCATGTTTCCGTGAAGCAAAGAACGTTACAGTCTCTTATTTCTCTCTTGAATGCTAACCTTGCTCGGATTTCATCCACCTTGTTGTCAAGAGATTGGACATTGGCGAGTAGTATGCTAAGGAGCGTTGCGCGATGTGCCCGTCTGACCAGAAGACCATCTCCCCCTTTTACGGCGTCGTTTTTTCAGTAAGCCGGCTGGGATCCGATCCATTGTCCTGGGTGGTGGGCAAAACAGAGCATCCGCTTCGGGAAAGTCGTATTCCTGATCGTAATGATGGTGAGTTGACGTTGCTCTTAAATCCAAAAGTTTCTCCCAACTGTATGTAATAAAACCTAAGATTTACCGGGGGTAACAATGTTAGAAATAACACGTAAAAAAACAAAATACATCATAGTTTCCTAGGAACGTGAAGCGAGGCGGCCATCTCCATTGGCGGGGACATTTTTTGGGTACATTAACAATGGTGGACATCTTGAAGCATAGGAACAACGGACTGGGATAGGACGAGATTGAATATGTCTGCACATACTCTGAGGACACTGCTAGGGATGCCGTTTGTGCCGGCAGCCTTGCTAGGGTTGCCATGCTTAAATGTCTTTCCCACGTGAAATGTTGTTCATAGTGTTAACAAGAAGAAAGACAATATAAGGAGACATTGATGGACAGAGCACTGGACTAGAACTATGTAACAAAATAAACGTTCGCTAGGCAAACTTTGTGGAACCTTTCTGATATGAATTTAATGAGTAGAGCTGACATGACTCCCTATTCTAAATGTCAGAGGCATGCTTGTTTAACATAATATATTTCCATCTGAACGTTCTACAAGGTTGTGCCCTGTGTCATGTAATTATCTTCCCAGCGTGAAATTGTTCCCAGTTCAATAATTGCACACACATCTCTTTATGTGAATGGCCGAGCTTGGGCAGATGTTTCTCACAACCTCTCTCGACCTCGAAAAACAATGATGGCCAGGAGTATTCACACCGACCAATCAGAAGCTTGTTGAGGCTTGATGTCAGCATATAAATGCCCTGACTCGCACGTCAAAGTGCTGAGGGTTGATGTGAGTTGAGATTTTTTGCGATTGCAAATGGTGAGGGAAACATCCAGGAGGGTGAGAGAAACATCTGCACGAGCTCAGCCATCCACACACAGAGACACACATGCAATTATTGAACTGGGGACATTTTCACGCCAGGAAACATTTTACAACATAACTTAGCAATCATAACACAATCAGAATGATTGGGAACTATTTCCTGTTGGGAAGATTTGGACATGACACCCTGCTTGGACTTGAACTGGTCCCGAACCTGTTGTGATCTGGTAGAATTTGAACTGGTCCAGAACCTGTTGTGATCTGGTTGAATTTGAACTGGTCCAGAACCTGTTGTGATCTGGTTGGACTTGAACTGGTCCAGAACCTGTTGTGATCTGGTTGGACTTGAACTGGTCCAGAACCTGTTGTGATCTGGTTGGACTTGAACTGGTCCAGAACCTGTTGTGATCTGGTAGAATTTGAACTGGTCCAGAACCTGTTGTGATCTGGTAGAATTTGAACTGATCCAGAACCTGTTGTGATCTGGTTGGACTTGAACTGGTCCAGAACCTGTTGTGATCTGGTTGGACTTGAACTGGTCCAGAACCTGTTGTGATCTGGTTGGACTTGAACTGGTCCAGAACCTGTTGTGATCTGGTAGAATTTGAACTGGTCCAGAACCTGTTGTGATCTGGTTGAATTTGAACTGGTCCAGAACCTGTTGTGATCTGGTTGAATTTGAACTGGTCCAGAACCTGTTGTGATCTGGTTGTAATCTTATTATTTAAAATCAAATCAAAATCCATTATTTGTTACATGCGCCGATTACAACAGGTGTATACTTTCTGACAAGCCCTTCCCAATGATGCAGAGTTCAAAAATAACAATACAAATAGTAACAGACGGGTTGGTTGTTTATTAACATAACTGACGCGTACACAACTATGGGGAACAACAGATGGGATGAAAGTAGCTGAAATGAGCCAGCTGTGGTTCCCCACATTGCAGCTTCTTGTCGTTGTTGCTAGCTATCTGGTCATCCAGATTCACAACAACACACTTCTGCCCCATCGACGCGCACACATCGTTTCATCGTTTAAGTGAAATTGTCAGCCAACCCATCTATAAAGTACACAAGAATGAAGCTATATACAAGGATTACCAGTACTTCAGTAGTTCTACCAGCGTAGGCCTGCTAGGACGGGTGGTTGTTTGACCTTAGCAGCATAAGATCCTTGACTGCATCCCAAATGGCACCTTATTCCCTTTATAGTGCACTACTTTTTGACCAGTGCCCATAGGGTGGCCCATAGGGAACTGTTCAAAAGTAGTGCACTATCTAGGGGAATATACAACTCCATTTGGGGATACAGACCCGGACTTCCCTGTGTGATACACAGAGCATGCAGCTCAGCTCAGTGCCCGATCGATTTGATATGCTGATCTTACTGTCTATAATGTAGTCTAGGCTCCCTACAGACTGACCAGACATCCTTCAGGCTGATCCTACTATCTGTAATGTAGTCTAGGCTCCCTACAGACTGACCAGACAGATTAGAATGCATTACTGTGTGAGAGAGTCTGCGTCCAAAACTGTACCCTATTCCCTACATAGTAGTACACTACTTTGTGTGCCTCTATGTGTGCTCTAGGGAATAGGGTGCCATTGAGGATGCTACCAGAGCAGCACCACAGGACAGCTAGGGGATGCATGGCCTCTTGTTGTGGAGTAATGACTAATTCTGACTCATAACCCTTGGTTCGTGGTTCAATTCCACCCCACAAAGGAAGGGCACTCCTGGCATGTTTTGCTGACAGCACAGGTATAAGGTATGCAACTGATCCGCATGCCAATCAGCTCTCAGTGTGTCTGAAAGGATTTGTTTGAGCAAGACGAGGCACAGTGTAGCTAATCCTGGTCACAGTGAGTGATTCTGATCGGTCTGACTACAATGTAGTATTCCTACCTGGAGGATGGATATTTCAGATGGACACATACATCTTGAAGGCTTTCAAGTTGTTCTAATGTTTTGGTTCGTCTTTCTGAAGAATTTCTCTAAGAATTAGACATGATCCGTTGAGGCTGTCAACTTGGCTTACATTTCACTTGATACCATGTTGTCCTATCAATGTTCTTTGGCTAGGAAAGGAGGAGCATTCTGCTCCATGGCAACACCCTACACAGGGAGACTTTAGTTTCTTCATTGGTAGGAATGTGTAATAACAAATCTGTCCAGGGATCATTCCTTAATCATTGAAGTAGAAAAAAAGAGAGCAGCAGTTTCCACAATTGAGTCACTTTGTCTTAGATCTGTGGCCTTACTCCACACAAACCCACTCACCCACTCTTCTTCTCTTTCTCTCTCTCCCTCTCTCCCTCTCTATCTCTCCCTCTCTCCCTCTCCCTCTATGTCTCTTCCTCTCCCTCTCTGTCTCTCCCTCTGTCTCCCTCTCTCCCACTCCCTCTCCCTATCAATGTCTCTCCCTCTCTCTCCCTCTCTCCCTCTCCCTCTATGTCTCTTCCTCTCCCTCTCTGTCTCTCCCTCTGTCTCCCTCTCTCCCACTCCCTCTCCCTATCAATGTCTCTCCCTCTCTGTCTCTCCCTCTCTCTGTCCCTCTCTCTCTCCCTCTCACTCTCCCTCTCTGTCTCTCCCTCTGTCTCCCTCTCTCCCACTCCCTCTCCCTATCAATGTCTCTCTCTCCCTCTCTCTCCCTCTCCCTCTGTCCCTCTCTCCCACTCCCTCTCTCTCTCCCTCTCTCTGTCCCTCTCTCTCTCCCTCTCACTCTCCCTCTCTGTCTCTCCCTCTCTCTCCCTCTCTCTGTCCCTCTCTCCCACTCCCTCTCACTCTCCCTCTCTGTCTCTCCCTCTGTCTCCCTCTCTCCCACTCCCTCTCCCTATCAATGTCTCTCCCTCTCTCCCACTCCCTCTCTCTGTCCCTCTCTCCCACTCCCTCTCACTCTCCCTCTCTGTCTCTCCCTCTGTCTCCCTCTCTCCCACTCCCTCTCCCTATCAATGTCTCTCCCTCTCTCTCCCTCTCACTCTCCCTCTCTCTCTCCCTCGGTCTCTCCCTCTCTGCATCTCCCTATCTCTCTCGCCAAAGCAAGTGAGGTAGATAATATACAAAAATGAAATAAACAATACAAATTAACAGTAAACATTACACTCACAAAAGTTCCAAAATAATAAAGACATTTCAAATGTCATATTATGTATGTACAGTGTTGTAACGATGTACAAATGGCTAATGTACAAAAGGGAAAATAAATAAGCATAAATATGGGTTGTATTTACAATGGTGTTTGTTCTTCACTGGTTGACCTGTTCTCGTAGCAACAGGTTACAGATCTTGCTGCTGTGATGGTATACTATGGTGTTTCACCCAGTAGATATGGGAGTTCATCAAAATCGGGTTTGTTTTCGTATTCTTTGTGGATCTGTGTAATCTAAGAGAAATATGTGTCTCTAATATGGTCATAAATTGGGCAGGAGGTTAGGAAGTGCAGCTCAGTTTCCACCTCATTTTGTGGGCAGTGTGCACATGGCCTGTCTTCTCTTGAGAGCCAGGTCTTTTTACGGCGGCCTTCCTCAATAGCAAGACTATGCTTACTGAGTCTGTACATAGTCAAAGCTTTTTGGGTCAGTCACAGTGGTCAAGTATTCTGCCACTGTGTACTCTCTGTTCAGGGCCAAATAGCATTCTAGTTTGCTCTGTTTTTTGATAATTCTTTCCAATGTGTCAAGTAATTATCTTTTTGTTCTCTCATGATTTGGTTGGGTCTAATTGTGTTGTACTTGGGCTCTGTGGGGTCGGTTTGTGTTTGTGAACGGAGCCCTAAGACCAGATTGCTTAGGGGACTCTTCTCCAGGTTCATTTCTCTGTAGGTGATGGCTTTGTTATGGAAGGTTTGGGGCTCACTTCCTTTTCGGTGGTTGGATAATTTAACGGTTATTTTCTGGATTTTGATCATTAGCGGATAACAGACAAATTCTGCTCTGTTTGCATTATTTGGTGTTCTACGTTGTACACTGAGGATATTTTTTGCAGAATTCTGCATGCAGTCTCAATTTGGTGTTTGTCCCATTTTGTGAATTCTTGGTTGGTGAGCGGACCCCAGAACTCACAACCATGAAGGGCAATGGGTTCTATAACTGATTCAAGTATTTTTTGCCAGATCCTAATTGGTATGTTAAATGTTATGTTCCTTTTGATGGCAGAATGCCCTTCTTGCCTTGTCTTAGATCGTTCACAGCTTTGTGGAAGTTACCTCTGGCGCTGATGTTTAGGCCAAGGTTTGAATATTTTTTTGAGTGCTGTAGGGCAACGGTGTCTAGATGGAATTGTATTTGTGGTCCTGGCCACTGGACCTTTTTTGGAACACCATTATTTTGGTCTTACTGAGATTTACTGCCAGGGCACAGGTCTGGCAGAGTCTGTGCCGAATATTTTTCTCTCTCTCTCCCTCTCTCCCTCTACGTCTCTCTCCCCCTCTCTGTCTATCCTCTCTCTCTCTCTCTCTCTCTCTCTCTCTCTCTCTCTCTCTCTCTCTCTCTCTCTCTCTCTCTCTCTCCTCTCTCCTCTCTCCCTCTCCCTCTCCCTCTCTCTCTCTCCCTCTCTGTCTATCCCTCTCTCTCTCTCTCTCTCTCGCTCCCTCTCTCTCTCTCTCCCTCTGTCTCTCCCTCTCTGTCTCTCTCTCTCTGTCTCTCTCTCTCTCGCTCCCTCTCTCTCTCTCTCCCTCTGTCTCTCCCTCTCTGTCTCTCTCTCTCCCTCTCCCTCTTCCATACCATGTCTTTGGGTACTCTATTAGTACTTTGTACTCTTTCATTTTTGTCTTACTGTTTTACAAATGTCAGACCAAAAATGTAGTTTTCATTGGAGGAATGTACAGAACATGCATATCGCTCTCAATCTCAAATAAATGACATGTAATTCAATTACAATTTAAGGGCTTTATTGACATGCGAAACATATGTTAACATTGCCAAAGCAAGTGAAGTAGACAGTGCGTCTCTCTCTCTCGCTCTCGCTCTCTCGCTCTCTCGCTCTCGCTTTCTCTCTCTGCGTGTGTGTCAGGGGATTGGGTCATTAACATGGCAGCCAGCTCTTTAATAAGAGCTCTGGGGAAAATGTATATCCAGTTACTACACTGAATACTCCAGGGGTTACTGCCTAATAAAACCAGCTCACGGAGCACTACAGTACAGTTACTACACTGTATACTCCAGGGGTTACTACCTAATTAAACCAGCTCACGGAGTACTACAGTACAGTTACTACACTGTATACTCCAGGGGTTACTACCTAATTAAACCAGCTCACGGAGTACTACAGTACAGTTACTACACTGTATACTCCAGGGGTTACTACCTAATTAAACCAGCTCACGGAGCACTACAGTACAGTTACTACACTGTATACTCCAGGGGTTACTACCTAATTAAACCAGCTCACGGAGTACTACAGTACAGTTACAACACTGTATACTCCAGGGGTTACTACCTAATTAAACCAGCTCACGGAGCACTACAGTACAGTTACTACACTGTATACTCCAGGGGTTACTACCTAATTAAACCAGCTCACGGAGCACTACAGTACAGTTACTACACTGTATACTCCAGGGGTTACTACCTAATTAAACCAGCTCACGGTATACTCCAGGGGTTACTGCCTAATTAAACCAGTACTACAGTACAGTTACTACACTTATACAGTTACCACTGGGGTTACTACCTAATTAAACCAGCTCACGGAGTACTACAGTACAGTTACTACACTGTATACTCCAGGGGTTACTACCTAATTAAACCAGCTCACGGAGCACTACAGTACAGTTACTACACTGTATACTCCAGGGGTTACTACCTAATTAAACCAGCTCACGGAGTACTACAGTACAGTTACTACACTGTATACTCCAGGGGTTACTACCTAATTAAACCAGCTCACGGAGCACTACAGTACAGTTACTACACTGTATACTCCAGGGGTTACTGCCTAATTAAACCAGCTCACGGAGTACTACAGTACAGTTACTACACTGTATACTCCAGGGGAGCTGGCTGAGGGGAGGACATCTCATAATAATGGTTAATAATAAGCAAATGGAATGCAATCAAACAATTTAAGGCACCATCAACCTTCTGTGGCATGTGTGTGTCGGTGGGCTTGTATGCATGTGTGTGTCGGTGGGCTTGTATGCATGTGTGTGTCGGTGGGCTTGTATGCATGTGTGTGTCGGTGGGCTTGTATGCATGTGTGTGTCGGTGGGCTTGTATGCATGTGTGTGTCGGTGGGCTTGTATGCATGTGTGTGTCGGTGGGCATGTATGCATGTGTGTGTCGGTGGGCTTGTATGCATGTGTGTGTCGGTGGGCTTGTATGCATGTGTGTGTCGGTGGGCTTGTATGCATGTGTGTGTCGGTGGGCTTGTATGCATGTGTGTGCTTGTGTGTGTATTTGTATGTACCTCTGTGTTGTTGTGTGTGTATTTGTATGTACCTCTGTGTTGTTGTGTGTGTATTTGTATGTACCTCTGTGTTGTTGTGTGTGTATTTGTACGTACCTCTGTGTTGTTGTGTGTGTATTTGTATGTACCTCTGTGTTGTTGTGTGTGTATTTGTATGTACATCTGTGTTGTTGTGTGTGTATTTGTATGTACCTCTGTGTTGTTGTGTGTGTATTTGTATGTACGTCTGTGTTGTTGTGTGTGTAGTTGTATGTACCTCTGTGTGCTTGTGTGTGTATGTGTATGTACCTCTGTGTTGTTGTGTGTGTAGTTGTATGTACCTCTGTGTTGTTGTGTGTGTATTTGTACGTACCTCTGTGTTGTTGTGTGTGTATTTGTATGTACCTCTGTGTTGTTGTGTGTGTATTTGTATGTACCTCTGTGTTGTTGTGTGTGTATTTGTATGTACCTCTGTGTTGTTGTGTGTGTATTTGTATGTACCTCTGTGTTGTTGTGTGTGTAGTTGTATGTACCTCTGTGTGGTTGTGTGTGTATTTGTATGTACCTCTGTGTTGTTGTGTGTGTATTTGTATGTACCTCTGTGTTGTTGTGTGTGTATTTGTACATACCTCTGTGTTGTTGTGTGTGTATTTGTATGTACCTCTGTGTTGTTGTGTGTGTATTTGTACGTACCTCTGTGTTGTTGTGTGTGTATTTGTATGTACCTCTGTGTTGTTGTGTGTGTATTTGTATGTACCTCTGTGTTGTTGTGTGTGTATTTGTATGTACCTCTGTGTTGTTGTGTGTGTATTTGTATGTACCTCTGTGTTGTTGTGTGTGTATTTGTATGTACCTCTGTGTTGTTGTGTGTGTGTAGTTCCTTATGGATCGACAGTCTCCACAAGTCTGTCATTTCTTCTCCATTTGCCACAGCTTGAAGTGTATGTTGTCAGCAAGCCCAATTAGCACACTGAGTCCCATGTCTCAGGCAGTCTGGCTGAAACATCTTAACAGTTTCTTCTGCTGCCACTAGAGCTAAATATAAAGTGTCTCTGCCCTCTCTTCCAGTCTTCATGCCAGCTGTAGCAGATTTGGGTTGTGTCTAAAAACATTACTAGCTGTCAAACTAGCTTTCTTCCTTTGTCCTTGTTTCCTGCTTTCAAAGCGAATTGGAGGAGAGGATCTAAAGTTCCCTGCCCGGACCTCCTCCTCGAGGGCAAGTCAGTTAAGAACACATTCTTATTTACAATGACTGCCTACACTAGCCAAACCCGGACAGTGCTGGGCCAATTGTGCGCCGCCCTATGGAACTCCCAATCACTGCCGGTTGTGATACAGCCTGGATTTGAACCAGGATGTCTGTAGTGACACCTCTAGCACTGAGATGCAGTGCCTTAGACCGCTGATCTAAACACATAACTAAACACCTTTCTGTAACACTTTCTAAACACGTTCAAGCTATTTAGAATTTCAATCAAAACGCGTTAAAGTGTTTAGGTTATGGATTTCCAATCTTTTCAAAAAAATTCAACATGGTGAGTTACACATTTTTTTCTATCTTTCAAATAAGCACATTCTTCTCTTCACCTCTCTTTGTAAATGTACCTGCTAAAATACTGGTTAATAAACAACTCTAAAGGGCTCCCTATAAAATATATATTTTTAAATATTTTCCCAAATTATATTTTTGCTGTTTTATTTATCCTGGTTTTAGATTTTGTTCATTTTTCACTCTCAAAATTACAGTTGTTCATAGAGAAACAACGAAACAGGATCTTCTGAATCCATGTGAATGCTTAAATCACATCTGAACACCATTTTGTTTTGGTCTGGAGGAAAATTAATACATTTTTTAATGTTTGTGTAATTATCCTTTAATTACAAATCTGGCCCTTTAATTGCACATCTAGTGAGTGAGGAATGTGCCATCTAATGTGCTATCTAATGTGATGTTTCTGTACTGCTGCTGCTCATTTCATCGAAAAGTTTTCAAAAAAGAAATAATAGATACAAATTATATACTTCCCCTTGATATACTTCTGCCAGGTAAGCGTACTTTGCAGTTAACATTTAATTGAGAAGGTTTTGAGAATGTATTTCTGTCAACCCACAACATGGTTATCACTGGCTAAACATAGAGTGATAGACTACCGCACACCACACAGACATTCGGACATCATTACTGGAAATGAATTGGCAGATATTGTGTTAGGTTTGGCTTTTTAAGCCAATAGTGGCCAACCAGGGGTGGGATAATTTTATTTATTGGTATGTTTAATTTAACCTTTATTTAACTAGGCATAATGTGATAATGTCAATGTTGTGTTTTTTTTCTTTTATTTATTTTATTTCACCTTTATTTAACCAGGTAGGCTAGTTGAGAACAAGTTCTCGTTTGCAACTGCGACCTGGCCAAAATAAAGCATAGCAGTGTGAACAGACAACACAGAGTTACACATGGAGTAAACAATAAACAACTCAATAACACAGTAGAAAAAAAGGGAGTCTATATACATTGTGTGCAAAAGACATGAAGAGGTAGGCGAATAATTACAATTTTGCAGATTAACACTGGAGTGATAAATGATCAGATGGTCATGTGCAGGTAGAGATACTGGTGTGAAAAAGAGCAGAAAAGTAAATAAATATAAACAGTATGGGGATGAGGTAGGTAAAAATGGGTGGGCTATTTACCGATAGACAGCTGCAGCGATCGGTTAGCTGCTCAGATAGCAGATGTTTGAAGTTGGTGAGGGAGATAAAAGTCTCCAACTTCAGCGATTTTTGCAATTCGTTCCAGTCACAGGCAGCAGAGAACTGGAACAAAAGGCGGCCAAATGAGGTGTTGGCTTTAGGGATGATCAGTGAGATAAACCTGCTGGAGCACGTGCTACGGATGGGTGTGGCCATCGTGACCAGTGAACTGAGATAAGGCAGAGCTTTACCTAGCATGGACTTGTAGATGACCTGGAACCAGTGGGTCTGTCGACGAATATGTAGCGAGGGCCAGCCGACTAGAGCATACAAGTCGCAGTGGTGGGTGGTATAAGGTGCTTTAGTGCCAAAACGGATGGCACTGTGATAAACTGCATCCAGTTTACTGAGTAGAGTGTTGGAAGCAATTTTGTAGATGACAAGGCCGAAGTCGAGGATCGGTAGGATAGTCAGTTTTACTAGGGTAAGTTTGGCGGCGTGAGTGAAAGAGGCTTTGTTGCGGAATAGAAAGCCGACTCTAGATTTGATTTTCGATTGGAGATGTTTGATATGAGTCTGGAAGGAGAGTTTACAGTCTAGCCAGACACCTAGGTACTTATAGATGTCCACATATTCAAGGTCGGAACCATCCAGGGTGGTGATGCTAGTCAGGCGTGCGGGTGCAGGCAGCGAACGGTTGAAAAGCATGCATTTGGTTTTACTAGCGTTTAAGAGCAGTTGGAGGCCACGGAAGGAGTGTTGTATGGCATTGAAGCTCGTTTGGAGGTTAGATAGCACAGTGTCCAAGGACGGGCCAGAAGTATATAGAATGGTGTCGTCGGCGTAGAGGTGGATCAGGGAATCGCCCGCAGCAAGAGCAACATCATTGATATATACAGAGAAAAGAGTCGGCCCGAGAATTGAACCCTGTGGCACCCCCATAGAGACTGCCAGAGGACCGGACAGCATGCCCTCCGATTTGACACACTGAACTCTGTCTGCAAAGTATTTGTTGAACCAGGCAAGGCAGTCATCAGTAAAACCGAGGCTACTGAGTCTGCCGATAAGAATATGGTGATTGACAGAGTCGAAAGCCTTGGCCAGGTCAGGTCAGGCCTTGGACAGGTCGATGAAGACCTGCACAGTACTGTCTTTTATCGATGGCGGTTATGATATCGTTTAGTACCTTGAGCGTGGCTGAGGTGCACCCGTGACTGGCTCGGAAACCGGATTGCACAGCGGAGAAGGTACGGTGGGATTCGAGATGGTCAGTGATCTGTTTGTTAACTTGGCTTTCGAGGACCTTAGAAAGGCAGGACAGGTCGGATATAGGTTGGAGTATACAGGAGGAAGGCATGGCCAGCTGTTGAGAAATGCTTGTTGAAGTTTTCGATTATCATGGATTTATCACTGGTGACCGTGTTACCTAGCCTCAGTGCAGTGGGCAGCTGGGAGGAGGTGCTCTTGTTCTCCATGGACTTTACAGTGTCCCAGAACTTTTTGGAGTTAGAGTTACATGATGCAAATTTCTACTTGAAAAAGCTGGCCTTAACTTTCCTGACTGACTGTGTGTATTGGTTCCTGACTTCCCTGAACAGTTGCATATCACGGGGACTATTCGATGCTATTGCAGTCCGCCACAGGATGTTTTTGTGCTGGTCGAGGGCAGTCAGGTCTGGAGTGAACCAAGGGCTATATCTGTTCTTAGTTCTGCATTTTTTTGATGGAGCATGCTTATCTAAGATGGTGAGGAAGTTATTTTTAAAGAATGACCAGGCATCCTCTACTGACGGAATGAGGTCAATATCCTTCCAGGATACCCAGGCCAGGTCGATTAGAAAGGCCTGCTCGCAGAAGTATTTTAGGGAGCATTTGACAGTGATGAGGGGTGGTCGTTTGACTGCGGACCCGTAGCGGATACAGGCAATGAGGCAGTGATCGCTGAGATCCTGGTTGAAGACAGCGGAGGTGTATTTGGAGGGCAAGTTGGTCAGAATAATGTCTATGAGGGTGCCCATGTTTACGGATTTAGGGTTGTACCTGGTTGGTTCCTTGATGATTTGTGTGAGATTGAGGGCATCTAGCTTAGATTGTAAGACTGTTGGGGTGTTAAGCATATCCCAGTTTAGGTCACCTAACAGAAAAAACTCTGAAGCTAGATGGGGGGCGATCAATTCACAAATGGTGTCCAGGGCACAGCTGGGAGCTGAGGGGGGTCGGTAGCAGGTGGCAACAGTGAGAGACTTATTTCTGGAGAGATTCATTTTTAAAATTAGAAGTTCGAACTGTTTGGGTATGGACCTGGAAAGTATGACATTACTTTGCAGGCTATCTCTGCAGTAGAATGCAACTCCTCCCCCTTTGGCAGTTCTATCTTGACGGAAAATGTTATAGTTGGGTATGGAAATCTCAGAATTTTTGGTGGCCTTCCTAAGCCAGGATTCAGACACGGCAAGGACATCATGGTTGGCAGAGTGTGCTAAAGCAGTGAGTAAAACAAACTTATGGAGGAGGCTTCTGATGTTGACATGCATGAAACCAAGGCTTTTTCACAGAAGTCAACAAATAAGGGTGCCTGGGGAAATGCAGGGCCTGGGTTTACCTCCACATCACCCACGGAACAGAGGAGGAGTAGGATGAGGGTGCGGCTAAAGGCTATCAAAACTGGTCGCCTAGAGGGTTGGGGACAAAGAATAAAAGGAGCAGATTTCTGGGCGTGGTAGAAAAGATTCAGGGCATAATGTGCAGACAGGGTTATTGTGGGGTGCGGGTACAGCGGAGGTAAGCCCAGGCACTGGGTGATTATAAGAGAGGTTGTATCTCTGGACATATATATATATATATATATATATATATATATGCCATTTAGCAGACGCTTTTATCCAAGGCAACTTACAGTCATGTGTGCATAGATTCTACGTATGGGTGGTCCCGGGAATCGAACCCACTACCCTGGCGTTACAAGCGGGGTAGTGGGTGGCATGCTTCCCAGCACGCCACATTTTTTACATGTCATAAGGCCTTCATAAGGCCTTTAGTTATGGCCCAGTTATTCTCAGGCTTTATTTAGGGCCTGGTTATTGTCAGCCTTTAGTTATGCCCTAGTTATCATCAGTCTTTAGCTATGGCCTAGTTATCCTTTAGTTAGGGCCTGGTTATTTTCAGCCTTTAGTTATGCCCTAGTTATCATCAGTCTTTAGCTATGGCCTAGTTATCCTTTAGTTAGGGCCTGGTTATTTTCAGCCTTTAGTTATGCCCTAGTTATCATCAGTCTTTAGCTATGGCCTAGTTATCCTTTAGTTAGGGCCTGGTTATCATCAGTCTTTAGCTATGGCCTAGTTATCCTTTATTTAGGGCCTGGTTATTTTCAGCCTTTAGTTATGCCCTAGTTATCATCAGTCTTTAGCTATGGCCTAGTTATCCTTTATTTAGGGCCTGGTTATTTTCAGCCTTTAGTTATGCCCTAGTTATCATCAGTCTTTAGCTATGGCCTAGTTATCCTTTATTTAGGGCCTGGTTATTTTCAGCCTTTAGTTATGCCCTAGTTATCATCAGTCTTTAGCTATGGCCTAGTTATCCTTTCGTTAGGGCCTAGTTATTGTCTGAAAATCCTGGCTCATGGGCAAAATCAGACCTGCAAGTCATAATATGCTGGTTTGTGAAGTGATGAGTAATTCCGATGAGAATCCAGCCAGAGGGAGGATATCCAACACTTGGAATATTTATCACCCACAACCTGCACTCAGAATGGTGAAGGACTAGACAAACAATATTATCTTAACCATCTAAACTGAAACAACCATCTCAGTTACAGGGCAATAAATCCAATCCCTTACCGATTGGATTAATTTAGAAAAATGTCACGTATTTATCTTTGTATAGTAGAGGATCAATCATTCAATCAAATGTAGATATGAAAGCAAAGTAGTCTAAAAATAAACATGCAACATAATTTGCTAGTGTGATATTGTGATAATGAGGACCCTCCCATGTATTTTTCACTCTGAGAGCGTTAACGGAAATGAACTCAACACAGTCAAGTAACAACACCGCCTGTGGTTGCACTGTGTTGTTTCTGAAATATTGGAGACCTCTTCCTCGTCCTCCTTCTCCTCATCCCCTTGCGACAGGGACTAACTGTGTTCATCAAAATGATGAGCCTACATTCATTATTGCATGTGGTTGCCATAGGAACAAGGCTCTTTCGAAGGGTGACCCAAATTAATTTCCCCAAATGCAGTGAGTGTGTGAGTGTTTGTGTGTGTGCAGTATCATCTTCACACCACATCTCCCTACCTGGGAGCTGTGAGGACAAGGGGGGAGGAGGGAAAAGTGAGAGCGATAGAAAAAAGAAGATGATTGGAAGAGCTAGTGGATAATTGTCTTTACTGTTTGGCAGAAGAGTTATGTCCAGAGAGGATCCGATCCTTCTGAGATCCTGGCTACTGTACTGTACTCCCTCTGAACTCTCGCTGCCTGGTCTCTTTAGACCAACTACAGAGTGGCTCATTACCTCTGTGGGGTTCAGTAGTGAGACAGGATGGCATAATCCCCAGGACTCACTACCTCTGTGAAACAAGATGGTGAGACAGGATGGCTCCCAGTAAGAGAAAAGAGAGCATTTAGGAAAGTAAATATGGAGCCAGCAGAAGAAGACTTAGAAAAGATACCTGGACCAATTATACAGTAAACACACATTCTTACCAGGTCTGTTTTTTTCCCCATCACTATGAGAATGCAGAAATGATAGATAGAGGGATAAAAGGAGGCGGGACAGAGTGAGGGTTAAAGAGGCAATGTTTATATGGAGTGAAGAAGATCATTTTAGTTGTATTTCTTTTTAACCTGGCCTGTTAGTGAAGAACTAATTCTTATTCACAATGACGGCCTACCCCGGCCAAACCCTAACCCGGACGGCACTGGGCCAATTGTGTGCCGCCCTATGGGACTCCCAACACCAGACAGTTGTGATACAGCCTGGAATCGAACCAGGGTCTGTGCTGACACCTCTAGCACTGACATGCAGTGCCTTAGACCACTGTGCCTCCTCGGGAGATGTTCTCCAGGAGATGCTGATGCAGTTGTGGCAAAAGGAGTGGTGCTGAGAGCACAGTATATGCTAAGAGCATTGTCAAACACACATTCCCCTTTAACACACACACACACACACACACACACACACACACACACACACACACACACACACACACACACACACACACACACACACACACACACACACACACACACACCCTTTAAACTAAGCGCCCTACTGGCTGTAATTAATGGATTTAGCTTTCCTTGTGGCTTCAGAACCCTCTGCGATTAGTTAACCATTCCCTGCCCCTCCCAGTGCTCTGATGACACTCCAGCTGCACTACAGGAGGACAACCTTTTGTAATTACTTTCACTCTCTGAATATGTTCAATAGTCAGTGTGATTGTGTTAGGATTGGTGGGGGTTTGAGATTATTTGCAGTAATAGTCAGTGGTACTGTGTTAGGGTTGGTAGTTAGTTAAGTGGTAGAGTGGGTAGTAAGAAAGATCAGAGGACCAATGTGAAAAGACAAAAAACAAGATAATCAAAATGAAAACCGAAAACAGTCCTGAATGGTGCAAACACTGAAACGGAAACAGTCACCCACAACCCAAAGGTGAAGTCAGGCTACCTAGGTATGGTTCTCAATCAGGGACAACGATTGACAGCTGCCTCTGATTGAGAACCATACCAGGCCAAACACATAAATCCCAAATTATAGAAAAAAGAACATAGACTGCCCACCCAACTCACACCCTGACCATACTAAAACAAAGACAAAACAAAGGAACTAAGGTCAGAACGTGACAGTGGGACTGTGTTAGGGTTGGTAGTTAGCTGCTAGGAGTTAGAGAGGTAATGTGTTAGGGTTGGTAGTTAACCGCTAGGAGTTAGAGATGTAATGTGATAGGGTTGGTAGTTAGTTAACAGCTAGGAGTTAGTGGTAATGTGTTAGGGTTGGTAGTTAGTTAGCTGCTAGGAGTTAGTGGTAATGTGTTAGGGTTGGTAGTTACTTAACTGCTAGGAGTAAGAGTGGTAATGTGTTAGGATTGGTTGTTAGTTAACTACTAGGGTTTAGAGAGGTACTGTGTTAGGATTGGTAGTTAACTGCTTGTTACGCACGCCTCTATGAAGAGGGAACGCAACACCCTGCTACAACTAAACTCTCCGTGAAGTGAAAAAGGTCTGGACTGTAGGTGCGAGTAAGAATGACAACAGGCAGAATGTGGTACCGTTTACAAGGACTTTATTCCTTTACACGGTAATATGGGGAAAAGGGGCTGGACGGAACCAAAGCAAAGAAAGTAAATCCCAAAGCCCCCTCTCCTATCTTACCTGCCTAACCAATGCTTACTTAATTTAGCACCACCTGGTGCCCTAACCAAAATACAGGGGGTGGTCCGCCCAGGTCTTACCTATCGTGCCTAGACAATGAATATACTACGGGTATATGTATGCCCGCGGGCCTCTTGCCTAAGCACTCCCTAGGTGCCTTCCCCTTCCCCTCTGGGAACAAATGAAACAGGAGAACAAATAATTTCTCAAACAAACTAAGAAACAAAGGACATCAAATAAGCTCTATCTGAGCAACAAACTCACAGACCATACCAAGTCTACCCAGCAATGAACTCCCAGCAAAATCTCTCTAGCAAAATCTCTCCAGCAAAATCTCTCTGCAATGACCTCCAGCAAAATCTCTAGCAAATCTACCTCCAGCAAAATCTCTCTCCTGAACAGAACACTGGCTTTTATATAGCTTCAGAATGAATGTGTAACTGGAGACAGCTGCGTCTTGACGAGGGGGCGGGGTCAGCTCTCCAATTAGCCATGGAGTCGACCAATCAGCTGCTTGAGGGATTTCAGGAAGCCATTTCCTGAAATAAACACATGCAAATACACAAACTACAACACATAAACTGGGGAATGTAACACTGCTAGATTAGGACTGTGTTATGATTGGTTAGTTAACTGTTAGGAGTTATAGAGGTAATGTGTTAGGTTTGGTAGTTAGTTAACAGCTAGGAGTTAGTGGTACTGTGTTAGGGCTGGTAGTTAACTGTTAGGAGTTAGAGAGGTAATGTGTTAGGTTTGGTAGTTAGTTAACAGCTAGGAGTTAGTGGTACTGTGTTAGGGCTGGTAGTTAACTGTTAGGAGTTAGAGAGGTTAGTTAGTTAACAGCTAGGAGTTAGTGGTACTGTGTTAGGGCTGGTAGTTAACTGTTAGGAGTTAGAGAGGTAATGTGTTAGGTTTGGTAGTTAGTTAACAGCTAGGAGTTAGTGGTACTGTGTTAGGGCTGGTAGTTAACTGTTAGGAGTTAGAGAGGTAATGTGTTAGGTTTGGTTTGTTAACAGCTAGTTAGTTAACAGCTAGTAGAGTTAGTGGTACTGTGTTAGGGCTGGTAGTTAACTGTTAGGAGTTAGAGAGGTAATGTGTTAGGTTTGGTAGTTAGTTAACAGCTAGGAGTTAGTGGTACTGTGTTAGGGCTGGTAGTTAACTGTTAGGAGTTAGAGAGGTAATGTGTTATGATTGGTTTGTTAACCGCTAGGAGTTAGTGGTACTGTGTTAGGGCTGGTAGTTAACTGTTAGGAGTTAGAGAGGTAATGTGTTAGGTTTGGTAGTTAGTTAACAGCTAGGAGTTAGTGGTACTGTGTTAGGGCTGGTAGTTAACTGTTAGGAGTTAGAGAGGTAATGTGTTAGGTTTGGTAGTTAGTTAACAGCTAGGAGTTAGTGGTACTGTGTTAGGGCTGGTAGTTAACTGTTAGGAGTTAGAGAGGTAATGTGTTATGATTAGTTTGTTAACCGGTAGGAGTTAGAGAGGTAATGTGTTAGGGTTGGTAGTTAGTTAACCGCTAGGATTTAGAGAGGTACCATGATAGGGTTGGTAGTTAACTGCTAGATTGGGACTGTGTTATGATTGGTTTGTTAACTGCTAGGAGTTAGTGGTACTGTGTTAGGGTTGGTAGTTAACTGTTAGGAGTTAGAGAGGTACTGTGTTAGGGTTGGTAGTTAGTTAACCGCTAGGATTTAGAGAGGTACCATGATAGGGTTGGTAGTTAACTGCTAGATTGGGACTGTGTTATGATTGGTTTGTTAACAGCTAGGAGTTAGTGGTACTGTGTTAGGGTTGGTAGTTAGTTAACCGCTAGGAGTTAGAGAGGTAATGTGTTAGGGTTGGTAGTTAGTTAACCGCTAGGAGTTAGAGAGGTAATGTGTTAGGTTTGGTAGTTAGTTAACCGCTAGGAGTTAGAGAGGTAATGTGTTAGGGTTGGTAGTTAGTTAACCGCTAGGATTTAGAGAGGTACCATGATAGGGTTGGTAGTTAACTGCTAGATTGGGACTGTGTTATGATTGGTTTGTTAACTGCTAGGAGTTAGTGGTACTGTGTTAGGGTTGGTAGTTAACTGCTAGAGATGGAGTTTAAACAGAGAGGAGAAGAGGGAGTGACAGAGAGAGAGCGAGTAGCATAGAGTGGGGGTGGAGGAGAAGGGGAGAGAAACACTAAGTGTGAACAGGCGTATATTCCTCCTCCTATTCCCTTCCCAGCATCATGCTGACAAAGCACTTCCCCGCAAGCAGCAGACAGACAGAGAGAGACAGAAGGGATTGAAGTGATTCAAAGTGCAAATCAGCTCCCTGTCTTCCTCTTGCTAGATTTCATCTATCTGTCCATCGCTCTATCCCTCTCTCTGTGCCTCTTTCAATCCTACTATCTCTTTATATATCCCTCTATATATGCTTCTAGTAGTGTCTAGAATGTGTTCTATCTGGAGTGTCTTGAATGTGTTCTGTCTGGAGTGTCTAGATTAAGTTGTGTCTAGAATGAGTTCTGTCTGGAGTGTCTAGAATGCGTTGTATCTGGAGTGTCTGGAATGTGTTCCGTCTGGAGTATCTGGAATGAGTTCTGTCTGGAGTGTCTAGAATGAGTTGTCTGGAGTGTCAGGATTAAGTTGTGTCTAGAATGAGTTCTGTCTGGAGTGTTTAGAAAGTGTTGTATCTGGAGTGTCTAGAAAGAGTTGTGTCTAGAGTGTCTAGAATTTTTTTACCTTTATTTAACCAGGCAAGTCAGTTAAGAACACATTCTTATTTTCAATGACGGCCTGGGAACAGTGGGTTAACTGCCTGTTCAGGGGCAGAACGACAGATTTGTACCTTGTCAGCTCGGGGGTTAGAACTCACAACCTTCCGGTTACTAGTCCAACGCTCTAACCACTAGGCTACGCCGCCTAGTGATGAGTTGTGTCTGGAGTGTCTAGAATGAGCTCTGTCTGGAGTGTCTGGAATGAGTTCTGTCTGGCGTGTCTAGAATGATTTGTGTCTGGAGTGTCTAGAATGTGATCTGTCTGATGTGTCTAGAATGTGATCTGTCTGGAGTGTCTAGAGTGAGTTGTGTCTGGAGTGTCTAGAATGAGTTCTGTCTGGAGTGTCTAGAATGAGATGTGTCTGGAGTGTCTAGAATGAGTTATGTCTGGAATGAGATCTGTCTGGAGTGTCTAGGAGTTATGTCTGGAATGAGATCTGTCTGGAGTGTCTAGGAGTTATGTCTCAAGTGTCGAGATTGAGTTGTGTCTAGAATGAGTTGTGTATGTAGTGTCTAAAATTAGTTGTGTCTGGAGTGTCTAGAATGAGTTGTGTCTGGAATGTCTAGAATGTGTTCTGTCTGGAGTGTATAGAATGAGTTCTGTCTGTAGTTTCTAAAATGAGTTGTGTTTAGAATGAGTTGTGTCTGGAGTCTCTAGAATGAGTTCTGTCTGGAGTGTCAAGAATGAGTTCTGTCTGGAGTGTCTAGAATTATTTGTGTCTGGAGTGTCTAGAATAAGTTCTGTCTGGAGTGTCTAGAATGAGCTGTATCTGGAGTGTCTAGAATGAGTTCTGTCTGGAGTGTCTGGGATGACTTATTGCACAGATATTTATGAGTGTTGTATCAGTATTTAAGTGGACAGGGAGTGTTTTAGCTGCCTGCCGGTTGCCAGACTCTTGGCCCAGGCAGATAACAGCCTGTCAGGCAACAAGGTATATATCTTTATCCTATCACAGCCCTCTCTATGAAGTTGTCTGTTGATGTCATTAACACTGTTTATTTTGCATTTTGCACTCTTGTTGGCACCAGTCCATGTCTCTCTCTCTCTCTCTCTCTCTCAATTTCAATTTAATGTCTTTATTGGCATGGGAAATGTATGTTCACATTGTCAAAGCAAGTGAAATAGATAATAACATAAGTGAAATAAACAATCCAAAAACTAACAGTAAATAGTACACTCACAAAAGTTCCAAAATAATAAAGACATTAAATACATTAAAGATAATAAAGATGGCGCTGACAGACATGGCAGCTCAGATAGGGCAGCTCAAATAGGCCTGCTGATAGAGAAGCTCAGATAGGGCAGCTGATAGGAAACTCAGATAGGGAGGCTGATAGGGGAGCTGATAGGGTTTCTGATAGTGCAGCTGATAGAGAGGCTGAAAGGGCGGCTGATAGGGAGGGTGATAGGGGAGCTGATAGGAAGCTCAGATAGGGAAGCTGATAGGGCAGCTGATAGGGATTCTGATAGTGCAGCTGATAGGGAGGCTGAAAGGGCGGCTGATTTTAGGGAGGCTGAGAGGGCAGCTCTGCTTCTAGCTCCTAAGAAACTTGTTAGGATATATATATATATATATTTATTTGTGTTTTTCTTACATTATTATCCCAGAACATTTTTTGTGTTATTACATACAGACAGAAATAACTTTTGGATATCAGAGCGGCAGTAACTCATAGCATTATGACCAGGAATATTACTATCCCGAATTGGATCCTTTGTTCGTACCCGGAGAAGAGGTATTCTGAGTGGACTTCTAGTCAGACTCAGGAGGTGTGCACACCATCCACTGCATCCGGGGATATTACTCACTAATGTTCAGTCTGTGGACAATAAAGTAGACAAGCAAAGGGCGAGGATGTCCTTCCAGAGAGAAATCTGGGACTGTAACATACTCTGTTTCACGGAATCATGGCTCTCTCGGGATATACTGTCCCCATCTATAAAGCCAGCTGGGTTCTCAGTTCATCGTGCATACAGGAAAAAATAACTCTACAGGGAGAAGAAATGCGGAGGTGTAGGTTTCATGATTATCTACTCATGGTGTGATTGTGATAACATACAGAAACTCAAGTGCTTTTGTTCACCCGACCTGGAATACCTCATTCAATCTCTTCCTATCACAGTCTGCTGTCCCTACTTGCTTCAAGATGTCCACCATTGTTCCTGTACCAAAGAAACAAAGGTAACTGAACTAAATAACTATCGCCCCGTAACACTCACATCTGTCATCATGAAGTGCTTTGAGAGGCTAGGATCATATCCACCACAGTGGAGAACGTGGAAATCTTCAAGTTCCTTGGCATAAACCTCACTGACAAACTGAAACGGTCCACCCACACAGACAGTGTGGTGAATCAGGCGCAACAGCGCCCCTTCAACCTCATGGGGCTGAAGATATTTGGATTGGCCCCTAAGACCCTCAGGAACTTTAACAGATGCACAATTGAAAGCATCTTGTCGGGCTTTATCACCGCATGGTACGACAACTACACCACCCGCAACCGCAGGGTTCCACAGAGGGTGATGCAGTCCAACTCATCAGCAGGGGCACACTGCCTGCCCTCCAGGACACATACAGCACTCGATGTCACAGGAAGGCAAAAAAGATTATCAAGGACGTCAACAACCTGAGCCACGGCTTGTTCACCCTGCTATCACCCAGAAAGCGAGAGACTGAAAAACAGCTTCTATCTCAAGGCCATCCGACTGTTAAATTTCCTTCACTAGCTGGATACCACCAGGTTACTCAACCCTTCACCTTAGAGGCTGCTGCCCTATATACAGTACCAGTCAAAAGTTTGGACACACCTACTCATTCAAGGGTTTTTCTTTATTTTTACTATTTTATACATTGTAGAATAATAGTGAAGACGTCAAAGCAATGAAATAGCACATATGGAATCATGTAGTAACCAAAAAAGTGTTAAACAAATCCAAATATATTTGTTAAATTAGATTATCAAAGTAGCCACCCTTTGCCTTGACGACAGCTTTGCACACTCTTGGCATTCTCTCAAACAGCTTCACCTGGAATGTTTTTCCAACAGTCTTGAAGGACCTCCCACATATACTGAGCACTTGTTGGCTGCTTTTCCTTCACTCTGCGGTCCAAATCATCCTAGACCATCTGAATTGGGTTGAGGTTGGGTGATTGTGGAGGCCAGTTCATCTGATGCAGCACTCTAGCACCCTCCTTATTGGCCAAATAGCAATTACACAGCCTGGAGGTGATAGTCCCACTAAGCGCAAACAAGATGGGATGGTGTATCGCTGCAGATTGCTGTGGGAGCCATGCTGGTTAAGTCTGCCTTGAATTATAAAAATAATCACTGGCAGTCTCACCAGCAAAGCACCCCCACACCATCACACCTCTTCCTCCATGCCTCATGGTAGGAACCACACATGCAGAGATCATCCGTTCACCTACTCTGCGTCTCACAAAGACACATTGTTTGGAACCAAGAATCTCAAATTCAGTCTCATCAGAACAAAGGACAGATTTCCACCAGTCTAATGTCCATTGCTCTTGTTTCTTGGCCCAAGCAAGTCTCTTCTTATTATTGGTGTCCTTTAGTAGTGGTTTCTTTGCAGCAATTGGACCATGACGTCCTGATTCACACAGTCTCCTCTGAACAGTTGTAGTTGAGATGTGTCTGTTGCTTGAACCCTGTGAAGCATTTATTTGTTCTGCAATTTTTGGGACTGGTAACACTAATGAACTTATCCTCTGCAGCAGAGGTGAGTCTGGGTTTTCCTTTCCTGTGGCGGTCCTCATCAGGATGTTTCATCAGAGTGCCTGAAAGTTTTTGTGACTGCACTTGAAGAAACTTTAAAAGTTCTTGAAATGTTCCGTATTAACTGACCTTCATGTCTTAAATTTATGAAGGATTGTCATTTCTCTTTGCTTATTTGAGCTGTTCTTGTCCATGTGATGGTATGGACTTATGGACTATCTTCTGTATACCAACCCTACCTTGCCACAACTCAACTGATTGGCTCACACCCATTAAGAAGGAAAGACATTCCACAAATTAACTTTTAACAAGGCACACATGTTAATTGAAATGCATTCCAGGTGACTACCTCATGAAGCTGGTTGAGAGAATGCCAAGTGTGTGCAACGCCGTCATCAAGGCAAAGGGTTTTGATTTGTTTAATACTTTTTTGTTTACTACATGATTCCATATATGTTATTTGATAGTGTGGATGTCTTCACTATTATTCTACAATATTCTACAATATAGAACATAGTAAAATAAAGAAAAAATAAAGAAAAAAACTTGAATTAGTTGGTGTGTCCAAACTTTTGACTGGTACATAGACAATCATTGGACACTTTGATAATACGAACACTAGTCACTTCAATCATGCTTACATACTGCTTAACTCATTTAATATGTACATACTGTATGCTTTTCTATTGTATTTTAGTCATTTCCACTCCGATATTGCTCGACCTAATATTTATATATTTATTAGTTCCATTCTTTTACTTTTAGATTTGTGTATCGTTGTGAATTGTTAGATACTACTGCATTGTTGGAGCTTGGAACACAAGCATTTCACTACACCTGCAATAACATTATAGTTGTATGTGACCAATACAATTGGATATCATTTTTGATTTGATTTCAAGTGTCATATTATGTGCAAATAGTTCAAGTACAAAAAGGAAAATAAATAAACATAAATATGGGTTGTATTTACAATGGTGTTTGTTCTTCACTGGTTGCCCTTTTCTTGTGACAACAGGTCACAGATCTTGCTGCTGTGATGGCACACTGTGGTATTTCACCCAGTAGATATGGGAGTTTATCAAAATTCGTTTTTGAATTCTTTGTGGGTCTGTGTAATCTAAGGGAAATATGTGTCTCTAATATGGTCATGCATTTGGCAGGAGGTTAGGACGTGCAGCTCAGTTTCCACCTCATTTTGTGGGCAGTGTGCACAGAGCCAGGTCTGCCTACGGCGGTCTTTCTCAATATCAAGGCTATGCTCACTGGAGTCTGTGCATAATCAAAGCTTTCCTTATTTTTGAATCAGTCGCAGAGGACAGGTGTTCTGCCACTGGGTACTCTCTGTGTACTCTAGTTTGCTCAGTTTTTTTTGTCAATTCTTTCCAATAAGTTATTATCCTCTCTCTCATTTCTCTCTCTTTCTCTTTCTCTCATTCTCTGTCCCCTACTCCTCTCCCTTCCTCCCCCTTGCTACCCTATCCCCTGTGCTGACAGTGAGCTGTGGTCCGTGGGGCCGGTAGGCTGGCCTGAGCTGCATGTTAAGGCATAGAGGGAGGGATGTAGGGAGCCAGGGCCCGGGCTGATGCAGGTGACCTTGGGTCTGGAGGGAGGGAAGGAAGGAGAGAAGTAGAAAGGGAAGGGTGGGAGGTAGGGAGGAATGGATGGAGGGAGGCACAGACAGACAGCATGCCGAAATAAGGGGTAGGCGTATTGAAACCATTGTCTCCCTTTTGTCAGCCCTGTATGACGTATCAATATTTAACACTGAGAAGAGATTGCTAACTATGCCTGTAGAAGACTAACAAGGTTTGGTTTGGACTCCCTCCTCTAGTCCTCTCTCCTCTAGTAATCCCTCCTCTAGTCCTCTCTCTTCTAGTCCTGTCTCCTCTAGTCCTCTCTCCTTTAGTCCTGTCTCCTCTCGTCCTCTCTCCTCTAGTCCTGTCTCCTCTAGTAATCCCTCCTCTAGTCCTCTCTCCTCTAGTCCTGTCTCCTCTCGTCCTCTCTCCTCTAGTCCAGTCTCCTCTAGTCCTGTCTCCTCTAGTCCTCTCTCTTCTAGTAATCCCTCCTCTAGTCCTGTCTCCTCTAGTCCTCTCTCCTCTAGTAATCCCTCCTCTAGTCCTGTCTCCTCAAGTCCTGTCTCCTCTAGTCCTCTCTCCTCTAGTAATCCCTCCTCTAGTCCTGTCTCCTCTAGTCCTCTCTCCTCTAGTAATCCCCTCTAGTCCTGTCTCCTCTAGTCCTCTCTCCTCTAGTAATCCCTCCTCTAGTCCTCTCTCCTCTAGTCCTGTCTCCTCTAGTCCTCTCTCCTCTAGTCCTCTCTCCTCTAGTCCTGTCTCCTCTCATCCTCTGTCTTCTAGTCCTCTCTCCTCTAGTAATCCCTCCTCTAGTCCTCTCTCTTCTAGTCCTGTCTCCTCTAGTCCTCTCTCCTCTAGTCCTGTCTCCTCTAGTCCTCTCTCCTCTACCCCTGTCTCCTCTAGTCCTCTCTCCTCTAGTTCTCTCTCCTCTAGTCCTTTCTCCTCTAGTCCTGTCTCCTCTAGTCCTCTCTCCTCTAGTCCTTTCTCCTCTAGTCCTGTCTCCTCTAGTCCTCTCTCCTCTACCCCTGTCTCCTCTAGTCCTCTCTCCTCTAGTTCTCTCTCCTCTAGTCCTTTCTCCTCTAGTCCTGTCTCCTCTAGTCCTCTCTCCTCTAGTCCTTTCTCCTCTAGTCTCTAGTCTCCTCTAGTCCTCTCTCCTCTAGTAATCCCTCCTCTAGTCCTCTCTCCTCTAGTAATCCCTCCTCTAGTCCTCTCTCCTCTAGTAATCCCTCCTCTAGTCCTCGCTCCTCTAGTAATCCCTCCTCTAGTCCTCTCTCCTCTAGTAATCCCTCCTCTAGTCCTCTCTCCTCTAGTAATCCCTCTTCTAGTAATCCCTCCTCTAGTCCTGTCTCCTCTAGTCCTCTCCCCTCTAGTTCTCTCTCCTCTAGTCCTCTCTCCTCTAGTCCTGTCTCCTCTAGTCCTTTCTCCCCTAGTCCTGTCTCCTCTAGTCCTCTCTCCTCTAGTCCTCTCTCCTCTAGTAATCCCTCCTCTAGTCCTCTCTCCTCTAGTAATCCCTCTTCTAGTCCTCTCTCCTCTAGTCCTGTCTCCTCTAGTCCTCTCTCCTCTAGTCCTCTCTCGTCTAGTAATCCCTCCTCTAGTCCTCTCTCCTCTAGTAATCCCTCCTCTAGTCCTCTCTCATCTAGTCCTCTCTCCTCTAGTCCTCGCTCCTCTAGTAATCCCTCCTCTAGTCCTCTCTCCTCTAGTAATCCCTCTTCTAGTAATCCCTCCTCTAGTCCTGTCTCCTCTAGTCCTCTCTCCTCTAGTTATGTCTCCTCTAGTCCTCTCTCCTCTAGTCCTGTCTCCTCTAGTCCTTTCTCCCCTAGTCCTGTCTCCTCTAGTCCTCTCTCCTCTAGTCCTCTCTCCTCTAGTAATCCCTCCTCTAGTCCTCTCTCCTCTAGTAATCCCTCTTCTAGTCCTCTCTCCTCTAGTCCTGTCTCCTCTAGTCCTCTCTCCTCTAGTCCTCTCTCGTCTAGCAATCCCTCCTCTAGTCCTCTCTCCTCTAGTAATCCCTCCTCTAGTCCTCTCTCCTCTAGTCATCCCTCCTCTAGTCCTCTCT
The DNA here is from genome assembly GCF_021184085.1 of Oncorhynchus gorbuscha. Taxonomy (NCBI): domain Eukaryota; kingdom Metazoa; phylum Chordata; class Actinopteri; order Salmoniformes; family Salmonidae; genus Oncorhynchus; species Oncorhynchus gorbuscha. The sequence continues at coordinate 105,136,698 of NC_060178.1, read as the reverse complement.
CCTCCAGTCCTCTCTCCTCTAGTAATCCCTCCTCTAGTCATCTCTCCTCTAGTAATCCCTCCTCTAGTCCTCTCTCCTCTCGTCCTCTCTCCTCTAGTCATCTCTCCTCTAGTCCTGTCTCCTCTCGTCCTCTGTCTTCTAGTCCTCTCTCCTCTAGTCATCTCTCCTCTAGTCGTGTCTCCTCTAGTCCTGTCTCCTCTAGTCCTGTCTCCTCTAGTCCTCTCTCCTCTAGTCCTCTCTCCTCTAGTAATCTCTCCTCTAGTTCTCTCTCCTCTAGTAATCCCTCCTCTAGTCCTCTCTCCTCCAGTCCTCTCTCCTATAGTAATCCCTCCTCTAGTCATCTCTCCTCTAGTAATCCCTCCTCTAGTCCTCTCTCCTCTCGTCCTCTCTCCTCTAGTCCTCTCTCCTCTAGTCCTGTCTCCTCTAGTCCTCTCTCCTCTAGTAATCCCTCTAGTCCTCTCTCCTCTAGTAATCCCTCTTCTAGTAATCCCTCCTCTAGTCCTGTCTCCTCTAGTCCTCTCTCCTCTAGTTCTGTCTCCTCTAGTCCTCTCTCCTCTAGTCCTGTCTCCTCTAGTCCTTTCTCCCCTAGTCCTGTCTCCTCTAGTCCTCTCTCCTCTAGTCCTCTCTCCTCTAGTAATCCCTCCTCTAGTCCTCTCTCCTTTAGTAATCCCTCTTCTAGTCCTCTCTCCTCTAGTCCTGTCTCCTCTAGTCCTCTCTCCACTAGGAATCCCTCCTCTAGTCCTCTCTCCTCTAGTAATCCCTCCTCTAGTCCTCTCTCCTCCAGTCCTCTCTCCTCTAGTAATCCCTCCTCTAGTCATCTCTCCTCTAGTAATCCCTCCTCTAGTCCTCTCTCCTTTAGTAATCCCTCTTCTAGTCCTCTCTCCTCTAGTCCTGTCTCCTCTAGTCCTATCTCCACTAGTAATCCCTCCTCTAGTCCTCTCTCCTCTAGTAATCCCTCCTCTAGTCCTCTCTCCTCCAGTCCTCTCTCCTCTAGTAATCCCTCCTCTAGTCATCTCTCCTCTAGTAATCCCTCCTCTAGTCCTCTCTCCTCTCGTCCTCTCTCCTCTAGTCATCTCTCCTCTAGTCCTGTCTCCTCTCGTCCTCTGTCTTCTAGTCCTCTCTCCTCTAGTCATCTCTCCTCTAGTCGTGTCTCCTCTAGTCCTGTCTCCTCTAGTCCTGTCTCCTCTAGTCCTCTCTCCTCTAGTCCTCTCTCCTCTAGTAATCTCTCCTCTAGTCCTCTCTCCTCTAGTAATCCCTCCTCTAGTCCTCTCTCCTCCAGTCCTCTCTCCTATAGTAATCCCTCCTCTAGTCATCTCTCCTCTAGTAATCCCTCCTCTAGTCCTCTCTCCTCTCGTCCTCTCTCCTCTAGTCCTCTCTCCTCTAGTCCTGTCTCCTCTAGTCCTCTGTCTTCTAGTAATCCCTCCTCTAGTCCTGTCTCCTCTAGTAATCCCTCCTCTAGTCCTTTCTCCTCTAGTCCTGTGTCCTCTAATCCTGTCTCCTGTAGTCCGGTCTCCTCTACCCCTGTCTCCTGTAGTCCTCTCTCCTCTAGTCCTCTCTCCTCTAGTAATCCCTCCTCTAGTCCTGTCTCCTCTCGTCCTCTGTCTTCTAGTAATCCCTCCTCTAGTCCTCTCTCCTCTAGTAATCCCTCCTCTAGTCCTGTCTCCTCTAGTCCTGTCTCCTCTAGTCCTGTCTCCTGTAGTCCTGTCTCCTCTAGTCCTGTCTCCTGTAGTCCTCTCTCCTCTAGTCCTCTCTCCTCTAGTAATCCCTCCTCTAGTCCTGCCTCCTCTAGTCCTGTCTCCTGTAGTCCTCTCTCCTATAGTCATCTCTCCTCTAGTAATCCCTCCTCTAGTAATGTCTCCTCTAGTCGTCTCTCCTCTAGTCCTCTCTCCTCTAGTAATCCCTCCTCTAGTCCTCTCTCATCTAGTAATCCCTCCTCTAGTCCTCTCTCCTCTAATAATCCCTCCTCTAGTCCTTTCTCCTCTAGTCCTGTGTCCTCTAATCCTGTCTCCTGTAGTCCGGTCTCCTCTACCCCTGTCTCCTGTAGTCCTCTCTCCTCTAGTCCTCTCTCCTCTAGTAATCCCTCCTCTAGTCCTGTCTCCTCTCGTCCTCTGTCTTCTAGTAATCCCTCCTCTAATCCTCTCTCCTCTAGTAATCCCTCCTCTAGTCCTGTCTCCTCTAGTCCTGTCTCCTCTAGTCCTGTCTCCTGTAGTCCTGTCTCCTCTAGTCCTGTCTCCTGTAGTCCTCTCTCCTCTAGTCCTCTCTCCTCTAGTAATCCCTCCTCTAGTCCTGCCTCCTCTAGTCCTGTCTCCTGTAGTCCTCTCTCCTATAGTCATCTCTCCTCTAGTAATCCCTCCTCTAGTAATGTCTCCTCTAGTCGTCTCTCCTCTAGTCCTCTCTCCTCTAGTAATCCCTCCTCTAGTCCTCTCTCATCTAGTAATCCCTCCTCTAGTCCTCTCTCCTCTAATAATCCCTCCTCTAGTCCTCTCTCCTCTAGTCCTGTCTCCTCTAGTCCTCTCTCCTCTAGTCCTCTCTCCTCTAGTCCTGTCTCCTCTAGTCCTGTCTCCTCTAGTCCTCTCTCCTCTAGTCCTCTCTCCTCTAGTCCTGTCTCCTCTAGTCCTCTCTCCTCTAGTCCTCTCTCCTCTAGTAATCCCTCCTCTAGTCCTCTGTCTTCTAGTCCTCTCTCCTCTAGTCATCTCTAATCTAGTCCTGTCTCCTCTAGTCCTCTCTAGTCTTGTCTTCTCTCCTCACTCTAATCTGTCTCTCTCCTAACTCTTATCCTACTCTTATCTCTCTCTTTCCTCTCTTCTCTCTCTTTCACACCCGTGATCCCTCTCCCTCTCTCCATGCAGTATATGGACATTATGTATTTCCTTGGCACGCCATCAGAGAGAGAGAATATCTTCTCCTGATGGCCTAAGGGAGGAGAGCTTGGCAGCCGCTACCTTTTGTATGAATGAGTGCTCTGTCAACAACATTGATCCACAGTTTAATTTGCTGCTACTGTCTGTGTGGCACATGACCAAGCGCAGTGCCGCAGCAGTAGTGGATCCATGTTTCACAAGCAAAGGCAACAATGGAAGAGATTCATTTGGAAAGGCTCTTGCACATTCAATTGTGTAAACGTATTACATCACCATGGAAATTAATCAAGGTGGATGAGGGTGGCAATAGAATGATAGTGTAGTGTAACGATATACGCTGAGAGTCAGGACGCAAGTTCAGGGGGTGAATAGATTTAATAAATAAATGAACAAAACAAGGAACATGAACAACGCATCGACATGAAACAGATACAGAAAACAATGACGACTGGGGAAGAAACCAAAGGGAGTGACATATAAAGGGCAGGTAATCAAGGAAGTGATGGACTCCAGATGACTTTCATTATGCGCGTAACGCTGGTGACAGGTGTGCTCCATAATGAGCAGCCCGGTGACCTAGCGGCCGGAGAGGGAGTACACGTGACAGATAGGTGAGGGGGGGTGTGGAGGTTCATTGTAAGGCGAGGTCTTCTCTGTCAACAGTTAGCAGAGAGGGACATACTGCACTTTGTCTACAGGGAGCAGAGAGGGACATACTGCACTGTGTCTACAGGGAGCAGAGAGGGACATACTGCACTGTGTCTACAGGGAGCAGAGAGGGACATACTGCACTGTGTGTACAGGGAGCAGAGAGGGACATACTGCACTGTGTCTACAGGGAGCAGAGAGGGACATACTGCACTGTGTCTACAGGGAGCAGAGAGGGACATACTGCACTGTGTCTACAGGGAGCAGAGAGGGCCATACTGCACTGTGTCTACAGGGAGCAGAGAGGTACATACTGCACTGTGTCTACAGGGAGCAGAGAGGGACATACTGCACTGTGTCTACAGGGAGCAGAGAGGGACATACTGCACTGTCTACAGGGAGCAGAGAGGGACATACTGCCAAAATGTGTTATTTGAGTGAGTGTCTGGGGAGAGACAGTAAATATTTATTGACCGCCCGGCTGTCTCCCCGTGTGCATGTGTGATGTAGCGAAGATACATTAGCTTCCTCTCCTCTTCCTCTGCACAAGCCTAACCAAGCAGCACCTGTATACTGGCCTCACTGTCTCCGCTCTCGCCCCCTTGTCCTGCAGACGTGTGTCCTCAGGGTGAACATGCTCTCCTCCTGCAGACGTGTGTCCTCAGGGTGAACATGCTCTCCTCCTGCAGACGTGTGTCCTCAGGGTGAACATGCTCTCCTGCTGCAGACGTGTGTCCTCAGGGTGAACATGCTCTCCTCCTGCAGACGTATGTCCTCAGGGTGAACATACTCTCCTCCTGCAGACGTGTGTCTTCAGGGTGAACATACTCTCCTCCTGCAGATGTGTGTCCTCAGGGTGAACATACTCTCCTCCTGCAGACGTTTGTCCTCAGGGTGAACATACTCTCCTCCTGCAGACGTGTGTCCTCAGGGTGAACATACTCTCCTCCTGCAGATGTGTGTCCTCAGGGTGAACATACTCTTCTCTGTGAAAAGAAAATCTGGACAGCTGTGTTTAAGGGAAGCAGCTTTGAATGTTTGTGGGAATGCACTTTAAATTAGCCAGGTCTATTTTAAAGAGTAGCCAGTGCCACTCCCAGTCGTAATGGCCTGTCTGGGTCAGACCAGTTCATGTTGATCACAGAGAGGGGTTGGGCTAGTCTGCCACACTGCTGCAATTGATGCACCAAAACTGTCTTCAAATACTTTTTGAAATCATAAGAAAGATTTCAGCTGGGTTAGATTGAGCTTGCCCAGTGCAATAGAGCCAATGGAAATATTTCAAATAGTATTTTAACCTAGGTATATTAATCACAAATACATGGTTTCAGGCCAGCCAGTCTGCAGGACACAAGGGTACACCTCCAGTCCTCTGACAAACTCCTCTCAACCCCTCTCGGTCTCTCCCAGACTTTACCCAGCAGAAGGCCCTCCTTTTGTAGTGGAATGAATCAAGCTAATGGGGCCCATATATCTGTGCTGTCGTCTCAGTGCTCATATTTATGGCTTGAAGAGCCATTACGTATTGGTTAGGTGTCACTCCTCTCCCTCACACTGACTGACTGCCATCCTGGGGTCGCCAAGGAAGGACAATCTTGGACACTGCAGAACAAATTCCCCTAAAGAGAGGGAATGTGTGTGTGTGTTCTCAGAGTACTCTCTGATCCAAATGGTCCATTACCTCCAGCTAAGTACCTATGGGTCCTTATGAAGGCATTATGAATGGCTTAGATATTGTTGTAACACATTGGTCTTTGTAGGAAAAACCTAGCACAATAAGGCTAAATGAGGGTTTCTCATGGCTGTGTGTGTGGGTAAAATGACTGATGCCCTTGGTGGTGCCTGTGCCCTGTGCTGTAGCCCTTCTGTGTTGACAGCTACTGCTGCATTAGTGACATCTGTCAATGATTTCCACATGCCATTACCAGTCACACACATGCACGCACACCCGTAGGCACACACATACACACGCACGCACACACACACACACACTCACACACACTCACTCACTCACTCACTCACTCACTCACTCACTCACTCACTCACTCACTCACTCAACTCACTCACTCACTCACTCACTCACTCACTCACTCACTCACTCACTCACTCACTCACTCACTCACTCACTCACTCACTATGCAGTACATGGAATATAAAGTATATGAAATGATAAGCCTCCATATTGACTAGCACTGTATTAAAACCTGTTTGGGATAGGGGGCAGCATTTTCACGTTTGGGTGAAAAGCATGCCCAGAGAAAACTGGCTGCTACTCTGTCCCAGTTGCTAATATATACATATCATTAGTAGATTTGGATAGAAAACACTCTGAAGTAAATGATGTCTATGAGTATAACAGAACTCATGGCAGGAGAAAACCTGAGAAAAATCCAACCAGGAAGTAGGAAATCTGAGGTTTGTAGTTTTTCAACTCTTGAGTCAAATTGCACTTCCTTGGGCTTCCACTAGATGTCAACAGTCTTTAGAACCTTGTTTGATTCTTCTACTGTGAAGGAGTGCTGAATGAGTCAGTGGTCTGCCAGAGAGCCATGAACTTGTGATGTGCGTTCACATGAGAGTTAGCTTGAGTTCCATTCCATGCATTTCTGAAGACAAAAAGGAATTCTCCGGTTGGAACATTATTGTAGATGTATGTTAAAATCATCCTAAAGATTGGTTCTATACTTCGTTTGACATGTTTCTACGGACTGTAACATAACGTTTTGACTTTTCATCTGCTCGTGCGTCCTGAATTTTGATTACTGGCCTGAACGCGCTAACAACACGGAGGTATTTGGACATAAAGATTAACTTTATCGAACAAATCAAACATTTATTGTGGAACTGGGATTCCTGGGAGTGCATTCTGATGAAGATCATAAAAGGTCAGTTTATATTTATAATGCTATTTCTGACTTCTGTTGACTCCAACATGGCGACATCTGTATGGCTTGATTTGTTGTCTGAGCGTCGTACTCAGATTATTGCATGGTTTGCTTTTTCCGTAGTTTTTTTGAATTTTTTTAATTTATTTTTTTAAATTTGACACAATGGTTTCATTAAGGAGAAGTATATCTTTAATTCTGTGAATAGCAGTTGTATCTTTAATCAATGTTTATTATGGGTATTTCTGTAAATTGATGTGGCTCTCTGCAAAATTATCGGATGTGTCACGTTCTGACCATAGTTCTGTTATTTTATTCTTTGTTTTAGTATGGTCAGGGTGTGAGTTGGGGTGGGCAGTCTATGTTTGTTTTTCTATGTTGGTTTTTGTGTTCGGTCTAGAATCGTTCTCAATCAGAGGCAGGTGTCGTTAGTTGTCTCTGATTGAGAATCATACTTAGGTAGCCTGGGTTTCACTTTTGGTTTGTGCGTGTTTGTTTCCGTGTGAGTGTTTGGGCCACACGGTATTGTTTCTGTTTTGTATATTTCACATTTTTTATTTTGTTCCAGTGTTCTGTTGTGGTTTTGCATAAATCAATATGGACACTTACCACACTGCGTTTTGTTCCGATCCTTACTCCTCCTCAGACGAAGAGGAGGAAATCCGTTACAGGATGTTTTGGAAGCAAAACATTACTGAACGTAACGCGCCAATGTAAACTGAGATTTTTGGATATAAATATGCACTTTATCGAACAAAATATACGTGTATTGTGTCACATGATGTCCTATGAGTGTCATCTGATGAAGATCATCAAAGGTTAGTGATTCATTTTATCTATATTTCTGCATTTCGTGACTCCTCTCTTTGGCTGGAAAAATGGCTGTGTGTGTTTCTGTGACTTGGCTCTGACCTAACAATCAAATGTTGTGCTTTCGCTGTAAAGCCTTTTTGAAATCGGACACGATGGTTAGATTAAGAAGACGTTTCTTTAATTTGGTGTATTGCACTGGTTAATGTGTGAAAGTTACATATTTCTCAAAAATATTTTTGAATTTCGCACACTGCCTTTTCAGGGGAATGTTGTCGAGGGTTGCCGCTAGTGAAACCTGTAGCCAGAATTAAAACAGCCCCAAGCAACTTGATGAAATGTGCCACAGGATACAATACTGGCTCACTCCATTTGATGCCATTTTGGTTTATGTGATTCTCTCTGCATTGCAAAAAATATAGGTCCTAGATTATACATTTATTTGCATGGAATATTTATTGACACTTGGCAGTCCCATTGAGATTGTTAGACAGTGTTGTAGTGTTATGTTGCTATGGTGTGTTGTGATGATGTGATGAGGTGTGCTGTGTAGTGTGTAGTGATTTTTAAACCTTTATTTAACTAGGCAAGTCAGTTAAGATTTTTATTTTATTTACAATGACGGCCTAGGAACAGTGGGTGAACAGCCATTATCTCCTGGCAGAACAATATATTTTTACCTTGTCAGCTCAGGGATTCAATCTAGCAACCTGTTGGTTACTGGCCCAATGCTCTAACCACTAGGCTACCTGCCGCTGTGCTGTGGTGTGTTGTGGCGTGTTGTGATGTGGTGTATTGTGGTGGGGTATGTTGTGTTGTGATGTGGTGTGGTGTGATGTTGTGGTGCTGTTTGATTATGTGGTGTGTTGAGCTGTGATGTAATGGTATAATGTTGGTGTGGTGTCATGTAATGTTGTGGTGTGATATTGTGTTGTGTGATTTTGTGGTGTGATGTTGTGGTGTGGGGTGTTGTAGTGTGTTTGATGTTGTGGTGTGTTGAGGTGTGATGTGATATTGTGTTGTGGTGTGTTGTCTTGCAACACCACAGGAGCTACAAACTGAGCTCTATCATGGTAGCTGTGAATGTCATATATTTGCAAAGATAGGCATCTTCCCGCTGGATTGTTCTAGAAAGAGAGGAGTCATCCTGCTGGATTGTTCTAGAAAGAGAGGAGTCATCCTGCTGGATTGTTCTAGAAAGATAGGAGTCATCCTGCTGGATTGTTCTAGAAAGAGAGGAGTCATCCTGCTGGATTGTTCTAGAAAGAGAGGCATCTTCCTGCTGGATTGTTCTAGAAAGAGAGGAGTCATCCTGCTGGATTGTTCTAGAAAGAGAGGAGTCATCCTGCTGGATTGTTCTAGAAAGATAGGCATCTTCCTGCTGGATTGTTCTAGAAAGAGAGGAGTCATCCTGCTGGATTGTTCTAGAAAGAGAGGTGTCATCCTGCTGGATTGTTCTAGAAAGAGAGGAGTCATCCTGCTGGATTGTTCTAGAAAGAGAGGAGTCATCCTGCTGGATTGTTCTAGAAAGAGAGGTGTCATCCTGCTGGATTGTTCTAGAAAAATATAATACATGTTTTCTTCTCTTTGTGTCTTACCTCCCCTGGGGTTTCTTTTCCTGATAACTGCAGCCTTGTCTAAGACATAGTGCCTGTGTCCCAAATAGAACAGCTTTCCCTATACATTCTCTATGGGCCCTGGTCAGAAGTATTGCGCTATGTAGGAATAGGGTGCCATACTGAAAACTTAGCTCATTGAATAGCTAGATTATTGATCGAATGCTATTTTGTCACATCCCATCTCTCACTGACAATTGAGTATAGATCAATGGCCGTTCAGAACCCTTTCTTTCGTCTCCTCTCCTCTATTCTCCTGGCACTAAATACAATAACTATCAGGCATTGAATACAGTCTGAGCAAACGAGGGAGGGGAAGTGGGAGAGGAATAGATAGCGTGATCTAGATTGATAGAGAGATAGAGATCAGAATGTTAGGATAGGCAGGTAGATGACTGGACAGACTGAATACAGTATCATTCAGATCACTGACCTCTATCTGGGTCAAATTATTCTTGCTCCTCCTTTACTTCTCATCTCATTTAGTCTGAGTTGAACTTAAACTGAACCAAACCAGGCAGGGCTCCAAGCAGGGCTCCAGGCAGGGCTCCCCTTCCCATAACCAGTCTCTCATTGGCTGGCCCTCGATACATATTTGCCGCCAAACCTTTGCTAGGTAAAGACCCTTCTTATCTCAGGCCTACCTGGTTAAATAAAGATGAAATAAATACATGTGTTCTACCCAGGACAGGAACAGCTCTCAATTATACAATAGCACATTTCAACTCTATTCCCCATGCTAACAGTGGGGTTTGTGTGTATATGTGTGCTCACGGCAGAGAGTATGTGTTTGTGTGCGCTCACTGCAGTGTGTGTGTCTGTTCCCTATCCTTACAGTGTGTGTGTCTGTTCACTATCCTTACTGTGTGTGTGTCTGTTCCCTATCCTTACAGTGTGTGTGTCTGTTCCCTATCCTTACAGTGTGTGTCTGTTCAATATCCTTACAGTGTGTGTGTCTGTTCCCTATCCTTACAGTGTGTGTGTCTGTTCCCTATCCTTACAGTGTGTGTGTCTGTTCCCTATCCTTACAGTGTGTGTGTCTGTTCACTATCCTTACAGTGTGTGTGTCTGTTCCCTATCCTTACAGTGTGTGTGTCTGTTCACTATCCTTACAGTGTGTGTGTCTGTTCCCTATCCTTACAGTGTGTGTGACTGTTCACTATCCTTACAGTGTGTGTGTCTGTTCCCTATCCTTAGTGTGTGTGTCTGTTCCCTATCCTTACTGTCAGGACCCAGTTACAAACCCGGGTCTCCGGAGTGAGAAACAGTCACTTAACCAACTGAGCCACGAATAGTCGGCAGAACCCAGAAGATGAGGCAGACACAGCAGTACTTGAGACAGTGTATTTAATGAAGTAAAAAAGTGAAGTCCTTCAGGAAAACATGTAACTGCACAACCTCAAAAGGAATTCCACAAGAACAAAGGTAATCCTCCAAGACAAAAAGGTAAATCCACAAGGTGGTAGGTATAGCATAAAAAGCCTCAAAAGATACTCAAAAATAAATAAACAAGAACAAAAAACAGAATTCCTCAAGAGAGTCCACCGGGATCAACAAGAGTACACAGAATACTAGGGCTGGGTGCTAACATACAAACACAGAGCACAGAACTGAGGAAAACTAAGGGTTTAAATACAATCAGGGGAAACGAGGCACAGGTGCAAATAATAATGGGGATCAAGGGAAAACAAAAGGTCAAAAAGCACAATGGGTGCATCTAGTGACCAAAAACCGGAACAACCCTGGCCAAATCCTGACACTTACAGTGTGTGTGTCTGTTCCCTATACTTACTGTGTGTGTGTCTGTTCCCTATCCTTACCGTGTGTGTGCGCTCATGGCGGTGTGTGTCAACCTCCGGCTGTCCCGTCCTTCACTGCGTTACTGTGACGCTCCACACTCCTTAATGAGGTCTGATCGCTCCCAGCTCTCCCATAATGCCTTTCTCTCTGCGACAATGGAGGTTTGGCAGAACATTTGGACAGATGGCGGAAACAGCCGGGATGCCTGGGCTTGGCAGGTGGCATAGTGCCCGAGTGCCCGGGAGAGACAGATAGGTAGATAAGGTGGATAGGTTTGACACCCTAGGCATCCTACTAATCGAAAGAAAGTGCTATGGAAGGACTTTTCCAAATTAGTTGCACAGAGTAGAACTGTGGAGAAATGATATGTTTTGCATCGCTAGATGGTGCTTGCTGCAGCCTGGCTTGGTTGTGGGACTGGCTAAGGATGTCTGATCTTTCCTCTTTAAATGTTTGTTGAGTGTTCTCTGCCATCCAAAATAAAATAAATGGATCTTTATACCAACATTTCAGTATCAATGGATCTTCATCAGGTTTTATCGCAGTGAAATGTTGATCCTGTGGTCTGCTTCACTGAATTGTTGTTTGGCAATTCCAGTTTCACATACCAAACACACTCATCTCAGTTGGGGTGATTCAAATTGGGCAATTATCTCATGCTGTGTTTGTTTCCTTTTATATTCTTTAAAATACCTAGTTTATGAAACACATCATAGACCTACACAGTATATACACATGGGATGCGTGTGGTGATCTCAAGGAGGCTGTTTTATGTCTAGCAGGGGATGTGTAGTTTAATGATGTTAAATAAAACAGGATTAAACCTGCTGATTAACAGTCTGTTTCTCTCTCTCTCTCTCTCTCTCTCTCTCTCTCTCTCTCTCTCTCTCTCTCTCTCTCTCTCTCTCTCTCTCTCTCTCTCTCTCTCTCTCTCTCTCTCTCTCTGTCTCTCTCTGTGTGTGTGTCCCTCTCTTAACTTAACGCTACACACAGGAACATTGTAAAGATAGAAAAGACAAGACTGTGCTTATTTTTCATGTTGAAATAGCCATTCTGTTAGATTATCCACAGCGGTTCCATTAGTAGAATCATGGGTTCACAGAGTAACTAAGACTGTATGTGTGCATGCGTGCTGCTCCTCACCCATCAGTTCTTTGGTATTTCTGTGCTGGCTTGAACCTCTAGCTCCAGGTACTCCAGACAGTGTGGTAGGTAGCCTATCGGTTAAAAACTTCTTCGGGATCGGTGTCCCTTCCACAGGACGGTTGAGTTGACGTAGACTAATGCGATTAGCATGAGGTTGTACATAAGCAACAATAAAATTTACCTGGACATAGATATATCTGATATTGGCAGAAAGCTTGAATTCATGTTAATCTAACTGCACTGTCCAATTTACATTAGCTATTAGAGTAAAATAATAGCATGCTATTGTTTGAGGAGAGTGCACAGTTTTGAACATGAACATTTATTAATTAACAAATTAGGCACATTTGGGCAGTCTTGGTACATAATTTTGAACAGAAATACAATGGTTAATTTGATCAGTCTACAACTTTGCACATACACATACACACATAAAATCTACATTGCACCTGGGCTGGAATAATACATTATGGCCTTTCTCTTGTATTTTAAAGATGATGGTAAACAAAAATACAAAATAACGTTTCTTCTTCGTATTATCTTTCACCAGATATATTCTGTTATTTTATCCTACATTCCTTTCACATTTCCACAAACTTCAAACGGTTTCCTTTCCAATGGTACCAAGGACATGCGTATCCTTGCTTCAGGGCCTGAGCTACAGGCAGTTAGATTTGGGTATGTCATTTTAGGCAAAAATGTAAAAAAGTTGCAGATCCTCAAGAGGTTTTTTTAAGATCGTTGGGCCCCTAACCACAATTCTGCTGGTTTGAATCCCAAAGTCGACTATGTGTAAAAGCTGTCGATGTGCCCTAATTGCTCTAGTAGAATGTGTCTGTCTCCGCTGGCTGTTGTTCTGGGATAACCACAATGTGAAGTGTCCTGGGGTAATATGGATATATTGTGGAGTACAGAGTCAGGCTGGCTCTGCCAGTGTCTCTCTCTCTCTTTACCCACTGTGAAAGATGTTTCTGTTTGTCTGTGTCCACTTCGAAGTACTCATTGTTTTCAGGCTTGGGGCTCAACCTCTATCCCTTAGTCCTCTTTTTCAATATTAACAATCCATTACATCCTCACACATATATTTATTCCAACTGCATACAGTAATGACTCTATAGTGTGCATGCCCACTGAATTATAATCCCCCAAAAATATTGACTGAATTTAACAAAACTGTAACTTCCTGTCGACTGATCCCCTAAGTCTGACAGAATGCCTTATTTATTTTATCCCCTGCCAAGGTTTGGTACCATGTCTTGTGGGTACATGTCAGCGCAAAGGGGAGGACAAAAGTAAGGATAAAGTAGCAAACTTGCTGTTTCACATTCACACAAACACACACATGCATCCACACACAATCACATGCACACACACACAAACACCCAATTGGTAGGATCTGTGTTGGATGAGTCACTTTGTTGTTTTCAAATTCCCTCCTTCAATTCACAGCCCTCTATCTATTTATTATGGCCATCGAAATGTTAACTATTAAAATCAGATCCAACTATGATATCAAAGGACTAGACATCAAGGGTTTAAACACAAAGGTGTCATTGTACCCTGATGGCTCATGTTTTCTTTTCAATTAGCAGTCTGGATTGCTGCACAGCCTCAGAATATCTAGATAATTTATCTAACCACTCTGGATTACAACTGAACTACAATAGGTGTACTATATTATGTATTGGATCTAAAAAAAAAACACTATGTTTACATTACTGTGTAGTTTACCAATACAATGGTCTGACAGGGATGTGTACATACTCTGTATTCATATCCTGAAAGAATGAAATGTTCTCACTGCAATAGAATTTAATAGAAAGTTAGGCAAAATAGATCAGATCTTGCCAACCATGGAAAAGACCATACCTGTCTATTTATGGAATAATCACACAGATTAAGTCTTCAGTCATATCTCAGTGTACCTTTTTTCTTATGTGGATATTTACACCTAAGGACTTATTTTTTAAATTATATGAGTAAAAAACATTCCACTTTATTTGGAACGGGCCTATTTATATAATGAGTGTGAATTCGGAGGGCAGAAATTATTAAACATTATAACATTAGACCTCTAACTAAAGGTTTCAGTTATACAAAAGCTAAACTTAAATCCGAACTGTTCTCTAGCAGATGAGTAAGAATGTCTCACCCTATATTAAATAATGGCCTTTTCCCCTTTATTCAGATTACAAACTCTCACTTTCAGTTATTTGAAAATTAAATCATCTCCAGAATATCACTATTTTTAAAACAAGCCAGAGAGAGGAGAGAGCTGGCCAATACGACTTCTCTTAAGGATCACATTTTATTCCTGTAGCATAGCTAGCTGTCACTTGGTCCCGGCTACACTGAATTCAAACAGAAAAGGTCCGGCTAGACATTCAGACGCAAGCTACTCTCCACTGCTTTCTATTTGTCACTGTTTCAACTCATCAAAACAGTGACAAATAGGGGACAGAACCTCTTTTTAATTTGTATTTCTTTCTACAATTTTTACTCTTCAAAGAATGTGATCTTTATCAAGCCTATTCCTGTAGCTCCCCCACAGTTCCCCCTATTCATTCATTGGCCGAATGGGCAATTATGAGATGACCTTGGCACTAAAGTAAATGGCACAAAGTAAATGGTTCCATAACACTGCTGAAACCAGGGGCGCACATTTCACTGGGGATGCCCCCCCACACACATTGTGAAATTGCATTTTTGTACCCCCCAGTTTTGACATTGGAATGTGATACAAAAGGAGGCAACGGTGTGCTTTAGGACCATGCAGATGTGCGTGTGTGCGTGTGCGTGTGTGTGCGTGCGTGTCTGTGTGTGCGTGCGTGTCTGTGTGTGCGTGTCTATGTGTGCGTGTCTGTGTGTGCGTGTCTGTGTGTACGTGTGTGTGTGTGTGCGTGCGTGTCTGTGTGTGCGTGTGTGTGTGTGTGCGTGCGTGTCTGTGTGTGCGTGTGTGTGTGTGTGTGTGTGTGCGTGCGTGTCTGTGTGTGCGTATGCCTTCATGTGGAGGCGGGAGGTGGGGTGAGACCATATGGGTCGTGACATAAAGGAAACTATATATTGAGGAGAATGAGGCTTCCTCTGTGTAACACAATAATAACCTTTTGTGTGTTGTGTCCGTTTCATTCATTATTTAAGATAAGAACATTTTATTGTCCACTAAGTTTACACATAATGGTCATATGTCTTTGGTGCTCTGGCTTGCAGTAAAAGGATAATAACAAACATAACACATACATTGCACACATCGAACATTTACATGTTGGTGTTTTATAAAACTAGTTTCAAGTCTTCTGATGTTTGATTGAAACCAACAGAGTTTAAGAGGTAAACAGAGAGATATTAATGTCCTATCACCTACATTTGAAGCTTTAACAGATTATAGCTAACATCCCCCAGTCTGTTAGGCATAAAGTTAGTCAAGTATTTAGCTTTTAATGTTCTGATGCCCCATCCCACTCTGATGAGCCTGCATCCCAAATAACACCCTATTCCCCTTTTACTACACACATTTTGACCAGTTTTCTATGGGCCCTGGTCTAAAGTAGTGCACTACATAGTGAATATGTTGCCATTTGGCATGTAGATTCAACTCCAGTGTCTCCCGTAGAGGGATTATGGATTTTTCCCAGCATGTATTAAACATTCTGTTTTAGCTTGTGGTTGGTGTCTCCTAGCAGGAGGACTTGGTAGAGGCTCAGTGATCCTTCCTGTGATGATTCAACCGTGCATGATGAGGAGCTCTCCGCTCCTCTTCTCTCCACAGTGTGATCTTTTCTGTAGCTTGGAGACTCTCTGAGAGACAATGAAAGACAAGCTGTGCACCGTTCTTGCGTTATTTTCTTTCCTATACAGTGTTCCGAGTGATGTTCAGAGAGGGGAGGAAGGAATGAGAAGTGGAAGGGAGAAAGATATTTGGACAGACATT
This sequence comes from Oncorhynchus gorbuscha, assembly GCF_021184085.1. NCBI lineage: Eukaryota > Metazoa > Chordata > Actinopteri > Salmoniformes > Salmonidae > Oncorhynchus > Oncorhynchus gorbuscha. The sequence continues at coordinate 105,121,001 of NC_060178.1, read as the reverse complement.
GAGAGAAAACCAAAACAAGAGGAAAATAATTTGGTGTTTTTGCATTAATGAAGTATGAGGCCTGTTTGTGATGCTAATTACTTCACACAGTCTGAAGCAGCACTCTATGGTCAGAGTGCTGCTACAGTATAAACACCACTGTGTTGCTACAGTACAACCACCACTGTGTTGCTACAGTATAATCCCCACTGTGTTGCTACAGTATAACCACCACTGTTGCTACAGTATTACCACCACTGTGATGCTACAGTATAACCACCACTGTTGCTACAGTATTACCACCACTGTGATGCTACAGTATAACCACCACTGTGTTGCTACAGTACAACCACCGCTGTGATGCTACAGTACAACCACCGCTGTGATGCTACAGTATAACCACCGCTGTGATGCTACAGTATAACCACCACTGTGATGCTACAGTATAACCACCACTGTGATGCTACAGTATAACCACCACTGTGATGCTACAGTATAACCACCACTGTGATGCTACAGTATAACCACCGCTGTGATGCTACAGTATAACCACCACTGTGATGCTACAGTATAACCACCACTGTGATGCTACAGTATAACCACCACTGTGATGCTACAGTACAACCACCACTGTGTTGCTACAGTACAACCACCACTGTGATGCTACAGTACAACCACCACTGTGTTGCTACAGTACAACCACCACTGTGATGCTACAGTACAACCACCACTGTGTTGCTACAGTATAACCACCACTGTGTTGCTACAGTACAACCACCGCTGTGATGCTACAGTACAACCACCGCTGTGTTGCTACAGTACAACCACCACTGTGATGCTACAGTATAACCACCACTGTGTTGCTACAGTACAACCACCACTGTGATGCTACAGTATAACCACCACTGTGATGCTACAGTACAACCACCACTGTGATGCTACAGTACAACCACCACTGTGATGCTACAGTACAACCACCACTGTGATGCTACAGTACAACCACCACTGTGTTGCTGCAGTATAACCACCACTGTGTTGCTACAGTACAACCACCGCTGTGTTGCTACAGTACAACCACCACTGTGATGCTACAGTATAACCACCACTGTGTTGCTACAGTACAACCACCACTGTGATGCTACAGTATAACCACCACTGTGTTGCTACAGTACAACCACCACTGTGATGCTACAGTATAACCACCACTGTGTTGCTACAGTATTACCACCACTGATCTAATTGTTCATTCGTCTAGTGGCCAAAATCTAAACTGCACCTGGGCTGCAATAATACATATGTCCTTTCTCTTGCATCTCAAAGATGATGGTACAAAAAAAATACAAAAGAACAGCGTTTTTTCTTTGTATTATCGTTTACCAGATTGTGTAATATTACCCTACATTCCGTTCACATTTCCACAAAATTGAAAGTATTTCCTTTCATATGGTACCAATAATATGCATATCCTTGCTTCTGGAACTGAGCTACAGGCAGTTACATTTGGACATGGCATTTTAGGCGAAAATGGGAAAAAAAGGGGCGGATACTTAAGAGTTAAATCACCTTCTTGATATGCAACAACTGTTAGGTGGATGAATTATCTTGGCAAAGGAGAAATGCTAACTAACAGGGATGGAAATAAATGCACACAATTTGAAAATAATAAGCTTTTTGTGAGTATGGAACATTTCTGGGATCTTATATTTCAGCTCATGAAACAAGGGACAGCACTTTACATGTGTTTTATATTTTTGTTTAGTGTACTGTATATAGGGAATAGGGTGCCATTCGGGACACTCTAGCTAGAGCTACAAAAACAAGTCCACTTCATTGCACATGAATATGACTTATTTTGCGCAGCAGTGCCTGAGTGTGCACACATTACACAGAACATAATCTTACCCTAACTGTGGAGCAGTGTGGAAAGAGAGAACAGCAAAGAGAGAGTGTCTGGGTAGAATCTGAATATAAACCATCTTGTCCTGAAGGGTGTGTGTAGCATATAAAACTCATGCTCGGGTTCAATAACGATTATATTATCGCCCCTTAACATGGCCAACACCTCCCAGACACAGAGAGAAGTCAGTCGAGACGCGCTGAAGCAAGTCCTCACCGCAGAGAAATGATTAAGGGACAGATTATAAGTAGCTAATTACACTGAGGAGTCTGCGTCAGGATGATTTCTGTCTCCGTCCCTCCATCACTTATCTTCCCTGTCCTTCCTGTACTTTCAAAGCTATCCTAGTACAACATTCTCTATCACTGACATCAGTTGAATCTTTGATGAAGCAGGATGGCGAGGCAGACAGTCACATTAACCAAGGCACTTACGTATTGGAGTCCTCATCCCTCAGCACCAGACAAGTCATCACCATTAGCATTTGGAACCGAGACACCAGCCAGTAGCTCGTTGATTAGGGCTGTTGTTTCTGAATAGCCTGCTATGCTATGCAATGTATTGATTCCAGGTTTCGATTGTTGACTAATTCCCTGTGAACTCGACATGCTCAAAGGAATGCTTGACTCCTTGTCAGAATACCGGGAGTAAATGATTGGGTCACATTGTTAACTAAATACTTGGTGTTTTCAGTTTGTTGCTCTTTGTAGCTATGTGCTGATTGGGCATTGGGGAACAATAGTCCCTGTACATGAGAATTAGCGAAGTAGCTTGTATCGGGGGCATGTTTGAGTCATCCTCATTTAGAAGACTGATGACTTTGCTCTTTTCTCTTACATCCACCTATGTTTAGGAATGTCATGCGTAGTATATGGAAACTAGTAACAGGATGTTTAAAACCTCTACAGGATTGGTGGGTCCCCCGCGGGACGGTTGAGCTAACGTAGGTTCATGTGATTCGCATGAGGTTGTAAGTAAGAAGAACATTTCCCAGGACATGGGCATTTCTGATCTTTTCAGAAAGCTTAAATTCTTGTTAATCTAGCTGCACTGTCCAATTTACAGTAGCTATTACAGTGAAATAATACCATGCTGTTGCTTGAGGAGAGTGCACAGTTATAAACTTGACAATGTTTTTAATAAACCACTCAGGGACATTTGGGCAGTCTCAATAAAACATTTTGTACAGAAATGCAATCGTTTGTTGGATCAGTCTAAAACTTTGCACATAGGACAACATCTCAATTGTGACCTGGCCTGGAATAATACTTTAAGGCCTTTCTCGTGTATTTCTATGATGATGGTCCCACGTTTTTTGAGATGATTTGATGGATTCTTCAATTACATTGAGCTGATTTCTGATGTGCTGTTGCTTCTTTTTCCACAGGCTCATCTACCCTTCCCCTTCTCTCTCCCCCTCTTCCTCTGTCAGACATCTACCCTTCTCTCTCCCCCTCTTCCTCTGTCAGACATCTACCCTTCCCCTTCTCTCTCCCCCTCTTCCTCTGTCAGACATCTACCCTTCTCTCTCCCCCTCTTCCTATGTCAGACTCATATTTTTCTCCTTCTCTCTCCCCCTCTTCCTCTGTCAGACATCTACCCTTCTCTCTCCCCCTCTTCCTCTGTCAGACATCTACCTTTCTCTCTCCGCCTCTTCCTCTGTCAGACATCTACCCTTCTCTCTCCCCCTCTTCCTCTGTCAGACATCTACCCTTCTCTCTCCCCCTCTTCCTCTGTCAGACATCTACCCTTCTCCTTTTCCCCCTCTTCCTCTGTCAGACATCTACCCTTCTCTCTCCCCCTCTTCCTCTGTCAGACATCTACCCTTCTCACTCCCCCTCTTCCTCTGTCAGACATTACCCTTCTACCCTTCTCTCCCCCTCTTCCTCTGTCAGACATCTACCCTTCTCTCTCCCCCTCTTCCTCTGTCAGACATCTACCCTTCTCTCTCCCCCTCTTCCTCTGTCAGACATCTACCCTTCTCTCTCCCCCTCTTCCTCTGTCAGACATCTACCCTTCTCTCTCCCCCTCTTCCTCTGTCAGACATCTACCCTTCTCTCTCCCCCTCTTCCTCTGTCAGACATCTACCCTTCTCTCTCCCCCTCTTCCTCTGTCAGACATCTACCCTTCTCTCTCCCCCTCTTCCTCTGTCAGACATCTAACCTTCTCCTTCTCACTCCCCCTCTTCCTCTGTCAGACATTACCCTTCTCTCTCCCCCTCTTCCTCTGTCAGACATCTACCCTTCTCTCTCCCCTCTTCTTCCTCTGTCAGACATCTACCCTTCTCCTTCTCCCCCTCTTCCTCTGTCAGACATCTACCCTTCTCTCCCCCTCTTCCTCTGTCAGACATCTACCCTTCTCACTCCCCCTCTTCCTCTGTCAGACATTACCCTTCTCTCTCCCCCTCTTCCTCTGTCAGACATCTACCCTCTTCTCTCCCCCTCTTCCTCTGTCAGACATCTACCCTTCTCTCTCCCCTCTTCCTCTGTCAGACATCTACCCTTCTCACTCCCCCTCTTCCTCTGTCAGACATTACCCTTCTCTCTCCGCCTCTTCCTCTGTCAGACATCTACCCTTCTCACTCCCCCTCTTCCTCTGTCAGACATTACCCTTCTCTCTCCGCCTCTTCCTCTGTCAGACATCTACCCTTCTCTCTCTCCCCTCTTCCTCTGTCAGACATCTACCCTTCTCTCTCCCCCTCTTCCTCTGTCAGACATCTACCCTTCTCACTCCCCCTCTTCCTCTGTCAGACATTACCCTTCTCTCTCCCCTCTTCCTCTGTCAGACATCTACCCTTCTCTCTCCCCCTCTTCCTCTGTCAGACATCTACCCTTCTCTCTCCCCCTCTTCCTCTGTCAGACATCTACCCTTCTCTCTCCCCCTCTTCCTCTGTCAGACATCTAACCTTCTCCTTCTCTCTCCCCCTCTTCCTCTGTCAGACATCTAACCTTCTCCTTCTCTCTCCCCTCTTTCTCTGTCAGACATCTAACCTTCCCTTCTCTCTCCCCCTCTTCCTCTGTCAGACACAATTTCTTCCCTCTATACCTCTAAATCTTTATATCTCTATACCTCTATACATCTATACCTCTATATCTCTCTCTTCCTCTGTCAGACATCTAACCTTCCCCTTCTCTCTCCCCCTCTTCCTCTGTCAGACATCTACCCTTCCCCTTCTCTCCCCCTCTTCCTCTGTCAGATATCTACCCTTCTCTCTCCCCCTCTTCCTCTGTCAGACATCTACCCTTCTCTCTCCCCCTCTTCCTCTGTCAGACATTACCCTTCTCTCTCCCCTCTTCCTCTGTCAGACATCTACCCTTCTCTCTCCCCCTCTTCCTCTGTCAGACATCTACCCTTCTCTCTCCCCCTCTTCCTCTGTCAGACATCTACCCTTCTCTCTCCCCCTCTTCCTCTGTCAGACATCTACCCTTCTCTCTCCCCCTCTTCCTCTGTCAGACATCTACCCTTCTCTCTCCCCCTCTTCCTCTGTCAGACATCTACCCTTTCTCTCCCCCTCTTCCTCTGTCAGACATCTAACCTTCTCCTTCTCTCTCCCCCTCTTCCTGTGTCAGACATCTACCCTTCTCCTTTCTCTCCCCCTCTTCCTCTGTCAGACATCTACCCTTCTCTCTCCCCCTCTTCCTCTGTCAGACATCTACCCTTCTCTCTCCCCCTCTTCCTCTGTCAGATATCTACCCTTCTCTCTCCCCTCTTCCTCTGTCAGACATCTACCCTTCTCTCTCCCCCTCTACCCTTCTCCTTCTCTCTCCCCCTCTTCTCTCTGTCAGACATCTACCCTTCTCCTTCTCTCTCCCCATCTTCCTCTGTCAGACATCTACCCTTCCCCTTCTCTCTCCCCCTCTTCCTCTGTCAGATATCTACCCTTCTCTCTCCCCCTCTTCCTCTGTCAGACATCTACCCTTCTCTCTCCCCCTCTTCCTCTGTCAGACATCTACCCTTCTCTCTCCCCCTCTTCCTCTGTCAGACATCTACCCTTGTCTCTCCCCCTCTTCCTCTGTCAGACATCTACCCTTCTCTCTCCCCCTCTTCCTCTGTCAGACATCTACCCTTCTCTCTCCCCCTCTTCCTCTGTCAGACATCTACCCTTCTCTCCCCCCTCATCCTCTGTCAGACATCTACCCTTCTCTCTCCCCCTCTTCCTCTGTCAGACATCTACCCTTCTCTCTCCCCCTCTTCCTCTGTCAGACATCTACCCTTCTCTCTCCCCCTCTTCCTCTGTCAGACATCTACCCTTCTCCTTCTCTCTCCCCCTCTTCCTCTGTCAGACATCTACCCTTCCCCTTCTCTCTCCCCTCTTCCTCTGTCAGACATCTAACCTTCTCCTTCTCTCCCCCTCTTCCTCTGTCAGACATCTAACCTTCCCCTTCTCTCTCCCCCTCTTCCTCTGTCAGACATCTACCCTTCTCCTTCTCTCTCCCCCTCTTCCTCTGTCAGACATCTACCCTTCTCTCTCTCCCCCTCTTCCTCTGTCAGACATCTAACCTTCTCCTTCTCTCTCCCCCTCTTCCTCTGTCAGACATCTAACCTTCTCCTTCTCTCTCCCCCTCTTCCTCTGTCAGACATCTAACCTTCCCCTTCTCTCTCCCCCTCTTCCTCTGTCAGACATCTACCCTTCTCCTTCTCTCTCCCCCTCTTCCTCTGTCAGACATCTACCCTTCTCTCTCCCCCTCTTCCTCTGTCAGACATCTAACCTTCTCCTTCTCTCTCCCCCTCTTCCTCTGTCAGACATCTACCCTTCCCCTTCTCTCTCCCCCTCTTCCTCTGTCAGACATCTAACCTTCTCCTTCTCTCTCCCCCTCTTCCTCTGTCAGACATCTAACCTTCTCCTCTCTCCCGCTCTTCCTCTGTCAGACATCTACCCTTCTCCTTCTCTCTCCCCCTCTTCATCTGTCAGACATCTACCCTTCTCTCTCCCCCTCTTCCTCTGTCAGACATCTACCCTTCTCTCTCCCCCTCTTCCTCTGTCAGACATGTACCCTTCCCTCTCTCTCTCTCTCTCCTCTTCCTCTTCCTCTGTCAGACATCTACCCTTCTCTCTCCCCCTCTTCCTCTGTCAGACATCTACCCTTCTCCTTCTCTCTCCCCCTCTTCCTCTGTCAGACATCTACCCTTCCCCTCTCTCTCTCCCCCTCTTCCTCTGTCAGATATCTACCCTTCTCTCTCCCCCTCTTCCTCTGTCAGACATCTACCCTTCTCTCTCCCCCTCTTCCTCTGTCAGACATCTACCCTTCTCTCTCCCCCTCTTCCTCTGTCAGACATCTACCCTTCTCTCTCCCCCTCTTCCTCTGTCAGACATCTAACCTTCTCCTTCTCTCTCCCCCTCTTCCTCTGTCAGACATCTACCCTTCTCTCTCCCCTCTTCCTCTGTCAGACATCTACCCTTCTCCTTCTCTCTCCCCCTCTTCCTCTGTCAGACATCTGCCCTTCTCTCTCCCCCTCTTCCTCTGTCAGACATCTAACCTTCTCCTTCTCTCCCCCTCTTCCTCTGTCAGACATCTACCCTTCCCCTTCTCTCTCCCCCTCTTCCTCTGTCAGACATCTAACCTTCTCCTTCTCTCTCCCCCTCTTCCTCTGTCAGACATCTAACCTTCTCCTTCTCTCTCCCCCTCTTTCTCTGTCAGACATCTAACCTTCCCCTTCTCTCTCCCCCTCTTCCTCTGTCAGACACAATTTCTTCCCTCTATACCTCTAAATCTTTATATCTCTATACCTCTATACATCTATACCTCTATATCTCTCTCTTCCTCTGTCAGACATCTAACCTTCCCCTTCTCTCTCCCCCTCTTCATCTATATCTATATACAGCTATATCTTTATATCTCTATACCTCTATATGTGTATACCTCTATATCTCTATACCTCTATCTCTATACTACCATACGTGTATACCTCTACCCCTCTATATGTGTATACCTCAAAACCTCTATAAGTGTATACCTCTATACCTCTTTACCTCTATCTCTATCTCTTTACCTCTATATCTCTATACCTCTTTACATATTTACCTCTATATCTCTATATCTCTTTACCTCTATATCTCTATCCCTCTATATTGCTATACCTCTAAATATCTATGCCTATGTCTATACCTCTATCTCTATCAATCTATATCTTTATACCTCTATACCTCTGTCTCTATACAACTATATCACTATACACCTACATATCTATGCCTATATGTCTATGCCTCTATATATCTACAACTTTATAACTCTATATCTCCTCATCTCTACATCTCTATTTCTCTATACATCTATACTTCTAAATGTATATATCTATAACTCTGTATCTATTCATCTAAACCTCTACATCTCTATAACTATACCTGTATACCTCTAAACATGTATATATCTATAACTCTGTATCTATTCATCTAAACCTCTAAATCTCTATAACTATACCTGTATACCTCTAAACATGTATACCTCTATATCTATACCTCTATATCTTTATATCTCTATACATCTATAACTCTATATCTTTATATCTATGTATCTCTATACCTCTATACCTCTTTACCTCTATATCTCTATATCTCTATACCTCTATATCTCTATACCTCTATATATCTATTTCTCTATATCTCTTTACCTCTATATCTCTATATCGCTATACCTCTTTACCTCTATATCTCTATATCTCTATACCTCTTTACCTCTATATCTCTATGTCTCTATACCTCTTTACGTCTCTATACCTCTTTACCTCTATCTCTATATCTCTATACATCTATATCTCTATACCTCGATATCTAAATACCTCTATATCTCTATATCTGTATACCTCTTTACCTCTATATATCTATATCTCTATATTGCCATACCTCTAAATATCTATGCCTATGTCTATAGCTCTATATATCTTTATACCTCTATACCTCTGTCTCTATACAACTATATCACTATACCTCTACATATCTATGCCTATATCTCTATACCTCTATATCTAAATACCTCTATATCTCTATATCTCTATACCTCTTTACCTCTATATATCTATATCTCTATATTGCCATACCTCTAAATATCTATGCCTATGTATATAGCTCTATATATCTTTATACCTCTATACCTCTGTCTCTATACAACTATATCACTATACCTCTACATATCTATGCCTATATCTCTATACCTCTATATCTCCATACCTCTATATCTCTATACCTCTATATCTCTATATCTCTATACCTCTTTACCTATATATCTCTATATCTCTATACCTCTTTACCTCTATACCTCTATATATCTTTACCTCTATATCTCTATATCTCTATACCTCTATATCTCTATACCTCTATATCTCTATACCTCTATATCTCTATATCTCTATACCTCTATACCTCTTTACCTCTATATATCTATATCTCTATACCTCTATATCTCTATACCTCTACATCTCTATACCTCTATACCTCTATACATCTATATCTCTATACCTCTATACCTCTTTACCTCTTTACCTCTATATATCTATATCTCTATATTGCTATACCTCTAAATATCTATGCCTATGTCTATAGCTCTATATATCTACAACTTTATAACTCTATATCTCCTCATCTCTACATCTCTATTTCCCTATACCTATATACTTCTAAATTGCTATATCTATAACTCTGTATCGATTCATCTATACCTCTAAATCTCTATAACTATACCTCTATACCTCTAAACATTTATACCTCTATATCTCTATACCTCTATACCTCTATATCTCTATACCTATATACATCTGCATATTTATATCCCTACACTTTTTTATGCATATTCCTCTATACCTATGTACCCCTATATCTCTCTCTTTCTCTTCCTCTGTCAAACATCTACCATTCCCCTGCTTATTCCCCCTCTCCCGCTCTTCCTTTATATCTCTATACCTCTATATCTTTATATTTCTATACCTCTATACCTCTACACCTCTCATCTTTATATCTCTGTAACTCCACACCTCAATATGTGTATACCTCTATATCTCTGTACCTTTATATCTCCATAACTCTATGTGTGTGTATACATGTATACCTCTGTGTGTATACCTCTATACAATTATTCTATATACTGCTCCAAAAAATAAAGGGAACACTAAAATAATACATCCTAGATCTGAATGAATGAAATATTCTTATTAAGTACTTTTTTCTTTACATAGTTGAATGTGCTGACAATAAAATCACACAAAAATTATCAATGGAAATCAAATTTATCAGCCCATGGAGGTCTGGATTTGGAGTCACACTCAAAATTTAAGTGGAAAACCACACTACAGGCTGATCCAACTTTGATGTAATGTCCTTAAAACAAGTCAAAATGAGGCTCAGTAGTGTGTGTGGCCTCCACGTGCCTGTATGACCTCCCTACAACGCCTGGACATGCTCCTGATGAGGTGACGGATGGTCTCCTGAGGGATCTCCTTCCAGACCTGGACTAAAGCATCCACCAACTCCTGGACAGTCTGTAGTGCAATGTGGCGTTGGTGGATGGAGTGAGACATGATGTCCCAGATGTGCTCAATTGGATTCAGGTCTGGGGAACGGGCGGGCCAGTACATAGCATCAATGCCTTCCTCTTGCAGGAACTGCAGACACACTCCAGCCACATGAGGTCTAGCATTGTGGTGCATTAGGAGGAACCCATTGCCAACCGCACCAGCATATTGTCTCACAAGGGGTCTGAGGGTCTCATCTCGGTACCTAATGGCAGTCAGGCTACATCTGGCGAGCACAAAATAAATGCCACCCCACACCATGACTGACCCACTGCCAAACCGGCCATGCTGGAGGATGTTGCAGGCAGCAGAACGTTCTCCACGGCGTCTCCAGACAGTCACGTCTGTCACATGTGCTCAGTGTGAACCTGCTTTCATCTGTGAAGAGCACAGGGCACCAGTGGCGAATTTGCCAATCTTGGTGTTCTCTGGCAAATGAAAAACGTCCTGTGCAACCCCCACATGTGGACGTCGGGCCCTCATACCACCCTCATGGAGTCTGTTTCTGACAGTTTGAGCAGACACATGCACATTTGTGGCCTGCTGGAGGTCATTTTGCAGGGCTCTTGCAGTGCTCCTCCTGCTCCTCTTTGCACAAAGGCAGAGGTAGCGGTCCTGCTGCTGGGTTGTTGCCCTCCTACGGCCTCCTCCACGTCTCCTGATGTACTGGCTTGTCTCCTGGTAGCACCTCCATGCTCAGGACACTACGCTGACAGACACAGCAAACCATCTTGCCACAGCTCGCATTGATGTCCCATCCTGGATGAGCTGCACTACCTGAGCCACTTGTGTGGGTTGTAGACTCCGTCTCATGTTACCACTAGAGTGAAAGCACCGCCAGCATTCAAAAGTGACCAAAACATCAGCCAGGAAGCATAGAAACTGAGAACTGGTCTGTGGTCCCCACCTGCAGAACCTCTCCTTAATTGGGGGTGTCTTGCTAATTGCCTATAATTTCCACCTGTTGTCTATTCCATTTGCACAACAGCATGTGAAATTTATTGTCAATCAGTGTTGCTTCCTAAGTGGACAGTTTGATTTCACAGAAGTGTGATTGACTTGGAGTTACATTGTGTTGTTTAAGTGTTCCCTTTACTTTTTTTGAGCAGTGTATATATATATACAGTATATCACAAAAGTGAGTACACCCCTCACATTTTTGTAAATATGTGTGTATATCTTTTCATGTGACAACAATGAAGAAATGACACTTTGCTACAATGTAAAGTAGTGAGTGTACAGCTTGTATATCAGTGTAAATTTGCTGTCCCCTCAAAATAACTCATAATTTCCTCAGTGTTGTCACATGAAAAGATATATAATAAAATATTTACAAAAATGTGAGGGGTGTACTCACTTTTGTGATAAACTGTATATATACTTTTGACTTCAACTATATATATATATATTTAGTTGAAGTCAAAAGTTGACATACATTTATGCTGCAGTCATTTAAACTCGTTTTTCAAACTGTTAAAACTTCTTAAGGTATAGGGTAGGGGGCAGCATTTTCACTTTTGGATAAATAGCGTGCCCAATTTCAACTTCCTGCTACTCATGCCAAGAATATAAGATATGCATATTATTAGTAGATCTGGATGGTAAACACTCTGAAGTTTCTAAAACTGTTTGAAACATGTCTGTGAGTATAACAGAACTTATGTAGCAGGCAAAACCCGGAGGACAAACCGTTGTCCTAGGTCCACAGTAAAATTAGGTCTATATCGACATAACCTGAAAGGACTCTCAGCAAGGAAGAAGCCACTGTTCCAAAACCTCCATTAAAAAAAGCCAGACTACGGTTTGCAACTGCACATGGGGACCTAGATCATACATTTTGGAGAAATGTCCTCTGGGCTGATGAAAAAAAATAGAACTGTTTGGCCATAATGACCATCATTATATTTGGAGGAAAAAGGGGGAAGTTTGCAAGCCGAAGAACACCATCCCAACCGTGAAACACGGGGGTGGTAGCATCATGTTGTGGTGGGGCTTTGCCTTTGGAGGGGCTGGTGCACTTCACAAAATATATGGCATCATGAGGCAGGCAAATGATGTGCATATATTGAAGCATAAATAAATAAAATAATAATATGCCATTTAGCAGACGCTTTTATCCAAAGCGACTTACAGTCAAGTGTGCATACATTCTACGTATGGGTGGTCCCGGGAATCAAACCCACTACCCTGGCGTTACAAGGCGCCATGCTCTACCAACTGAGCTACAGAAGAGAAGCATGTCTTGAGAAGCAACATCTCAAGACATCAGTCGGGAAGTTAAAGCTTGGATGCAAATGTGTCTTCCAAATGGACAATGCCCAAAGCGTACTTCCAAAGTTGTGGCAAAATGGCTTAAGGACAACAAAGTCAAGGTATTGGAGTGGCCATCACAAATCCCTGACATCAATTCTATAGAAAATGTGTGGGCATAACTGAAAAAGCGTGTGCAAGCAAGGATGCCTACACACCTGACTCAGTTACACGAGCTCTGTCAGGAGGATTGGGCCAAAATTCACCCAACTTATTGTGGGAAGCTTGTGGAAGGCTACCTGAAACATTTGACCCACGTTTAAACAATTTAATGGCTACCAGATACTAATTGAGTGTACGTAAACTGTAATGAAAGAAATACAAGCTGAAATAAATCATTCTCTCTACCATCTTCTTCTTTGAATAAAGTGTGATCCTAACTGACCTAAGACAGGGATATGTTTTGAGGATTAAATGTCAGGAATTGTGAAAAGCTGAGTTTAATATATTTGGCTAAGGCGTATGTAAACTTCGGACTCCAACTATACACCTCTATATCTCTGTCTTTATATCTTTATGCCTCTAGAACTTTATACCTCTATACCTCTATATCTCTATACATCTATACCTCTATATCTCTATACTTCTATACCTCTGTGTTTCTTTATCTCTATACCTCTTTAACTCTAGCTCTATATCTCTATATAGCTATACCTCTATAACTGTCTATTTACCTCTCTCTAAATCTCTATGCCTATTTGTCTATACCTCTATATCTTTATATATCTATACCTCTATATCTTGATCTCTACATCTCTATATATCTATACTTCTATACCTCTATATATTATGCCTCTAATATCTATATCTCTATCTTCATTTCTTCATACCTCTATTCTTCTATATTTCTGTATCTCTTTATCTATATACCCTCTATACAGCTATATATCTATACCGCTTTACCTTTATACTTGCAAACCTCTATACCTCTATATACATCTATATGCGTATACCTCTATATCTCTATACCTCTATTATTATATACTTCTGTATCTCTTTATCTATATACCCTCTATACAGCTATATATCTATACCGCTTTACCTTTATAATTGTAAACCTCTATACCTCTATATAGCTCTAAATGTGTATACCTCTATATCTCTATACCTCTATTATTCTATACCTCTATACCTCTTTACCTCTATATCTCCATAGATCTTTATATCTATCTGTCTATACCTCTATACCACGGTACCTCTAAATCTCTATGCCTATATGTCTATACCACTAAATCTCTATGCCTCTATATCTCTAAATCTTTATGCCTCTATATCTCCTTATCTCTATATCACTATATCGCTATACCGCTATACCTCTATACCTCTTGGTCTCTATACCTCTATATTGTTATACCTCTAAATCTCTATGCCTACAGTTCTATACCTCTATACCTCTTGGTCTCTATACCTCTATATTGTTATACCTCTATACCTCTATACCTCTATACCTCTTGGTCTCTATACCTCTATATTGTTATACCTCTATACCTCTATACCTCTATACCTCTTGGTCTCTATACCTCTATATTGTTATACCTCTATACCTCTATACCTCTATACCTCTTGGTCTCTATACCTCTATATTGTTATACCTCTAAATCTCTATGCCTACAGTTCTATACCTCTATACCTCTTGGTCTCTATACCTCTTGGTCTCTATACCTCTATATTGTTATACCTCTAAATCTCTATGCCTACAGTTCTCCTTTTGAAAGTCTTTTGTTAATGATGACCTGTCAATTAGCTCTCATCGACTCATTATTGTTTTCTGTGATCATCTTCAAAACAGTTTCGAAGTTTTGGATGAAATAACTTCTTTAAACATTTCTGAAAAACTCCCTAGAAAGGTCAGAACCTAGGAAGAAATCTAGAGAGGAACCAGGCTATGAGGCGTGGCCAGTCCTCTTCTGGCTGTGCCTGGTGGAGAATATAACAGAACATGACCAAGATGTTCAAATGTTCATAGATGACCAGCAGGGTCAAATATAAATAATCACATTGGTTGTAGAGGGTGCAACAGGTCAGCACCTCAGGAGTAAATGTCAGTTGGCTTTTCATAGCCAATCATTCAGAGTATCTCTTCCACTCCTGTCTCTAGTGAGTTGAAAACCGCAGGTCTGGGACAGGTTGCACGTCCGGTGAATAAGTCAGGGTTCCATAATCGCTGTCAGAACAGTTTAAACTGGAGCAGCAGCACGACCAGGTGGATTGGGGACAGCATGGAGTCATCAAGCCAGGTTGTCCTTGAGCTGTCCTTGAAACAATGATTTAGAACATTTCTTGATTTGCTCGTCAAAAGAGCGATCAGGGTGCAGAGTAATGCCAAGGTCCTTCACAGTTTTATTTGAGACGACTGTACAACCATCAACAATTATTTTCAGATTCAACAGAATATCTATTTGTTTCTTGGGACCTAGGACTGGCATCTCGGTTTTGTCCGAGTTTAAAAGTAGAACATTTGCCGCCGTCCACTTCCTTATGTCTGAAACATAGGCTTCCAGAGAGGGCAATTTTGGGGCTTCAACATGTTTCATCAAAATGTACAGCTGTGTGTCGTCCACATAGCAGTGAAAATTAACATTATGTTTCCAAAAGACATCACCAAGAGGTAAATATATATTGAAAAAACAATAGTTGTCCTAAAACGGAGCCTTGAGGAACACAAACATTTACAGTTGATTTTTCAGAGGACAAACCATCTACAGAGACAAACTGATATCTTTCCGACAGATAATATCTAAACCAGGCCAGAACTTGTCCATGTAGACCAATTTGGGTTTCCAATCTCTCCAAAATAATGTGGTGATTGATGGTATCAAAAGCAGCACTGAGGTCTAGGAGCACGAGGACAGTTGCAGAGCCTCGGTCTGACGCCATTAAAAGGTAATTTTCCACCTTCGCACATGCAGTCCCAGTGCTAAAATGAGGTCTAAAACCAGACTGAAGCATTTTGTATACATTGCTTGTCTTCAGGAAGGCAGTGACTTGCTGTGCAACAGCTCTTTCTAAACTTTTGGAGAGGAATGGAAGATTCAATATAGGCCGATAGTTTTTGGCTCAAAGTTTGGCCTTTTCAAGAGAGGCTTTATTACTGCCACTTTTAGTGAGTTTGGTACACATCCAGTGGATAGAGAGCAGTTTATTATATTCAACATAGGAGGGCCAAGCACAGGAAGCAGCTCTTTCAGTAGTTTAGTTGGAATAGGGTCCAGTATGCAGCTTGAAGGTTTAGAGGCCATGCTTATTTTCATCATTGTGTCAAGAGATTTAGTATTAAATTATTAGTGTTTCCCTTGATCCTAGGTCCTGGTAGTGTTGTGCAGACTCAGGACAACTGAGCTTTGGAGGAATATACAGATTTAAAGAGGAGTCAGTAATTTGCTTTCTAATGATCATGATCTTTTCATCAAAGAAGTTCATGAATTTATCACTGCTGAAGTGAGAGCCATCCTCTCTTGGGGAATGCTGCTTTTTAGTTTAAAAATAAGCGTTGTATTGTTCTTATTTTCCTCAATTAAGTTGGAAAAATAGGATGATACAAGCATTTCGCTACACTCGCATTAACATCTGCTAATGTGTACGTGACAAATAAAAAATGGATCTGATGATTGAGCAGCAGTGAGGGCTCTTTGATACTGCACGGTACTGTCTTTCCAAGCTAGTCGGAAGACTTCCAGTTTGGTGTAGCGCCATTTCCCTTCCAATTTTCTGGAAGCTCGCTTCAGAGCTTGGGTATTTTCTGTGTACCTGTGAGCTAGTTTCTTATGAGAAATGTTTTTTGTTTTTAGGGGTGCGACTGCATCTAGGATATTACACAAGGTTAATTACACAAGGTTAGTTCTTCAGTTAGGTGGTTAACTAATTGTTGTACTCTGATGTCCTTGGGTAGGTAGAGGGATTCTGGAAGAGCATCTTGGAATCTTTGGGTTGTCCGAGAATTTATTACACAGCTTTTGATGATCCTTGGTTGGGGTCTGAGCAGATTATTTGTTGCGATTGCAAACATAATAAAATAGTGGCCTGATAGTCCAGAATTATGAGGGAAAACATTAAGATCCACAACATTTATTCCACGGGACAAAGCTAGGTCCAGAGTATGACTGTGACAGTGAGTAGGTCTGGAGACATGTTGGACAAAACCAACGGAGTCGATGATGGCTCCGAAAGCCTTTTGGAGTGGGTCTGTGGACTTTTCCATGTGAATATTATAGTCACCAAAAATTAGAATATATCTGCCATTACTACAAGGTGTGATAGGAATTCAGGGAACTCAATGATGAACACTGTACAGTATATGCCCCAGGAAGCCTGTAAACAGTAGCTATAAAAATAGATTGAGTAGGCGGTGTAGATGTCATGATTAGAAGCTCAAAAGACGAAAACGCAGTCGTTTGTTTTTTGTAAATTGAAATTTGCAATCGTGAATGTTAGCAACACCTCATCCTTTGTGGGATGGATATGATCACTACTGTAACCAGGAGGTGAGGCCTCATTTAACACAGTCAATTCATTAGGCTTAAACCATGTTTCAGTCAAGATTATGATCAGTGATTAGTTCATTAACTATAATTGCCTTTGAAGTAAGGGATCTAACATTAAGTAGCCCTATTTTGAGATGTGGGATATCACAATCTCTTTCAGTAATGACATGAATGGAGCATATTTTTATTCCAGTGAGATTGCTAAGGCAAATACAGCCATGTTTAGTTTTGCCCAACCTAGATCAAGGCACAGACACGGTCTCAATGGGGATAGCTGAGCTGACTACACTGACTGTGCTAGTGGCAGACTCCACTAAGCTGGCAGGCTGGCTAACAGGGTGCAAGCCAGGCAGCAGGCTATCTCATTGTGGAGCAAGGGGAGTTAGAGCCCTGTCTTTGTTCGTAGATAAGATGAGATCACCACTCCAGCTCGGATGGAGTCCGTCACTCCTCATCAGGCCAGGCTGTGCCATTACAAGATGACAACATGACAAGATGAGAAATATCTGTGTTTAGACTGAGGATGTACAGGCTCATCCTACAGCTGTGTGTGTGTGTGTTTGTGTACTGGAATGAGAGAGCGAGACATATTGAAATAGAAAGAGGGAGAGAGATGGGGTAAATTGAATTGGATTGAATGGTAAAATAAAATGTGTAAAAAATTTCTCCATTCCTCCTCTCAGTGTCTGTCTTCTATCTAGCATTACGTAGACATGGCTAGAACATTTGACGGGTTCTTCATTTGTCCCCACCTGCTGAGTACTGTCAGAACTCATGCTGTGCGAGCTTGGCAAATGGTGAGTTTAGCCCCACAGATACACAGTGGGAGATGTCTCACTGAGAAGGACTTTAGAAGGTTCCTCCATCCCCTCCTCTTCCACGCACACACACACACACACACACACACACACACACACACACACACACACACACACACACACACACACACACACACACACACACACACACACACACACACACACACACACACACACACACACACACACACACACACACACACACACACACACACACACACACACACACGCTGTACTGTTCCAGTAAATGGGCTACACTATTCAATATGTCATTAGATGTGGGAGTGAAAGCTCTCTAAGGGCCCAAATGACGCTTTTCTTATGCATTCCTTTCCTATACACTTCTCAGTAGTTAGTATTCAGACTTACAGTACCTTATGAAGGTGTGTAACGGGCTTTGCAGGTATGATTCTGTTGCGCTTGCAAAATTAATGTCATTATTTTGCTGAAAACCCCCCCCCATTTGTTGGCCAACAGATTTTCTCGTGGAGTTTTCATTCAATAGGGTTTTCAGTACATTTATCATACATGTAAATACAATTGTGTAGACAGACTACAATATATATAGAGAACGGGTTCAGAATATAGGGATCGATGAAAGAAAGAACTGTAAATATAAGCATATTCGTCTCAGTTTCAACACCATCTGATAGTTAATAAAATAACTTGAACTCTGAACTTGTAGATTATTAAGATTATTATTTTAGAGTTATGAAATGATATATTAATCATAACAAAACTGTCTTGGAGAGCCTTTATGTCCAAAATATATTGATTAATAAAATATACAGTCGTTTGCTTTATCCCGAAAATTGCCACATTCAGTTCTTTAGCCCATGGTTATGTTGCAATATTAATTATTATTATTATGAAACTATAATATGGATACTAGTGTACAATATAGTAGGCTACACTCTCCTCTACTGCCGACACTAACCATGGAAGTGTTGGGAGCCATATGACTGATTTCACATTTGTCTCCAGATCTAAATCAAGTGTCATTTAAATGTACAATTCCCTTATCAGACAGCTTACATTTACCTTTTATCAATATATCTTTTAAAGTTGTATATTGCAGAGTATCATCAGGAGAATCATTTCTATCAGAAACAAAGTATATGCCTTTTCCACTTGGAAACGTTTGGATTGCGACCATTATTCATGGTTTCAATCAATCAATGAAATGTATTTAGAAAGCCCTTCTTACATCAGTCGATGTCATAAAGTGCTGTACAGAAACCCTGCCTAAAAGCCCAAACAGCAAGCAATACAGATGTAGAAGCACGGTGGCTGGGAACCACTCCCCAGAAAGGCAGGAACCTAGGAATAAACCTAGAGAGGAACCAGGCTATGAGGGGTGGCCAGTCCTCTTCTGGCTGTGCCGGATGGAGATTATAACAGAACATGGCCAAGATGTTGAAACGTTCATAGATGACCAGCAGGGTCAGATAATAATAATCCCGTTGGTTGTAGAGGGAGCAACAAAGGGTGCAACAGGTCAGCACCTCAGCAGTAAATGTCTGCAGGCTCGAAACAGCAGGTGCGGTGGTGCTGTGGAGAGAGATAGTCGAAAACAGCAGGTCCGGAACAAGGCAGCACGTCCGGTGAACAGGTCCATAGCCGCAGCAGAACAATTGAAACTGGAGCAGCAGCGCGACCAGGTGGATTGGGGACAGCAAGGAGTCATCAGGCCAGGTAATCCTGAGGCATGGTCCCAAGGCTCAGGGAGGGGAGGGAGAGATAGAATTAGAGGGAGTATACTTAAATTCACACAGGACACTGGATAAAACAGGAGAATTACACCAGATATAACAGATATAACAGACTGACCTTAGCACCCCAACACATAAAATATTGGAGCATAGATATTGGAGGCTGATGCGTAAAGGTAGTAGAATTATGAGGGAATTAAATCAAAGTCTGAATACAGCGTATCTTTGATCTCCACCCAGAACCAATAGTGGGTAAATGAAGGGAATAGCATGCTATTCTCAGGTTTAAATTCAAGGTCAAAATACACAGAGAGAAAAGTGCATAACAAGGGAATAACGTGCCATTTACCCATGCTTAACTCGGGTCAGAATCTGGGCCTAAAACATTAATCTGGGCCTAAAATATTAATCTGGGCCTGAAACATTAATGAGGAGAAGTGAATAATACTCCAATTGAGGGGAAGATATTGAATTGCCTTTTGTGTGTGTGTGTGTGTGTGTTTGTGTGTGAGTTACGTGTGTCTGCTGCATAAGTATGTACATGTATATGTGGTGTAATAGCTGTTCTGTTTTGTCCATTTTTATATATTCAGCTGCCCACCCACGTTGTGTTCACTAAAGGGCGACATGTAACACTTTCATTGATATCTTCTCTGCCAGTATAATTTCAGTTGATCAGCAGAGTGACTGCTAGGCCATGGATCCATCCCCACATTACCAGTTGATCAGCAGAGTGACTGACTGCTAGGCCATGGATCCAGCCCCATATTACCAGTTGATCAGCAGAGTGACTGACTGCAAGACCATGGATCCAGCCCCACATTACCAGTTGATCAGCAGAGTGACTGACTGCTAGGCCATGGATCCAGCCCCATATTACCAGTTGATCAGCAGAGTGACTGACTGCAAGACCATGGATCCAGCCCCACATTAGCAGTTGATCAGCAGAGTGACTGACTGCAAGACCATGGATCCAGCCCCACAGTACCAGTTGATCAGCAGAGTGACTGACTGCAATGCCATGGATACAACCCCACATTACCAGTTGATCAGCAGAGTGACTGACTGCTAGGCCATGGATCCAGCCCCATATTACCAGTTGATCAGCAGAGTGACTGACTGCAAGGCCATGGATCCAGCCCCACATTACCAGTTGATCAGCAGAGTGACTGACTGCTAGGCCATGGATCCAGCCCCACATTACCAGTTGATCAGCAGAGTGACTGACTGCAATGCCATGGATCCAACCCCACATTACCAGTTGATCAGCAGAGTGACTGACTGCTAGGCCATGGATCCAGCCCCACATTACCAGTTGATCAGCAGAGTGACTGACTGCAATGCCATGGATCCAGCCCCATATTACCAGTTGATCAGCAGAGTGACTGACTGCTAGGCCATTTTACCCTCCCCTGGTCCTTTAACTGCGCTATTATCCCTATTACACTTCTTGTGAACTTAATAGGATCTGAATAGCAGGTAATTGTTCAAACACAGCCCAATCAATATGTGCAACGCTCCACAGGGCTCAGCTTCAATCCAACCAAGCATTGATAATGAGAATAGCGACTGCCACCTATAATGATATGGGTTATTAAATATTTGCCTTTATCAATAAATCAAAATACTAGTCTGTCTGAAATGGTACCTTATTCCCAAATGCAGTGCACTATTTTTGCCATATACTCCTGTCCCCATGGGATAATGCTTTTTGGTTCTATGTAAAAAAAAACGTTTTGGTTTCAGGTACAGGCATTTTGGGTTCCACTCTCTGTGTAAAATGTTCTACATGGAACTCAAAAGGGTTCCACCTGGAACCAAAAGGATTCTACTTGAAACCAGAAAGAGTTATTAATAGTGTTGTCCTTTGTGGACAGCCGAAGAATCCTGTTAGGTTCAAGATAGCACCTTTTATTATAAGAGAGTATGTTGCCATTTCAGAGACTATATAGGGAGCACTGGTCGGAAGTAGTGTACTATAAAGGGAATAGGGTAACATTATAGACATGACTCCTAGACACGATTCTGAAGCTTCCCTTAGTCTTCCCTTAGTACCATACCTTTCAGTCTGTTTTTACACTTTGTATTTTCACCTTGTATTCTCAACTGTTGTTAATGCCAATGTCAATCTCTTGTAAGTAAAGAATGATTTATGAATTGAAGATTGTAAGAAGGAAGCTGTATTTCCACCAACCGATCATCAGCCACAAAATAATGACACACAGGACATGGAAGGTTGTTTAACACTCGTGTGCTGCATGACCTGAACTGGTCTGCTTACCATACCTCAACTGGTCTGCTCACCGTACCTCAACTGGTCTGCTTACCTTATCCCAACTGGTCTGCTTACTATACCTCAACTGGTCTGCTTACCGTACCTCAACTGGTCTGCTTACCGTACCTCAACTGGTCTGCTTACCGTACCTCAACTGGTCTGCTTACCGTACCTCAACTGGTCTGCTTACCGTACCTCAACTGGTCTGCTTACCGTACCTCAACTGGTCTGCTTACCGTACCTCAACTGGTCTGCTTACCGTACCTCAACTGGTCTGCTTACTGTACCTCAACTGGTCTGCTTACCGTACCTCAACTGGTCTGCTTACCATACCTCAACTGGTCTGCTTACCGTACCTCAACTGGCCTGCTAATGTACCTCACTGCCTCATAATGCGCGCACACACACACACACACACTGTTCCATACATTTTATTTTTATCTGTTTTTGAAATCCGATTCTACTGCTTGCATCAGTGACTTGATGTTGAAGAGTTCCATGTTGTCATGGCTCTATCTAGTACTGTGCACCTCCCATATTCTGTTCTGGACTTGGGGGCTGTGTACTAGTTGTTTAAACAGACAGCTCAGTGCATTCAACATGTCAATAATTCTTACAAAAACAGGTAGTGATGAAGTCAATCTCTCCTCAACTTTGAGCCAGGAGAGATTGACATGCATATCACTAATGTTAGCTTTCCGTGTACATTTAAGGGCCAGCAATGCTGCCCTGTTTTGGGCCAGTTGAAATTTTCACAAGTCCCTCTTTGTGTCACCTGACCACACAACTGGGCAGTAGTCTAGATGCGACAAACAAGGGCCTGTTGGACCTGCCTTGTTGGTAACATTGTTAAGAAGGCAGTGCAACACTTTATCATGGACAGACTTCTCCCCATCTAAGCTACTATTGCATCAATATGTTTTGACCATGACCGTTTTTGGTTACTCCAAGCAGTTTAGTCTCCTCAACTTGCTCAATTTCCACATTATTCATTATTTAAGATTTAGTTGAGGTTTAGGGTTTAGTGAATGATTTGTCCCAAATTCAATGTTTTTCATTTTTGAAATATTAAGGACTAACTTATTTCTTGCCACCATTCTGAAACTGACTGCATCTCTTTGTTAAGTGATTTCACTCACTGTAGTAGCTAAAGTGTATAGTGTTGAGTCATCTGCATATATAGACACACAGGCTTTACTCAGAGCCAGTGGCAGGTCATTAGTAAATATTTTTTTAAAGTAAGGGGCCTAGACAGCTGCACTGGGGAATGCCTGATTCTACCATTAACGAACACCCACTGTGTCCTGTTAGACAAGTAACTCTCAAACCACAATATAGCAGGAGCTGTAAAGCCATAACACATACATTTTTCTTCCAGCAGCGGAAAAAAATGGATAATGTCAAAAGCCGCACTGAAGTTTAACAAAACAGCTCCCGACATTTTAATTTTTTATAATACATTTCAGTCAATCATCCGTCATTTGTGTAAGTACCGTGCATGTTGAATGCCCTTCCATATAACTGTACTTAAAGTTGCCATGTGCGACTGACGTGTTTTCCGTTTGCTCCCGTGGTATTTTTAAAGTTTATGGGAATTCTGCAGCAGAACCGTATTTATTTTTCAAATATTAATTTGGTGATCCCTTTCCGTAAAAACCAAGACTACTTTGCTTCCGAATGTCAGCATGTTGAACAAACATAAGACCAAAAGCATGACTTTGAGAAAAGCCTACAAGACCCGCTCTCATTACCGCCCTCTCCTGAGTCTGAGGGCCCGGGGACGCACACTTTACCCGGGGGCGCGGCTTGGCCTGGCGGCGCTGAAATAAACATTCTCGAGGCCATCAAACTACTACGCTGTGAGATAGTTGAAATGAAAACACAGGTGGTTGCTACGATTGAGGCCAGAGTACAGGAGGTTTCTGATACTTTAAAAGCAGATTTAACCATCCTGCGGAACGAGACTGTGCCAGCAATCACATTACTCAAAACAACAACTGCGTCACACACTACAACGATTGCAGCACTGGAGACCTCCGCTACTAATGTCTCCGATTTAACTACATCCCTGGAGGCTGAAGTTAAACGCCTAGCTGCGGATTTGAAAAAGGTGAAGGAGAGCTGTGTGAGTCTAGAGGGATTCTCTCGCCGCAATAATCTGAGACTTGTATGGGTCCCAGAGTCCGCGGAAATGCATCGCGCCACGGATTTCGTTTCAGGGCTGCTGAAGGATGTTCTTGCCTTAGACGAAAAGCCCCTGATTGATCGAGCCCACCGGTCGCTGCGCCCAAACCCCGGGATGGGGAGAGGCCCCGTGACATAATTCTTCGAGTGCACTTTTTTCATGAGAAGATGGAGATCCTCCGACGAGCCCGCAATACCACTCTGAGCTTTCAAGGACAGAGCTTTTCCATCTACCAGGACTACTCCCCCACTGTTTCCAGGCAGCGCGCAGCTTTCGGACAGGCCAAACGAGTACTTCGAGACCATCCAAGTGTGAAGTATGGACTGCGATTCCCGGCCCGTTTATGGATATCTCATGAGGGTAAAGACTACACATTTGAATCTCCGGATGAGGCTATGGCTCACATTCAACGTCACATCAAGAAGTCTTGAATATGCTCACAGTTCAGCAACTGTTGCTTGCGAACTTGTGGATAGTAAGTAACCCACTTGTGGTACAATTATGTTTAGATATAACAGGCTGGTCTTGTATAGTTGGTGAAACTATTCAGGCTTATTTGATGTGATCTAATGTTTTGATCATCTAGTGTACGTGCCTTTTCTCGCTCACCTATTTAATTTGATTACACATTGTCTCAGTGACTCAAAATATTTTGGGTTATTTGTTTGCTGCATCCGTTTGCATTGACCCAGTAAAAGGCCTCACTTTAATTTAAAAAATTTGAGCGTCATTTATGCCCAGCAAACGTTCAACGTTGCGCACTCTCAGCTTCAACTAGACTACTATTATAATTACTATTATTTTTTGATTGTCTTACTACGATTTCCTTACTTCAAATTCGAATTTTGGCTGAGAGCCTTTATACATTTTTTTTATTTTCTCTCAATGCCTGTTATAAGACTGGGAATACAATTATATACATCTACAGGTGGTGCTTTTGTCATTCCGTTTGCACAAGGGATCCGCCTTTTTTTATTTGAAAAAATACATACAAATCTTTCTTTTTGCTGCTTGATCCACTAACAAAATGCGACTTTAAAGAGCGGGACTGTGGGTTTAGGTTTAAGACCGCACACTCACAGACATACTGTGCGAAGAGAACATGTTCTATTTAGGCTTGTACCTCGTTTGGGGAGGTATTGTCTGGGATGGGGGGAGGGGGTGGGGGGCAGGTTGAATTGTTCAGTCCTAATGTTGTCATTCTGTCTTTTTAGTTTTTTTTCTGTACTTTTTCCAAACATTTACAAGTTATTCTGGGGGTTTTGGGCGCTCATTGCTTTTCCATTCTATGCTCTAATGACAGGGTTGAATAATGGGAATGCCCAGAGGGGCCGAAATAATACGATCAAGTACATTTCTTGGAATACCAAAGGGGTTAACAACCCGGTGAAGCGTAAGAGGGTGTTGACACACTTAAAGGGTTTGAATGCAAATATTGCATTTCTACAAGAGACTCACTTGAGGACTGGTGAGCATTTTAGGATGCGTAAGGACTGGGTTGGTCAAGTGTTCCACTCGAACTTTCATAGTAAATCAAGAGGTGCTGATATTCTGGTTGATAAAGCTACTCCCTTTGCTGATCCTAAGGGACGATACGTCCTAGTAACCGGTCATTTCCCAATTGGGATGACACAAGCTTCATTCCTTCCTTTCTGTCTGCTATTCCCAATTTAGATTCTCATTTGTTGATTTTAGGGGGGGCTTTCAACTGTAAAATGTCCCCAGTTCTTGACAAGTCCTCACAAACAAATACAGGCCCATCTAAATGTGCCCTACTTATTCAATCCTTTCTTCAGAAATATGCTATGTTTGAGGCCTGGCGTTTCCTACATCCTACAGATAGACAGTATTCCTTTTATTCTCATGTTCATCAAACATACTCCCGGATTGATTACTTCTTTTTGGACAAAAAACTTCTGCCTAACCTTCGGCAGTGTACTTACGAGAGTATTGTTATCTCTGACCATTCACCATTAGTGCTTGAACTGGAATTTCCCCAGCGACCTCCTATTTTACTCTAAGATAAGGAGTTTATCAATTTAATTTCTTCTGAAATCCCCTTATTCCTAGAAACTAATTCAACACCAGGTATGTCCTGCTCTACCATATGGGAGTCTCTCAAAGCATACCTACGTGGCCAAATTATTTCTTATACAGCCAACCAAAATAGAGTTCGATCCCAGCGACTTCGGGACCTGAGCGAGTCCACAGCCACACTGGATGAGAAGTATGCTACGGATCCTTCCTCTGATCTGCATAAAGAGCGCCAACTACTCCAATCTGAATTTGATGAGCTTTCTACCAGGCAAGCTGAACAGTTACTCTTGCGAGCTCGATACAAAGTCTATGAACAAGGCGACAAGGCCAGTAAACTCCTTGCGCATCAGATCCGTAAATCTGAGGCCTCACGTTTAATCCCACAAATAAGGACCCCGTCTGGTGCCACCACAGTTATACATAAAGAGATCAATGATCAATTTAAACAATTTTACTATGCGCTATACACCTCTGAATCCCCTCAAGACCCTTCGCTGATTGATTCCTTCTTTAATGGCTTGAATATGCCTTCAATTGATACAGACTCCCATGACTGTCTAGAAGAAGAATTTAGGCTTGAGGAGATTGCAACAGCAGTGTCCGCAATGAAAAGTGGTAAATCACCGGGTCCGGACGGTTTTCCAACCAAATTTTACAGGACGTTTTCTGGTCTGCTTTGCCCATTCTTGTCTCGACTATTTGCAGAGTGCCTCAATACTTCAAAGCTACCGCCTAGTCTTCATCAGACTTCAATTTCATTACTACTAAAGAAAAACAAAGAGCCCCTGGAATGTGGATCCTATCGCCCAATCTCGCTTTTAAACTGTGATTACAAAATCCTATATTGGTGGGTTTTGTGATGAATGAGCCATCTGATTCAATGAATGATGGAGCAGAGTTTGTCTTTTTGGCCAACATCTCATTTAAGGGCTCCAAAACCTTTTACTATCATTATTTATAGAATTGATTTGTTTCATAGTATAGTTTCTTCTTGTTTTTGTTCTGTTTAGTCACATGATTGTTTTTGATTTTGCAGTAGGTTTGCCAATGGGAATACTTATTTGCCATTCCCTTTTCCCACCTCCCTCTCAACCATAACGATTTTCAATTCCACAACATTCCATTGGGGATTTAACCGAGGTAAGAAATTACATAAAGTGCAGCTTTGGGTTGCTTCTCATTACACACCATAGACCATGACATATATTTTACATCATCAACATAGGAAGCTCTACAACACCTCTTGTAGAAACTCTTATACACAATATTAGGTCCAGTCTTTGGAAGATATGGCTACCATATTTTGATCACTACATCCAAAGCATTTCAATACTGCTTCACAGCAGACTTCTGCAACATTAGTAACGATATGATCAATACATGTCCATTTCATTCCTGTGCTGTTTGTAAATACCTTGGTAGGTTGACTGAACCAAGTTGCAGGCACTGGCTACAATTTGAAACTTTTTCTTGAGTGGGCAGCTTGATGAAAACCATTTAATATTTAGGTCACCCAGAAAATATACCTCTCTTCTTGATAATGTATCAAATACATTATCAAGCATTTCACACATGTTATCCAGATACTGACTGTTAGAACTTGGTGGTCTATAGCAGATTCCCACAAGAATGGGCTTTAGGTGAGGCCATATAACTTATATTATACAGTATTTAACATGAGATCCCCTCTAAGCTTAACAGGAATGTCGCTCTGAATATAGACTGCAACACCACCCCTGTTTTGCATTTATGTCTTTTCTGTAGATGTTTTAACCTGTTATGGCTCAAAACCCGAATACCGGGATCGATATGACAACTACCAGTGAAAATAGAGGGCGCCAAAATTCAAACCACAGAAATCTCATAATTACAATTCCTAAAACATACATGTGTCTTATATCATTTTAAATCTATTTTTGTTCTTAATCCCACCAAAGTGTCCGATTTCAAATAGGCTTTTCAGCGAAAGCACTACAAACTATTAGGTTAGGTCTCCACCAAACCACAATAAGCACAGCCATTTTCCAGAAAAATATAGCCTTCACAAAAAACAGAAATAAAGATAAAATGAATCACTAACCTTGAATTATCTTCATCAGATGACACTAATAGGACTTCAGTTTTGGAAACTTTAGAGTGTTTTCTATCAAAATATACTAATTACATGCATATCCTATCTTCTGGGCCTGAGTAGCTGGCAGTTTAATTTGGGCACGCTTTTCATCCAAAATTAAAAATGCTGCCCCCTACCCTAGTGAAGTTAGACAACGTATGTCAATGTGGGATATTTTAGCACTTATCTGGGATGTTTGATTGTTGTGATTGTTTTACTAAGTGGCTTATCATAATTAGACATGGCAGTGATATTTATGCTTGAGCTGATAGTGCAGGGTGAGCTGCACACAGTGGACTTCCTACTAGGGCACACCGCCTCGGTTCTAACTGTATAACTCTGGTTCATAGACGGATGATTACTCCATACAGTAGTTATTAGCTCGACAGAGGCATTCAGGGTACTTTGAGGGACATAAATTAGGATGCTTACATTATGACTTCCCAAAATCCTGGGACAATGTACATTTGATGCAGCACTACGACAACTCAGCGACATATTGGTAGGGATTATCTGAGCTGGGATGGGGTCATTGATAAGTCAATGTCTCAAAGCAGCCTTGAAATGTGTGGACAGAATCCAGGACCCAAGACGTGAAATTATTGGCTTTTTTATTATTCCACTTTTTGGAATCTTTTAGAGCTAGAATCAGTTCTATAAAATCAATTTTCGGCAGTTCCGAGCAAACCCTCCTGATCTCGTTTGACCCCACATGGACTATGACAGCGTCAACCCTCGGTAGCTTCCATAGAATGGTAGAAAGCAGCCTTGTAATGTCCTGTACTTATGCTCAAGGATAGCACAGAGTTTCTTCCCCGGGAACCGAGATGTTTCTCACCATGGAGCTGCCGATGACGACAGCTGGTGTTTGGGGGTGTGTGAGGGGAGGTCAGCTGTCCCTCACTTATACTGATTGAGGATGGAGGCTCAGGGGCTTGAGAGAGAGCCTTAATGCTTAAAGAGAGGAACAGCCAGTGAAGGGCCAATATCCAGTCAGGCTGACGAACGGCCCCTTGTAGTGTTCTCAGATGTGTAGAATAGTACTTTTAAAGAGGGATCAATGGTCTGACACATTGCTCCGGAGAGGTACCTTCTTTATTGGGTCTGTCTGTCTGTCTGTCTGTCTGTCTGTCTGTCTGTCTGTCTGTCTGTCTGTCTGTCTGTCTGTCTGTCTGTCTGTCTGTCTGTCTGTCTGTCTGTCTGTCTGTCTGTCTGTCTGTCTGTCTGTCTGTCTGTCTGTCTGTCTGTCTGTCTGTCTGTCTGTCTGTCTGTCTGTCTGTCTGTCTGTCTGTCTGTCTGTCTGTCTGTCTGTCTGTCTGTCTGTGTATCACTGCATGGGCATCTGTGTAGTGGATGTATGTCATGTGTATATAAACCTGTAGTGTTTTGTATGTATTACATTCACAGTCTTTGAAATCTGTGGTCCGTTTGTGGTGGGTTTAGTGTTGGATGGTAATTTGAATAGCTTGTTATTTTCGTCCAGATCTCTTCCTAAATTGCTTGGCTAATGGTTGACCTACTGACCCCTGAAAGAGTGGAGCACAATACTTTTTTTTTTTGAGGTTGTTCGTGGTGGTCCACAGGCATCCTTTTTTTTTACTGTTTTGTTCCATGGAACTTCACCAGCTAAACTCTTGTCTCTTGGAATGTTTCATGGCTAAAAGAGAACCAAAAACTGGCAGCTTTCCAATGAGTTTATTAGCTTGAAAATGTGTAGCAGCAAAATTAATTGGACTGATTTTATTATGGAGCTTTGGTGAATCCGGCACAGAATAGAACTCTCTCTCTCTCTCTCTCTCTCTCTCTCTCTCTCTCTCTCTCTCTCTCTCTCTCTCTCTCTCTCTCTCTCTCTCTCTCTGAAATGAAAAAAATGACTTGTTTAAAAAAATGATTAAACAACTGAAAAATGATGAGTGTATATGTATTCACCCCTTTGCTATGGAGCCCCTAATAAGATCTGGTGCAACCAATTACTTTCAGAAGTCACATACTTAGTTAAGTAAAGTCCACCTGTGTGCAATTTAAGTGTCACATGATCTCAGTATATATACAGTACTCCTTTTCTGAAAGGCCCCAGAGTCTGCAACACCACTAAGCAAGGGGCACCACCAAGCAAGCGGCACCATGAAGACCAAAGAAGCTCTCCAAACAGGTCAGGGACAAAGTTGTGGAGAAGTACTGATCAGGGTTGGGTTATACAAAAATATTCAAAACTTTGAACATCCCATGGAGCACCATTAAATTCATTATATATTTTTTAAAGAATTTGCTACCACAACAAACCTGCCAAGAGAGGGCCGCCCACCAAAACTCATAGACCAGGTAAGGAAGGCATTAATCAGAGAGGCAACAAAGAGACCAAAGATAACCCTGAAGTAGCTGCAAAGCTCCACAGCGGAGATTGGAGTATCTGTCCATAGGACCACTTGAAGCGGAACATGCCACAGAGCTAGGCTTTATGGAAAAATAAGTAATCACGTTTCGTGTTTGCCAAAATGCATGCATGTGACTCTCCAAACATATGGAAGAAGGTACTCTGCTCAGATTAGACTAAAATGTTGCTTTTTGGCCATCAAGGAAAACGCTATGTTTGGCGCAAACCGAACACTTACCATCACCCCGGGAACACCATCCTCACAGTGAAGCACGTGGTGGCAGCATCATGCTGTGGGGATGTTTTTCATCAGCAGGGACTGGGAAACTGGTCAGAATTGAAGGAATGATGGATGTAGCTAAATACAGGTAAATTCTTGAGGGAAACCTGTTTCAGTCTTACAGAGACTTTAGACTGGGACGGAGATTCACCTTTCAGAAAGAAAATGACCCTAATTATACTGCTAAAGCAACACTTGAATGGTTTAAGGGGAAACATTTCAATGCGTTGGAATGGCCTAGTCAAAGCCCAGACCTCAATCCAATTGAGAATCTGTGGTATGACGTAAAGATTGTTGTACACCAGAGGAACCCAACCAACTTGAAGAAGCTGAAGAAGTTTTACCTTGAAGAATGGGCAACAATTCCAGTGGCTAAAATAGGAAAAATGACGAGGGGGGTGAATACTTTCGCAAGTCACTGTTATGTAAACAATCAAGGCTTTTTTTGGCCAATGGAATGATGGGTTTTGGGAGTTTTCATTTGAACAGCAATGGTGCATATTTGTATTGTATTATGATGTAACAGTAGAAGGGTTTCATCTTCAAAGTGTGAAGCATAAACCAAACCAGAAGTTCTGGTGACAGTCGCTACCTTCTGATTGGTTTAGGCATGTGTGACTTTGAGGAATTTCCAGCAAAATCCTAAACAAGGCAAATATACAGTGAACTTGAAGTTGGTCCACCACCAGGTCCACACTACCTGGTCCACACTACCTGGTCCACACTACCTGGTCCACACTACTTGGTAAACTACCTCAAATCAAATCTAATCAAATTTTATTTGTCACATACACATGGTTAGCAGATGTTAATGCGAGTGTAGCGAAATGCTTGTGCTTCTAGTTCCGACAATGCAGTGATAACCAACAAGTAATCTAACTAACAATTCCAAAACTACTGTCTTATACACAGTGTAAGGGGATAAGGAATATGTACATAAGGATATATGAATGAGTGATGGTGCAGAGCAGCATACAGTAGATGGTATCGAGTACAGTATATACATATGAGATGAGTATGTAGACAAAGTAAACAAAGTGGCATAGTTAAAGTGGCTAGTGATACATGTATTACATAAGGATGCAGTCGATGAAGTAGAGTACAGTATATACATATGCATATGCATATGAGATGAATAATGTAGGGTAAGTAACATTATATAAGGTAGCATTGTTTAAAGTGGCTAGTGATATATTTACATCATTTCCCATCAATTCCCATTATTAAAGTGGCTGGAGTTGGGTCAGTGTCAATGTTGGCAGCAGCCACTCAATGTTAGTGGTGGCTGTTTTACAGTCTGATGGCCTTGAGATAGAAGCTGTTTTTCAGTCTCTCGGTCCCAGCTTTGATGCACCTGTACTGACCTCGCCTTCTGGATGATAGCGGGGTGAACAGGCAGTGGTTCGGGTGGTTGATGTCCTTGATGATCTTTATGGCCTTCCTGTAACATCGGGTGGTGTAGGTGTCTTGGAGAGCAGGTAGTTTGCCCCCGGTGATGCGTTGTGCAGTCCTCACTACCCTCTGGAGAGCCTTACGGTTGAGGGCGGAGCAGTTGCCGTACCAGGCGGTGATACAGCCCGCCAGGATGCTCTCGATTGTGCATCTGTAGAAGTTTGTGAGTGCTTTTGGTGACAAGCCAAATTTCTTCAGCCTCCTGAGGTTGAAGAGGCGCTGCTGCGCCTTCTTCACGACGCTGTCAGTGTGAGTGGACCAATTCAGTTTGTCTGTGATGTGTATGCCGAGGAACTTAAAACTTGCTACCCTCTCCACTACTGTTCCATCGATGTGGATAGGGGGGTGTTCCCTCTGCTGTTTCCTGAAGTCCACAATCATCTCCTTAGTTTTGTTGACGTTGAGTGTGTACCTGGTCCACACTGCCTGGTCCACACTACCTGGTCCACTACCTGGTCCACACAACCTGGTCCATGGTACCTGGTCCACACTACCTGGTAAACTAACTGGTCCACACTACCTGGTACACATTACCTGGTCCACACTACCTGGTCAACACTACCTGGTACACTACCTGGTCCACACAACCTGGTCCACACTATCTGGTCCACACTATCTGGTCCACGCTACCTGGTCCACACTACCTGGTCCACACTACCTGGTCCACACTACCTGGTACACTACCTGGTCCACACTATCTGGTCCACACTATCTGGTCCACACTATCTGGTCCACACTACCTGGTCCACACTATCTGGTCCACACTATCTGGTCCACACTACCTGGTCCACACTATCTGGTCCACACTATCTGGTCCACACTATCTGGTCCACACTATCTGGTCCACACTATCTGGTCCACACTATCTGGTCCACACTACCTGGTCCACACCTGGTCCACACTACCTGGTCCACACACTGGTCCACACTATCTGGTCCACACTATCTGGTCCACACTATCTGGTCCACACTAACTGGTCCACACTACCTGGTCCACACTACCTGGTCCACACTACCTGGTCCATGGTACCTGGTCCACACTACCTGGTCCATGGTACCTGGTCCACACTACCTGGTCCACACTACGTGGTCCACACTACCTGGTACACTACCTGGTCCACGTTACCTGGTCCACACTAACTGAGAGACAGGTAAGAACTTGAGACAAGGCTTCCTGTTGCTTTCTGGGGCAACGTGAGTAGCAGGTCACAAGGTTTTTATGCAAACCCCCTATGTGGTAGGCTACAGTCAGGATCAGTAATACAGTAAATTGGAGGACCAATATATAGGCACACCGGTAAATACTGTACAGAGTCAGCCCTTAACAGAACAGTCTTTCTTTGTAGATGGCCATAACATCCCATTTTATCACTGCAAGTCAAGTCCAAACTGAATGCCAAGTGTTGTAGCCTAACCTTTTTGAAATATTCCTTTATGTTCTGTACAGCTACATCAAATCAAATGTTATCGGTCACATACACATATTTATCAGATGTTATTGCGGGTGTAGCGAAATGC
Source organism: Oncorhynchus gorbuscha (assembly GCF_021184085.1). Classification (NCBI taxonomy): domain Eukaryota; kingdom Metazoa; phylum Chordata; class Actinopteri; order Salmoniformes; family Salmonidae; genus Oncorhynchus; species Oncorhynchus gorbuscha. Next base: position 105,087,069 of record NC_060178.1, on the reverse strand, counting down.
TTGTGTTCCTAGCTCCAACATTGCAGTAATATCGAACAATTCACAACAATACACACAAATCGAAAAGCAAAATAATGGAATTAATAAATATATACTAAATATTAGGACGAGCAATGTCAGAGTATGAATATATATACTGTATGACATGAGTAAAACAGTATATAAACATTATTAAAGTGACCAGTGATTCCATGTACATAGGGCAGTAACCTCTAAGGTGGATAGCTAAGCAGCCGAGCTACAGGAAATGTCGGAGTTGTTCCTCTTCCTTCACTTCTGATGTAAAACTCAATGCCTCTATCTCTCTCTCTCTCTCTCTGTGTCATCTTACAGGAAAAGAAGACTACGTGGCGACCTTCAAGGGATCTGAGTTCTTCTGCTACGACTTGTCCTTGAACCCGATCCAGAGCAGCAGCGACGAGATCACCCTGTCCTTCAAGACGTTACAGAGGAACGGTCTGATGCTTCACACGGGGAAGTCTGCAGACTACGTCAACCTGGCCCTGAAAAACGGAGCTGTATCGCTGGTCATTAATTTGGGATCTGGAGCCTTTGAAGCTCTGGTGGAACCAGTCAATGGGAAATTCAATGACAATGATTGGCATGATGTCAAAGTTACAAGGAACCTACGTCAGGTAACAGTACAGAGGGGGAGTGCTATGGAGACTGAGCTACATTTGATTGAATTTGATTTGATCTGTAATAAGACATGAGGAAGGTGGTGCTGCATTTGAGGAGGGACACATATAGACCAATAGTAGGCATCAATAGAGGACAGACTGGAATATCAGAGGCATCAATAGTGGAAAGACCATGTCACTTCGTTCAGAGAAGCTGATCTCTGAGTCATCCATTTATTTTCCCTCTATAGTTGTGGCCACAATGGACAGCCTCTATTGACTATTAGAGGATCAGCCTTCTCCTTGGTGACCTCTGGGTCTTTGGCTGCTTAACACATGCTATTTGTAGTGAAAATACAAAGCACGCGAAGATGGATTTTTATGTTAGAATACAGCTTGGAAAGATTGCTACAGTTACAACCCCAAAAAAGTAAACCACTGAATTAAGAAACATATAAGCAACACAGTTTACAAGCGACACAGTTTGCTTTATGCCAAATAGGTGGAAGTACATAATATAATGGCTTTCCTTTAATTTGTACAGCATCTTACCAACACACCAGCTCTCTAGATGCGTTCCTGCTCACAGCATCCTACCAAAACACTAGCTCTCGAGATGTGTTCCTGCTCACAGCATCTTACCAACACACCAGCTCTCTAGATGTTTTCCTGCTCACAGCATCCTACCAACACACTAGCTCTCTAGATGTGTTCCTGCTCACAGCATCCTACCAACACACTAGCTCTCTAGATGTGTTCCTGCTCACAGCACCTTACCAACACACCAGCTCTCTAGATGTGTTCCTGCTCACAGCACCTTACCAACACACCAGCTCTCTAGATGTGTTCCTGCTCACAGCACCTTACCAACACACCAGCTCTCTAGATGTGTTCCTGCTCACAGCATCCTACCAACACACCAGCTCTCTAGATGTGTCCTGCTCACAGCACCTTACCAACACACCAGCTCTCTAGATGTGTCCTGCTCACAGCACCTTACCAACACACTAGCTCTCTAGATGTGTTCCTGCTCACAGCACCTTACCAACACACCAGCTCTCTAGATGTGTTCCTGCTCACAGCACCTTACCAACACACCAGCTCTCTAGATGTGTCCTGCTCACAGCACCTTACCAACACACCAGCTCTCTAGATGTGTTCCTGCTCACAGCACCTTACCAACACACCAGCTCTCTAGATGTGTTCCTGCTCACAGCACCTTACCAACACACCAGCTCTCTAGATGTGTCCTGCTCACAGCACCTTACCAACACACCAGCTCTCTAGATGTGTTCCTGCTCACAGCACCTTACCAACACACCAGCTCTCTAGATGTGTTCCTGCTCACAGCACCTTACCAACACACCAGCTCTCTAGATGTGTCCTGCTCACAGCATCCTACCAACACACCAGCTCTCTAGATGTGTTCCTGCTCACAGCACCTTACCAACACACCAGCTCTCTAGATGTGTCCTGCTCACAGCATCCTACCAACACACCAGCTCTCTAGATGTGTTCCTGCTCACAGCACCTTACCAACACACCAGCTCTCTAGATGTGTCCTGCTCACAGCATCCTACCAACACACCAGCTCTCTAGATGTGTCCTGCTCACAGCATCCTACCAACACACCAGCTCTCTAGATGTGTCCTGCTCACAGCACCTTACCAACACACCAGCTCTCTAGATGTGTTCCTGCTCACAGCATCCTACCAACACACCAGCTCTCTAGATGTGTTCCTGCTCACATGGTAGTGGATTGTTTCTTTTGAAACACCACACCGACAAAGAGGTTTAAAACAATTATATAGATAATTTGAGTAATGTTAAATTTGAATTGATTTGTCAAAACATTAGAATGCATAATGAAAGTGCATGCTCAACAGGGGAATCCAATCTCCATTATTCTTCTCATTTTGTGTCAGGGTCTTCTTTGCTTTGTTTCATTGCAGTAAAGTGATCCTAAAGTCCATCCAATAAGACCAAAATTGAGGTACAGCACTGTAAGATGAGATCCTGACCACCGTCAGGGATTGGTCGGAATCGTAGTCCAAAACCTGAAAATCATGAAAATAGTCCAATGAAAATGATTATATAATTAACCCAAAGCATCCAAAGATAAAGAATAACGATCTGAAGGACTTTCGTTAAAGAGGGTCGACTGATGTGCTTTAGGCATTCTCTCTTATTAACCATTTGTTTTCTGTCAGTTATACCATGTCAGAGGGGTGTGGGGTTGTTGATGCCTACCCAGGGCAGTCCAGTCTACATGGACAGTCCCATGTAGACCATAGGGAGTCATCGAGCGATCCAATATGAGCTAGTTCACTTCCACTGTCTTCCTTAGTCTGTTTTTTTTCTTATAAAAATAACTTATTTTGCCCTTTTTATTCTATGTTACTAACATGCTTTGAAAAACAACAACTAACATGTCATTCATGGAATGTGTCATACTACTAACCAATATATTTTTTTAACGTTTATTAACAACAACAACAATGTGCTAACTTTTGGTAGTTAACCATCATCTCTTTTTTGAGTAACTATCGTTATTCTGTTGACAGTTTTTCATTTCCTTTCTCCCCCCTCTCCACAAAGCACTCAGGCATTGGACACGCTATGGTAAACAAACTCCATTGTTCGGTAGATATCATTCTAATTGTTTCTTAGTTTGGGTTTGCCGTGTGTTTCTTTTCTATCTTTTCTTACTGTAGACGTCATTAACAAAAAAAGGGGAACTGCGGTTGGTACTCTTTCTGCTTACCTTTTGACCTCCTTTTTATTTTGACACTATTTTCATCCGTTGGTTGGATTTCACCACTTCCTGTTATTTTCACTTCCTGTATCCTGTCCAATCACATTTTTAGGAGCATCGTTTCAAGCCTTTTGCATCAAGCAGTGGTTATCAAAGGAGGACCAATGTCTGTCTCCTGGCTGGCTGGCCGGATGCTCATTGGCTCAGCCAGTGATCTATTTCCCATTCACTCTGCATGGCATGCGCTCTGAATGCTGCTCTGTACGCTGCACATGCTCATACTACCCACTATTCGTCCAGGGCAGCTGTCGTTTTCATTGGTGCTTTTTCTTCTGGTCCTTGCTGGTGATTTTTCATCATCTGCTTCTGCATGCATCCGACACGAGCGCAAAGTGTCAGATTAAATCGATTAGCAAACACTATCTTGGGAAATTTTTATTTTGTGTGTTTGCATGCAAAAAGAAAATACTAAAACGCCTTACTTTTGTATCTCTGAAAAAAATCATTTCTGGTATGTCATTAACCAAACGCTAAACATGTGGTTGTGGCTTCTACTTGCTTGTTACTTTCTATATGTAACCCACTTGCACGCTATAGTTTAGTTTTTTTCTAAAAACAAACTGCTGATGAACTTTTACTAATATGTAAACTTAGCAAAACTAACCGAGATAACATTCTACTAACACCATTTTTGTGTCTGCTGAAATGACTTTGAGTTGCAGTAGGGGCTAACTTACTAACACACTTAGTCTTGGGCAACTAAATAACTCCCTAGCTAACTCGCTGTATCATTCCCTTGGAGGGCTAGCCATCTACTTCTCAAACTACTAATCCTAAACTGGACAGAATAAACCAAAAATAAGAAAATAAAAAAACAGACATGAAAATGGGTTTCTATAATCTTTACCAAACATCTATAGTAGAACAATTATGTGGCAAAAAAAACACTGGACTGAGAACTCTAATATGCTTTCAGAGTATAGCGTGTCCTTTCCCTGTGCTTTGTTGTCTAGGTAACTATATCCGTGGATGGGATACTGACCACCACAGGGTATACTCAAGAAGACTACACCATGCTAGGCTCCGACGACTTTTTCTATGTTGGCGGGAGTCCTAGCACGGCTGACCTGCCTGGATCACCTGTTAGCAACAACTTTATGGGTTGTCTGAAAGAGGTAAACACCCACACACTGTACAGTGCTCTCAGGGTAGAGGGAGTGGGCATCACACCACACACTGCACAATGATCTCAGGGTAGAGGGAGTGGGCATCACACCACACACTGCACAGTGCTCTCAGAGTAGAGGAAGTGGGCATCACACCACACACTGCACAGTGCTCTCAGGGTAGAGGGATTGGGCATCACACCACACACTGCACAGTGATCTCAGGGTAGAGGGAGTGGGCATCACACCACACACTGCACAGTGATCTCAGGGTAGAGGGAGTGGGCATCACACCACACACTGCACAGTGCTCTCAGGGTAGAGGGAGTGGGCATCACACCACACACTGCACAGTGCTCTCAGGGTACAGGGAGTGGGCATCACACCACACACTGCACAGTGATCTCAGGGTAGAGGAAGTGGGCATCACACCACACACTGCACAATGATCTCAGGGTAGAGGGAGTGGGCATCACACCACACACTGCACAGTGCTCTCAGAGTAGAGGAAGTGGGCATCACACCACACACTGCACAGTGCTCTCAGGGTAGAGGGATTGGGCATCACACCACACACTGCACAGTGATCTCAGGGTAGAGGGAGTGGGCATCACACCACACACTGCACAGTGATCTCAGGGTAGAGGGAGTGGGCATCACACCACACACTGCACAGTGCTCTCAGGGTAGAGGGAGTGGGCATCACACCACACACTGCACAGTGCTCTCAGGGTACAGGGAGTGGGCATCACACCACACACTGCACAGTGCTCTCAGGGTAGAGGGAGTGGGCATCACACCACACACTGCACAGTGCTCTCAGGGTACAGGGAGTGGGCATCACACCACACACTACACAGTGCTCTCAGGGTACAGGGAGTGGGCATCACACCACACACTGCACAGTGCTCTCAGGGTACAGGGAGTGGGCATCACACCACACACTGCACAGTGCTCTCAGGGTACAGGGAGTAGGCATCACACCACACACTGCACAGTGCTCTCAGGGTACTGAGAGTGGGCATCACACCACACACTGCACAGTGCTCTCAGGGTACAGGGAGTGGGCATCACACCACACACTGCACAGTGCTCTCGGGGTAGAGGGAGTGGGCATCACACACTGCACAGTACTCTCAGGGTACAGGGAGTGGGCATCACACCACACACTGCACAGTGCTCTCAGGGTACAGGGAGTGGGCATCACACCACACACTGCACAGTGCTCTCAGGGTAGAGGGAGTGGGCATCACACCACACACTGCACAGTACTCTCAGGGTACAGGGAGTGGGCATCACACCACACACTGCACAGTGCTCTCAGGGTACAGGGAGTGGAGTGTGCAGTACATCACTGTGAACGCGCAAGAATGTACTTTGTGGAGTGTACTTTCTTCTTAATTTTGTTTGAGCCATCAGTTGTGTTGTGAGAAGGTAGGGGTGGTTTACAGAAGATAGCCCTATTTGTAGTTGTGTCAGATAGGTTCCCTCAACCTCCCAACCTCATAACTAGCTATCAAGAAGCCATTTCAGTCTATCAATCAAGTTAGAGTAACTAACTTGTCTAACTATCTTACCTGGCATGCCTGGTTGGTAGATGTTCAAAAAGCAAGAAATAGCGTACTGAATAATGTACTGAATAATGACCTGAATAATGACCTGAATAAGACCTGAATAAGACTCACATTCCTTTATATATTTTACCCAGAGCTTAGCAGAGAAGCATTTTTCGCTTCTTAAAAAAAACAGTCAGAATGATACAGAATGCTCAAGAGGGATGCTTATATATGTGGACAAATATACATATTTCTTTCACATAAAGTTAAGCACAATGATTATAGCTGTAGACTGCAGGAAAGAAGATGTGTCAGTTGTTTGAAAAAATAGTAAATTCTCCAAATTACGGACGGGGGGGATGAAGCCCCCCCAGACCACACCCCTCTGGACCACCCCCAGTCATCCTCGCATATATTGTTCCCCCCAGATTTTTGGGGTTCATGATGTCCCTTGTTTTATTAAGTCAGTGCCAAATCTGTCCCAACACTCCATATATCTCCCTGTCATACCTCAGAGGGGGTGTTCCTGCCGAGACAAATGTGTTTTCAGAACCTAAAGCGAAAGTTCTAAATCGGTTACAACATATTTTGGTGAACACACATGCTATATATATATGCGTTACAATCAAAATATAGACGCAGTGCCGTTTCTATAGTATCAGGATCTGTCAATTCAAGATCTGACAGTTCTCTGTACTTTCCAAAGACGCTTCACAATAATATTATACATATTGAAGATATTCATCCATCCTGGACCATGCTGATAAAGGGAGTTGTTTCAATTTTCCCTTTCTACGTTATTTTCTGCTTAATATTACATTGGCTGCTTAATGGGATGCTGACCCCAAAAATATTTTCACATCAGCAGCCACCAATGAATACAGTCTACTCTCGAGACGTGACATCAGCAGCCACCAAGGAATACAGTCTACTCTCGAGACGTGACATCAGCAGCCACCAATGAATACAGTCTACTCTCGAGACGTGACATCAGCAGCCACCAAGGAATACAGTCTACTCTCGAGACGTGACATCAGCAGCCACCAAGGAATACAGTCTACTCTCGAGACGTGACATCAGCAGCCACCAAGGAATACAGTCTACTCTCGAGACGTGACATCAGCAGCCACCAAGGAATACAGTCTACTCTCGAGACGTGACATCAGCAGCCACCAAGGAATACAGTCTACTCTCGAGACGAGACATCAGCAGCCACCAAGGAATACAGTCTACTCTCGAGAAGTGACATCAGCAGCCACCAAGGAATACAGTCTACTCTCGAGACGTGACATCAGCAGCCACCAAGGAATACAGTCTACTCTCGAGAAGTGACATCAGCAGCCACCAAGGAATACAGTCTACTCTCGAGAAGTGACATCAGCAGCCACCAAGGAATACAGTCTACTCTCGAGAAGTGACATCAGCAGCCACCAAGGAATACAGTCTACTCTCGAGACGTGACATCAGCAGCCACCAATGAATACAGTCTACTCTCGAGACGTGACATCAGCAGCCACCAAGGAATACAGTCTACTCTCGAGACGAGACATCAGCAGCCACCAATGAATACAGTCTACTCTCGAGACGTGACATCAGCAGCCACCAAGGAATACAGTCTACTCTCGAGACGTGACATCAGCAGCCACCAAGGAATACAGTCTACTCTCGAGAAGTGACATCACCTCCCATTCTCTTCCCTCCTCGTCTCTTTTTTTCTCTATTGCTTTTACCACCATCTCTTTCTCTCTCTCACTCTCTCACTCTCTCTTTTCAGTAGCTTTTTCCCTTCTCTTCCTCCTGTAGTGTCCTACATTTCTCCTTTTCTTCTCCTCACCCCAGCCAAGGGTGTCATCCTCACGAAACCTAACAGAAAAGTTCTCATGCAACGGAGTCTTAATGAGCAGGGTGCAGACCACATGTCCATGCTCCATCTCTTCCTCGTTAGGGCTAGAGCTCGTTAGGGGCTAGAGCTCGTTAGGGGGTTCTATCTCATTAGGGGCATGCATGTCTTCGTTAGAGGGGTGCTTCTGAGATGATACATGGAGCCGCGTCCCAAATGGCATGCTATTGCCATAGAGTTCTGGTCAAAACTAAGGCTCTATGTAGGGAATAGGGTGCCATTTGGGATTCTCACATGGTGTAAACACTGCCATCTGGTTGGTGGTGCCCTCTTTGCAGTCTGCTAGACTGTGTCCCCAATGGCACCCTATTCCCTATGGAATAGGGTAGAGTTTGGGCTGCACAGCTACTCCTGTCAGTCCACCACACCACAGGGGGGCACACTAGAGAAAAACAAAAATCATCTTCTGTGTTTTTCTAGGCTGGGATCAAGGCTGGAGTGCTGGCAGTTGGCAGTGATGAATGCTACATATAGTTTCTATGAAGTGTCCCAGAGGAAGAGAGACTAGATGGGATACAGTTTAGTCAAATTGACGTCAAAAGTAGCTAACCCTAACCCTTTTGCTAACATAAACTAAATTCTCTGAACCTGCTACAATCATTATCTTAACCTGCTGCATACATGCTCCTAAATCTACTACAGAAAGTCAACTTTGACAGAAGCTGTATCTTTTCTAGACAAAACCCTGTTCTGTAAGCAATGGTCGCAGGAAGATGACATATGACATATGGTCAAGGAGCAGCAAGTTGCCTTGGCAACTCTTATTGATGACATGTTCCTGTGGCGTAGTTACACTATTCCCACATGCTTCAAGAGGGCCACAATTGCTCCTGTTCCCAAGAAAGCGAAGGTAACTGAGCCAAACAACTATCTCCCCGTGGCACTCACTTCCGTCATCATGAAGTGCTTTGAGAGACTAGTCAAGGACCATATCACCTCCACCCTACCTGACACCCTAGACCCACTCCAATTTGCTTACCACCCCAATAGGTCCACATATGACGCAATCACAATCACACTGCACACTGCACACTGCCCTAACCCATCTGGACAAGAGGAATACCTATGTAAGAATGCTGTTCATCGACTACAGCTCAGCATTTAACACCATACTCGTCATTAAGCTCGAGACCCTGGGTCTTTACCCCGCCCTGTGCAACTAGGTCCTGGACTTTCTGACGGGCCGCCCCCATGTGGTAAGGGTAGAAAACAACATCTCCACCCCGCTGATCCTCAACACTGGGGCCCCTGAACACTGGGGCCCCACAAAGGGTGCATTCTCAGCCCTCTCCTGTACTCCCTGTTCATCCATAATTGCGTGGCCATGCACACCTCTAACTCTATCATCAAGTTTGCAGACACTACGGTGGTATGCTTGATTACCAACTCCGACGAAGCGGCCTACAGGGTGGAGGTGAGGGCCCTCGGAGTGTGGTGTCAGGAAAATAACCTCACACTCAATGTCAACAAAACAAAGGAGATGATCGTGGACTTCAGGAAACAGCAGAGGGAGCACCCCCCTATCCACATCGATGGAACAGTAGTGTACGCCGAGGAACTTAAAACTTACTACCCTCTCCACATCACGGACAAACTGAAATGGTCCACCCATACAGACAGCATGGTGAAGAAGGCGCAACAGCATCTCTTCAACCTCAGGAGGCTGAAGAAATTTGGCTTATCATCAAAAACACTCACTACCTTTTACGGATGCACAATCGAGAGCATCCTGTTGCATAACAGCCTGGTACAGCAACTGCTCCGCCCACAACTGTAAGGCTCTCCAGAGGGTAGTGAGGTCTGCACAACGCATCACCAGGGGCAATCTACCTGCCCTCCAGGACACCTACACCACCCGATGTCACAGGAAGGCCAAAAAGATCATCAAGGACAACAACCACTCGAGCCACTGCCTGTTCACCCCGCTATCATCCAGAAGACGAGGTCAGTACAGATGCATCAAAGCAGGGACCGAGAGACTGAAAAACAGCTTCTATCTCAAGGCCATCACACTGTTAAACAGCCATCACTAACATTGTGTGGCTGCTGCCAACATACTGACTTTAATCTCTAGCCGTTTTAATAATTCAAAATAGTCACTTTAAACAATGCCACTTTATACAATGTTTACATACCCTACATTACTCATCTCATATGTATATACTGTACTCTATAACATCTACTGCATCTTCCAAATGCCGTTTGGCATTCGCTCAATCCATATATTTATACATACATATTCTTATTCATTCCTTAACACTTGTGTGTATAAGGTAGTTGTTGTGAAATTGTTAGATTACTTGTTAGATTTTACTGCAGGGTCGGAACTAGAAGCACAAGCAATTCACTACACTCACATTAACATCTGCTAACCATGTGTATGTGCCCAATACATTTTGATTTCATTCAATTTTGATTTGACCAACACCAGTCTTAGCTGCTGCTGTACTGTTCTGTTTTCATGCCAAACACCAGTGAGGTAATAGCCTAGACAGACGTCTTGGCTCCAGTCTGATGAGAAATGAGTGCAGTACCTTTCTCCTGTGACTATAAGAGAACGGGAGGGAGAGAGAGAAAGAGAGAGAGGTAGAAAGAAAGAGTGAGTACAAGAGCATGAGAGAGAGTGAAAGAGAGAGAGGGGGAGAAGGGATGATATAGGTCTGCCCAAAGATCCTTGGACCCTATGTGTTGACTCAGAGGATCAACTGCACTTTTTATTGGCACAGCCTCTCCTCTCCTGGCTCCAGCATTACTAAAGCCTCTCCTCTCCTGGCTCCAGCATTACTAAAGCCTCTCCTCTCCTGGCTCCAGCATTACTAAAGCCTCTCCTCTCCTGGCTCCAGCATTACTAAAGCCTCTCCTCTCCTGGCTCCAGCATTACTAAAGCCTCTCCTCTCCTGGCTCCAGCATTACTAAAGCCTCTCCTCTCCTGGCTCCAGCATTACATTAAAGCCCTCTCCTGGCTCCTGGCTCCAGCATTACTAAAGCCTCTCCTCTCCTGGCTCCAGCATTACTAAAGCCTCTCCTCTCCTGGCTCCAGCATTACTAAAGCCTCTCCTCTCCTGGCTCCAGCATTACTAAAGCCTATCCTCTCCTGGCTCCAGCATTACTAAAGCTTCTCCTCTCCTGGCTCCAGCATTACTAGAGCTTATCCTCTCCTGGCTCCAGCATTACTAAAGCTTCTCCTCTCCTGGCTCCAGCATTACTAAAGCTTCTCCTCTCCTGGCTCCAGCATTACTAAAGCTTCTCCTCTCCTGGCTCCAGCATTACTAAAGCTTATCCTCTCCTGGCTCCAGCATTACTAAAGCTTCTCCTCTCCTGGCTCCAGCATTACTAAAGCTTCTCCTCTCCTGGCTCCAGCATTACTATCCTCTCCTGGCTCCAGCATTTAAATCCTCTCCTGGCTCCAGCATTACTAAAGCTTATCCTCTCCTTCTCCTCTCCTGGCTCCAGCATTACTAAAGCTTCTCCTCTCCTGGCTCCAGCATTACTAAAGCTTATCCTCTCCTGGCTCCAGCATTACTAAAGCTTCTCCTCTCCTGGCTCCAGCATTACTAAAGCTTCTCCTCTCCTGGCTCCAGCATTATTAAAGCTTATCCTCTCCTGGCTCCAGCATTACTAAAGCTTCTCCTCTCCTGGCTCCAGCATTACTAAAGCTTCTCCTCTCCTGGCTCCAGCATTACTCTCCTCTCCTGGCTCCAGCATTACTAAAGCTTCTCCTCTCCTGGCTCCAGCATTACTAAAGCTTCTCCTCTCCTGGCTCCAGCATTATTAAAGCTTATCCTCTCCTGGCTCCAGCATTATTAAAGCTTATCCTCTCCTGGCTCCAGCGTTACTAAATCCACTCTCTCTGTATTCTGCAGGCCCTCTCTTCTCTCTCTCTCTCCATCTCTCTCTCTCTCTCCCTTTTCACTCTCTCTCAGCTCCTCTTTAGAGATATCATTCCCTCCCTCCCTACCTACCTCCCTCCACACACACCACTGCCAAGAGAATGTCAAGTTGGTTTCTTTCTCCCACCAATAGGTGTAATCTATTTTCATGGTGTATCTTTAAACATGGCTTGAAAATTGCACTTTGCTCCGTTACAGATTTCTGAATGACTTAACCTTTTATCAAGCTGTTTTTAAAAGTGTTTCTCAAAGAGATAAGATGAAATATCAAGATGCAAAATATCAGAACTGTATCCAGTTCAGTTAGTTGTCTGTACTAGTGTAGAGTTGTATTGTTATACCGGTTTCGGATTGTCTCACCGTAGGCTTCAGACTGTTCAGATAGAAGTCTATGTACAGATGTACTGTAGGATCTTTATTTGATCACTCTTTTCTTGCTGAAATGTTCCCTGTACAGCAGTACTGTATTCAACGTTTAAAATGGCTCCTACGGTTTGTAATTTCCACTTTAAAATGTTAGAATCCATTAAGATCCTACATCTGTACTGTCTTGTAGTGGTCTTCTGTAGATCAATTGGTAGAGCATGCAATGCCAGGATAGTGGGTTCGATTCCCAGGACGACCCACACGTAAATTGTATGTAAGCATGACTGTATGCCACTTTGAATTAGAGCACAATCCGTAAGGCAAATAGTATAAAAAAAAGTATAATGGTGCTGGAGCACCATAGAGACAACTACTGTACAGTCACTACTGAAGGACCACAGAGACAACTACTGTACAGTCACTACTGAAGGACCATAGAGACAACTACTGTACAGTCACTACTGAAGGACCACAGAGACAACTACTGTACAGTCACTACTGAAGGACCACAGAGACAACTACTGTACAGTCACTGCTGAAGGACTATAGAGACAACTACTGTACAGTCACTACTGAAGGACCACAGAGACAACTACTGTACAGTCACTACTGAAGGACCATAGAGACAACTACTGTACAGTCACTGCTGAAGGACCACAGAGACAACTACTGTACAGTCACTGCTGAAGGACCACAGAGACAACTACTGTACAGTCACTACTGAAGGACCACAGAGACAACTACTGTACAGTCACTACTGAAGGACCATAGAGACAACTACTGTACAGTCACTACTGAAGGACCACAGAGACAACTACTGTACAGTCACTACTGAAGGACCACAGAGACAACTACTGTACAGTCACTGCTGAAGGACCACAGAGACAACTACTGTACAGTCACTGCTGAAGCACCACAGAGGCAACTACTGTACAGTCACTGCTGAAGGACCACAGAGACAACTACTGTACAGTCACTGCTGAAGGACCATAGAGACAACTACTGTACAGTCACTGCTGAAGGACCACAGAGACAACTACTGTACAGTCACTGCTGAAGCACCACAGAGGCAACTACTGTACAGTCACTGCTGAAGCACCATATAGACAACTACAATACAGTCACTACTGAAGCACCATAGAGACAACTACTGTACAGTCACTACGGAGAGAGAGAGAGAGAGAGAGAGAGAGAGAGAGAGAGAGAGAGAGAGAGAGAGAGAGAGAGAGAGAGAGAGAGAGAGAGAGAGAGAGAGAGAGAGAGAGAGAGAGAGAGAGAGAGAGAGAGAGAGAGAGAGAGAGAGAGAGAGAGAGAGAGAGAGAGAGAATTTCTCTACACCTCTACGGGACACTGTTAAAGACGTAGCTCCTAATGAGCCTCGCTGTCGACACAACCTTAGCTTCACATTGTGAACGGGGAGAGAAAGAGAGAGAGAAATGCTCATCATAATAATATTTATACCATTCACAGACAAAGTCACACTTTATAATTGGATTAACACAGTTGCTGGCACTCCAGAGGGTGACACTGATTGGGTTTACACCCCAGAAGGGTAACACTGATTGGGTTTCACTGCATAATGGTGAAACTGATTTACTTTATACTCCAGAAGGGTAACACTGATTGGGTTTACACTGCAGAAGGGTGACAATGATTGGGTTTACACTGCAGAATGGTGAAACTGATTGGCTTTATACTCCAGAATGGTGAAACTGATTGACTTTATACTCCAAAATGGTGAAACTGATTGACTTTATACTCCAGAATGGTGAAACTGATTGACTTTATACTCCAGAAGTGTAACACTGATTGGGTTTACACAGCAGAATGGTGAAACTGATTGGCTTTATACTCCAGAATGGTGAAACTGATTGACTTTATACTCCAGAAGGGTAACACTGATTGGGTTTACACTGCAGAATGGTGAAACTGATTGGCTTTATACTCCAGAATGGTGAAACTGATTGACTTTATACTCCAAAATGGTGAAACTGATTGACTTTATACTCCAGAAGGGTAACACTGATTGTGTTTACACTCCAAAGGAAACATTTTAAAGGGCCAGGAACAGTGTCATGTCATATAGATTAGATGAAGATTATGTCACAGAATTTCTCCACACTTATTTCCCTAACATTATAACTGTTCTGTTATTCACTCTTTTCTGTTTGATGAGATACAGTGTTATTTACTGTATTCACAAAGACCTTATAGACTAAGAGTCAGAATCTGTATTCTCAAAAAACGTACAGATTAAAAGTCTGAATCTGTGTTCACAAAAAAATGTATAGATTAAGAGTCAGAATCTGTATTCACAAAAAATTTATAGATTAAGAGTCAGAATCTGTATTCACAAAAACCTTATAGACTAAATCAGAATCTGTATTCACAAAACCCTTAAAGATTAAGTCATAATCTCTATTTACAAATACTTTATAGATTACGAGTCAGAATCTGTATTTACAAAAGTATTATAGATTAAGTCAGAATCTGTATTCAAAGCCCTTGGCTATAAATGAAGTCAATACTATAACACATTTATAATGACCACTTCTTCTACCATGTCTTGGCAACTCTCCCTGTTTCTAATGGTGTATAATCACTAAAAACAACTCTGAGGTGGAGGAAGATAATAGGTAGCTATTGTAGTCTGTGCAGTTTGGGGAGCCATCTACACTACTGTGTGTCTCAAATGGCACCTTATTCCCTACATAGTGTAGTACTTTTGACCAACCCACAGTTTTGGTGCCATTTGAGATGCTGACACTACCATTCATTCTCCTTACACGATATAAAAGATGACACACTGGATTACTCTCTGTGGCATCATCCTAAATGGCATAGAGATCTTTTCAAAAGTAGTGCATATTCTAGGGGACCGGGTGCCATATAGGACGCAGCTCTTACACTATAGAAAACATACAAAACTCTCTGTCTGCTATTATCCTCTTACGATACTTGGTATTTCATTTCAGATACCTCAACAAAGCATAATACAATTGTTCGTTTGGTCAATTTTATTCAGGGCAATACGGTACGTACGATGATGCTTGTCATCAATGTTCGGGGCGGCAGGTAGCCTAGTGGTTAGAGTGTTGGGCCAGTAACCAAACGTTTTTCTAGATCGAATCCCTGAGCTGACAAGGTAAATATCTGTCGTTCTGCCCCTGAACATGGTAGTTAACCCACTGTTCCTAGGCTGTCATTGAAAATAAGAATGTGTTCGTAACTGACTTGCCTAGTTAAATAAAGGTAAAACAAATGTTCAGTGGACTTTTATCCCTTCTTAATGGCATTATAGCTTGGTATTTAATGAAGTACTGCTGATTCAGCTTTACCCTAGCCGCTGTTAAAGAGTAGTGCACTACATAGGAAATAGGGTGCAATTTGGGACGCATGATCTTTAGTCCTCCTGTGAGCTCCCTGTGTGTGTGTGTGTGTGTGTGTGTGTGTGTGTGTGTGTGTGTGTGTGTGTGTGTGTGTGTGTGTGTGTCCACAACAAAAATATTGGTCACCACAAGGTCAAATGCTATTTCTATGGGGTTTAGGGTTAAGGTTAGAATTAGGGTTTAGGGTTAGGAGCTAGGGTTAGTTTTAGGGTTTGAGTTTTAGGAGCTAGGGTTAGTTTTAGGGTTAGGGTTAGGAGCTAGGGTTGGTTTTAGGGTTAGGGACAGACCCACACACTTAGCCACCTACCTCCCTCCACACAGACCCACACACTCAGCCACATCCCTCCCTCCACACAGACCCACACACTCAGCCACCTCCCTAGAGTACCTACCTACATTGCCTACCTACAGTACCAGCGTGTTTTACTGCAACACTTACAAAGTGTACAGATGTTTTCTCTCATCACTCATCTCTCATCCTACTACTCCCTTCCTCCCTCTCACCGACTGACTGACCTACCTACGTAGAATGTCCTGGGGAAACAAGACAGCGGTCTGAAG
Source organism: Oncorhynchus gorbuscha (assembly GCF_021184085.1). Classification (NCBI taxonomy): domain Eukaryota; kingdom Metazoa; phylum Chordata; class Actinopteri; order Salmoniformes; family Salmonidae; genus Oncorhynchus; species Oncorhynchus gorbuscha. The sequence continues at coordinate 105,070,866 of NC_060178.1, read as the reverse complement.
TTCCTGGGAGAACAAGACAGTGGTCTGAAGTTCCTGGGAGAACAAGACAGTGGTCTGAAGCTCCTGGGAGAACAAGACAGTGGTCTGAAGCTCCTGGGGGAACAAGACAGTGGTCTGAAGTTCCTGGGAGAACAAGACAGTGGTCTGAATTTTCTGGGAGAACAAGACAGTGGTCTGAAGCTCCTGGGAGAACAAGACAGTGGTCTGAAGTTTCTGGGAGAACAAGACAGTGGTCTGAAGCTCCTGGGGGAACAAGACAGTGGTCTGAAGTTTCTGGGAGAACAAGACAGTGGTCTGAAGTTTCTGGGAGAACAAGACAGTGGTCTGAAGCTCCTGGGAGAACAAGACAGTGGTCTGAAGTTTCTGGGAGAACAAGACAGTGGTCTGAAGCTCCTGGGAGAACAAGACAGTGGTCTGAAGTTTCTGGGAGACCAAGACAGTGGTCTGAAGTTTCTGGGAGAACAAGACAGTGGTCTGAGGTTTCTGGGAGAACAAGACAGTGGTCTGATGTTCCTGGGAGAACAAGACAGTGGTCTGAAGCTCCTGGGAGAACAAAACAGTAGTCTGAAGTTCCTGGGAGAACAAAACAGTGGTCTGTCCTCATTAGTACCAAACATAGCTAACTCCCTGAGTGTTCATGCCATTACACAGCACAGTGCTATACAGTAATGCTAATTGAAAACTGAATAAATGTACCTTTTTACAAAACTATCCACAAAGGTCAATAATATATGATTACTGTAGATAAAAATTCTTAAATTCACATTTTTCTATATTGATTACTGAATACATATATTGTTGTAGGTTCCTTTAAAAAGTCAGTCAATTACATTCAAAGTATGCCCTTTTCAAAAGCTCTGGAAAATATACCACCTTTCAAAGGTTTAGGCTGCAATAGTTTATTCTGATACAGATCTCGATTTACCTCAAGTTAATGTTTACATCAAAAGAGGAAATGACATATGCTTTTCTCCAAGCGTTTTTACTTCTCCAAGTGATTCGTTTCTGCAAAAATAATTCTGACTGTCACACACGTACACTTCCAAACATGGGGTGCATACAAATTAGAACACTTTAAAGTGCACTACCTTTGGCCAGTAGTGCACTATTTAAGGAATATTGCACCATTTCTGGTCATACACTTCCAAAGACTGGCTGTGTTCTAAATGGCACCCTATTTACTATATAATGTAGTGCACTACTTTTGGCCAGATGGATGAACTGTTTCTCCCTTTCCTTCCCCTTTCCTCCCTCCATCAACCTAGGTCGTGTACAAAAACAACGATGTGCGACTCGAGCTGTCCAGGATGGCCAAACTGGGTGATGCCAAGATGAAGGTTCATGGCATTGTGGCTTTCAAATGTGAGAACGTGGCAACCCTTGACCCCATCACCTTCGAGACCCCCGAGTCCTACATAACTCTCAACAAATGGAACGCCAAGAAGACAGGCTCCATCTCCTTTGACTTCCGTACCACAGAGCCCAGCGGGCTTCTCCTCTTCAGCCACGGCAAGCCCAAACAGGCCCCCAAGGTGATTACAATATTATTTTATTAAATAATTTTACATTTTTGCTTGTTTTATGATATTATATTCATCCTGATTTCTTGTTTTATCTTCTTCACATGTTTACTGTGTGTTGGGATTTTAAATGCTCTTTAAATAAAGTCTGATTTAATTGAATTCAAGGATTCCAAGAGCCCCCTGACATTGAAGGTGGACTTCTTTGCCATCGAGATGCTGGACGGACACCTGTATTTACTGCTGGATATGGGGTCCGGGACCACCAAGACCAGGGCCGTCAACAAGAAGGTCAACGATGGGGAGTGGTACCACGTAGACTTCCAACGGGACGGGCGATCAGGTAATGATATTTATTCTGTTGCCATTGGTGTTATGGATTTTGGAGGGGGCCATAGTGTCTTGATTTGAGTCTTTAATCATTCTAAGGTACCCTGTTCAAATCAAATCAAATTTTATTGGTCACATACACATGGTTAGCAGATGTTAATGCGAGTGTAGCGAAATGCTGTGCTTCTATTTCCGACACGGCAGTAATATCTAACAAGTAATGTAACAATTTCACTACAACTACCTTATACACGCAAGTGTAAAGGGATGAATACGAATAAGTACATATAAATATATGGATGAGCGATGGCCGTGTGGCATAGGCAAGATGCAGTAGATGGTATAGTGTACAGTGTATACATATGAGATGGTTAATGTAGGGTATGTAAACATTGAAGGTGTTGAAGGTGACTGATGTTACATTTATTACATCTAATTATTAATTATTAAAGTACAAGAGATTTGAGTCTGTATGTTGGCAGCAGCCACTCAATGTTAGTGATGATGGCCTTGAGATAGAAGCTGATTTTCAGTCTCTCGGTCCCAGCTTTGATGCACCTGTACTGACCTTGCCTTCTGGATGATAGCGGGGTGAACAGGCAGTGGCTCAGGTTGTTGTTATCCTTGTTGGTGTCCTGGAGGGCAGGTAGCTTCACCCGGTGATGCGTTGTGCAGTCCGCCCTACCCTCTGGAGAGGCTTCCGGTTGTGGGTGGAGCAGTTGCCATACCAGTCGGTGAAAAAGCCCGAAGGTATGCTCTCGATTGTGAATCTGTACAAGTTTGTGAGTGTTTTTTGGTGACAAGCCACATTTCTTCAGCCTCCTGAGGTAGAAGAGGTGCTGTTGTGCCTTCTCCACCACGCTGTCTGTGTGGGTGGACCATTTCAGTTTGTCTGTGATGTGTACGCCGAGGAACTTAAAACTTTTCTCCTTCTCCAGTCTCGTCGATGTGGATAGGGGGGTGCTCCCTCTGCTGTTTCTTGAAGTCCCCGATCATCTCCTTTGTTTTGTTTGACGTCGAGTGTGAGGTTATTTTCCTGACACCATCTTCTCCCTGTAGGCCGTCTCGTCATTGTTGGTAATGAAGCCTAAAACTGTAGTGTTGTCTGCAAACTTGATAATTGAGTTGGAGGCGTGCATGGCCACACAGTCATGGGGGAACAGGGAGTACAGTAGAGGGCTGAGAACACACCCTTCAGGGGCCCCAGTGTTGAGGATCAGCGAGGTGGAGATGTTGTTTCCTATCCGGCCCGTCAGAAAGTCCAGGACCAAGTTGCACAGGGCGAGGTCAAGAGTTTGGAGGGTACTATGGTGTTAAATGCTGAGCTGTAGTTGATGAACAGCATTCGTACATAGGTATTCCTCTTGTCCAATTAGGATAGTGTGCAGTGTGATTGTGATTGCATCATCTGTGGACCTATTGGGGCGGTAAGCAAATTGGAGTGGGTCTAGGGTATCGGGTAGTGTGGAGATGATATGATCCTTGACTAGTCTCTCAAAGCACTTCATGATGACAGAAGTGAGTGCTACGGGGCGGTAGTTGTTTAGCTTAGCTTTCTTGGGAACAGGAACAATGGTGGCCCTCTTAAAGCATGTGGGTACAGCAGACTGGAATAGAGATTGGTTGAATATGTCCATAAACACACCAGTCAGCTGGTCTGTGCACACTCCGAGGACCCCGGCTAGGGATGCCGTCTTGCGAGTGTTAACACTTTTAAATGTTTTACTCACGTTGGCCACTGTGATGGAGAGTCCACAGGTTTTGGTAGCGGGCCATGTCAGTGTCAGTGTCACTGTATTGTCCCAAAAGCAAGCAAAGAAGTTATTTCATTTGTCTGGGAGCAAGACATCGTTGTCCGCGACGGGGCTGGTTTTCATTTAGTAATCCGTGATTGACTGTATACCCTGCCACATGCCACAAACACACACTGTGTTTTAGCCATTTTTATTTTATTTTATTTATTTCACCTTTATTTAACCAGGTAGGCTAGTTGAGAACAAGTTCTCATTTGCAACTGCGACCTGGCCAAGATAAAGCATAGCAGTGTGAACAGACAACACAGAGTTACACATGGAGGTAACAATTAACAAGTCAATAACACAGTAGAAAAAAAGGGGGAGTCTATATACAATGTGTGCAAAAGGCATGAGGTAGGCGAATAATTAAAATTTTGCAGATTAACACTGGAGTGATAAATGATCAGATGGTCATGTACAGGTAGAGATATTGGTGTGCAAAAGAGCAGAAAAGTAAATAAATAAAAACAGTATGGGGATGAGGTAGGTGAAAATGGGTGGGCTATTTACCAATAGACTATGTACAGCTGCAGCGATCGGTTAGCTGCTCAGATAGCTGATGTTTGAAGTCAGCGATTTTTGCAATTCGTTCCAGTCACAGGCAGCAGAGAACTGGAATGAAAGGCGGCCAAATGAGGTGTTTGCTTTAGGGATGATCAGTGACATAAAACTGCTGGAGCGCATGCTACGGATGGGTGTTGCCATCGTGACCAGTGAACTGAGATAAGGTGGAGCTTTACCTAGCATGGACTTGTAGATGACCTGGAGCCAGTGGGTCTGGCGACAAATATGTAGCGAGGGCCAGCCGACTAGAGCATACAAGTCGCAGTGGTGGGTGGTATAAGGTGCTTTAGTCACAAAACGGATTGCACTGTGATAAACTGCATCCAGTTTACTGAGTAGAGTGTTGGAAGCAATTTTGTAGATGACATCGCCGAAGTCGAGGATCGGTAGGATAGTCAGTTTTACTAGGGTAAGTTTGGCAGCGTGAGTGAAGGAGGCTTTGTTGCGGAATAGAAAGCTGACTCTAGATTTGATTTTCGATTGGAGATGTTTGATATGAGTCTGGAAGGAGAGATAACAGTCTAGCCAGACACCTAGATACTTATAGATGTCCACATATTCAAGGTCGGAACCATCCAGGGTGGTGATGCTAGTCAGGCATGCGGGTGCGGGCATCGATCGGTTGAAAAGCATGCATTTGGTTTTACTAGCATTTAAGAGCAGTTGGAGGCCACGGAAGGAGTGTTGTATGGCATTGAAGCTCGTTTGGAGGTTAGATAGCATAGTGTCCAATGAATTGCGACTCTACTCTGTCTCCATACTGGCGCTTAGCTTGTTTGATTGCCTTGCGTAGGGAATAGCTACACTGTTTGTATTCGGTCATGTTTCCGGACGAGTTGCCATGATTAAAAGCAGTGGTTCGCACTTTCAGTTTTGTCCACGGTTTCTGGTTAGGGATGGTTTTAATAGTCACAGTGGGTACAACATCACCGATGCATCACCGATGCACTAATAAACTTGCGCACTGAGTCTGTGTATACATCAACGTTGTTGCCTGAGTCTATCTGGAACATATCCCAGTCTGTGTGATCGAAGCAATCTTGAAGCATGGAATCCGATTGGTCGGACCAGCATTGAACAGACCGGAGCACGGGCGTTTCCTGTTTATTTTTCTGTCTATAGGCTGGGAGAAAAAAAATGGAATCCTGGTCAGATTTACCAAAAGGAGGGCAGGGGAGGGATTTTTATGCGTTACGGAAGTTGGAGTAGCAATGATCCAGAATGCTGCCAGCTCGAGTCGAGGCCATTCGATATGCTGATAAAGTTTAGGGAGCCTTGTTTTCAGATTAGCTTTGTTAAAATCCCCAGCTACAATAAATGCAGCCTCAGAATGTATGGCTTCCAGTTTACATAGAGTCCAGTGAAGTTCTTTCAGGGCCATTGAGGTATCTGCTTAGGGGGATATACACGGCTGTGATTATAAGCAAAGATAATTCTCTTGGTCGATAATGTGGTCGGCATTTGATTGTAAGGAATTCTAGGTCACATGAACAAAATGACTGAAGTTCCTGTATGTTATGATTACACCACGACTTGTTAATCATAAGGCATACACCCCCACCCTTCTTCTTACCAGAGAGATGTTTGTTTCTGTCGGCGTGATGCGTGAAGAAACCAGGTGGCTGTACCGACTCTGATAACATGTCCCGAGTGAGTCATGTTTCAATGAAACAGAGAAGGTTACAATCTCTGATATCTCTCTGGAAGGCAACCTTTGTATACCTTGTTGTCAAGAGATTGGACATTGGCGAGTAGTATACCCGGGAGCGGTGAGCGATGTGCCCGTCTACGGAGCCTTTTGTTTTGAATCGCCTACTGAGATGGGATCCATTGTCCTGGGTGGTGGTCGCAACAGAGGATTCCCTTCGTGAAAGTCGTAAACCTGGCCGTAATGTTGGTAAGTTGACGTTGCTATTATAGTAGTTCTTCCCGGCTATATGTAATAAGACTTAACATTTCCTGGGGTCACAATGTAAGAAATTATACATTAAAAAAATAAAAATACTGCATAGTTTCCTAAGAACGCAAAGCGAGGCTACCATCTCTGTCGGCGCCATCTTGCATCGGTTCCCTTTTCCAATGCGTGTAGACGTACTAGGAGTTATGTCTGACTACTGAAAGCGTTTTGTATGACAACTGAGGGAGTTTCATCTGACAATTTAATTTCGGAATATGGATGCGATAGTAGTGATGAATAAATGAAGACTACAGTCCCTCAAACAGTCTCTACATAACCATACTAGTTCGGAAATCCCAGTCCTCTCTCCCACTGTGTCGTCAGTGCCTTTCAGAACACCCAGTATTAGACGCACACACACGCACACGCACACACACACACACACACACAGTCACCCACACACAGCCCGTCTGAGCCCCCAGTATAACAGCTCTGTGGTCCCTGTTGATTTGCTTGTCTAAGCAGCAATTTGTTAGTGTTCTCAGCCAAGGCCCTGGCAATATCACGGTGCAAATTAGTTACGCCCCCTGACCACGTTTACTGCTCCTTCTCCACGAGTTAAACTTACATTAACTGTTTCAGTACTCCATGAAGCCACACAGAGCAGGGCCACACATACACACACACACACACACACACACACGCACACGCACACGCACACGCACACGCACACGCACACACACACACACACGCACACGCACACACACACACACACACACACACACACACACACACACACACACACACACACACACACACACACACACACACACACACACACACACACACACACACACACACACACACACACACACTTGACAGTGACATAAAAATATAGAACTGACCTCATTGAAACATTAAGTAAGACAATTCACTTCCTGTATTAACAGTGTTTTACTGCTTAAAAGTGATTTTGATTGTGTTTCTCTGGGTTTAGGGCTGGTAGACAAATATTTGATTGTGTGCATATATGGGAAAATTGCATGTAAGTCTGTAATATAAAAAAATAGCACTCATATAAAATTTCAAAATAATGACTCTTGCTGAATTCCTTCCCCTTTCACCCCTCAGCCCTCTATTTACTCATTCACTCATCCCTCAGCCCTCTATTTACTCATTGACTCACCCCTCAGCCCTCTATTTACTCATTGACTCACCCCTCAGCCTTCTATTTACTCATTGACTCACCCCTCAGCCCTCTATTTACTCATTGACTCACCCCTCATGGAGTAAACATTAAACAAATCAATAACACAGTAGACATTTTTTTTAATAAATAGTCTATATACATTGTGTGCAAAAGGCATGAGGAGGTAGGCGAATAATTACAATTTAGCAGATTAACACTGGAGTGATAAATGATCAGATGGTCATGTGCAGGTAGAGATACTGGTGTGAAAAAGAGCAGAAAAGTAAATAAATATAAACAGTATGGGGGTGAGGTAGGTAAATTGGGTGGGCTATTTGCCGATTGACTATGTACAGCTGCAGTGATCGGTTAGCTGCTCAGATAGCAGATGTTTAAAGTTGGTGAGGGAGATAAAAGTCTCCAACTTCAATGCTTTTTGCAATTCGTTCCAGTCACAGGCAGCGGAGAACGGGAAGGAAAGGTGGCCAAATGAGGTGTTGGCTTTATGGATGATCAGTGAGATACACCTGCTGGAGCACGTGCTACGGGTGGGTGTTGCCATCGTGACCAGTGAACTGAGATAAGGCGGAGCTTTACCTAGCATGGACTTGTAGATGACCTGGAGCCAGTGGGTCTGGAAAAGAATATGTAGCGAGGGCCAGCCGACTAGAGCATACAAGTCGCAGTGGTGGGTGGTATAAGGTGCTTTAGTAACAGAGCGGATGGCACTGTGATAAACTGCATCCATTTTGCTGAGTAGAGTATTGGAAGCCATTATGTAGATGACATCGCCGAAGTCGAGAATCGGTAGGATAGTCAGTTTTACTATGGTAAGTTTGGCGGCGTGAGTGAAAGAGGCTTTGTTGCGAAATAGAAACCCGATTAAAATTGAAACATTTGTAGAACACATGATACCGCTGTTCCTTCTCTCTCCTATATTCTCATTTCCCCCTGTGTCAGTAGGAGGTCAGGGCTACTTAAACAGTGTGACCAGCTGCAGTACCATCACAGCTGAGGCCTTGTTCATGTTACTGACTAGCCCAGCACCGAGAGGTGAGGAGGGGAGACGAGCGGATGGGCGCAGAGTGAAGAGGAGAGAAGGAGTTGAGAGGAGAGGGGGAAGGAGTGAAGAGGAGAGGAGGAGTTGAGAGGAGAGGGGGAAAGGAGAGAAGAGGAGACGAGGAGTTGAGAGGAGAGGGGGAAGGAGAGAAGAGGAGAGGAGGAGTTGAGAGGAGAGGGGGAAAAGAGAGAAGAGGAGAGGAGGGAGGAAAGGAGAGGAGAGGGGGAAAGGAGAGAAGAGGAGAGGAGGAGTTGAGAGGAGAGCGGGGGAAAGGAGAGAAGAGGAGAGGAGGAGTTGAGAGGAGAGGGGGAAAGGAGATAAGAGGAGAGGAGGAGTTGAGAGGAGAGGGGGAAAGGAGAGAAGATGAGAGGAGGAGTTGAGAGGAGAGCGGGAAAGGAGAGAAGAGGAGGAGTTGAGAGGAGAGGGGGAAAGGAGAGAAGAGGAGGAGTTGAGAGGAGAGGGGGAAAGGAGAGAAGAGGAGAGGAGGAGTTGAGAGGAGAGGGGGAAAGGAGAGAAGAGGAGAGGAGGAGTTGAGAGGAGAGGGGGAAAGGAGAGAAGAGGAGATAGAAGGATAGAAGGATAGATAGAAGAAGAGGGGAGATGACAGTAGAATCACTGAAGCTGGAGACTCATATCTCCCTCACTAGCTTTAAGCACCAGCTGTCAGACCAACTCACAGATCACTGCACATGTACATAGCCCATCTGTAAATATCCCATCCAACTACCTCATCCCAATACTGTATTTATTTATTTATCTTGCTCCTTTGCACCCCAGTATCTCTACTTACACATTCATCTTCTGCACATCTCCCATTCCAGTGTTTAATTGGTATATTGTAATTACTTCGCCACCATGGCCTATTTATTGCCTTGCCTCCCTTATCTTACCTCATTTGCACACACTGTATATATACTTTTTCTACTGTATTATTGACTGTATGTTTGTTTATTCCATGTGTAACTCTGTGTTGTTGTATGTGTCGAACTGCTTTGCTTTATCTTGGCCAGGTCACAGTTGTAAATGAGAACTTGTTCTCAACTGGCCTACCTGGATAAATAAAGGTGATTTTTTTAAAGAGTAGTGCAGAGGAGAGGAGAGAAGAGGGGAGGTGAGGAAAGGGGAGGTGAGGAAAGGGGAGGTGAGGAAAGGGGAGGTGAGGAGAGGAGAGAAGAGGGGAGGGGAGGGGAGGAAAGGGGAGGTGAGGAAAGGGGAGGAACGAGCGGGGAAAAAATGATTGTCAAACAAATAGTTTGACAGCTGTGAATGAATGTGTTTAGGAGTATGAGCACTGACCCACAAACACATTTCCCTATACCCTAGACATCCATCTGAACGACCCTATATGTTTATTATTTCCATTGAAATGTTAGCTGTTAAAATTAGATCCAACAATAATATTAAGGGATTAGAAATCCGTGCCTTAAAAACAAAGGTGTCATTGTGCGCTGATGATAAATGTTTTCTTTTAAAATCAAAATGAGAATCCCTCCGCAACCTCATAGAGGATGTAAATACTTTCACTAACTTTTCTGGATTAAAATCAAATAAACACATTTCAGCCACACAATCATTATTTTGTGTGAACCAGAAGCAACAGCAATTATTTGACTCCTTGAAAATGACCTAAACCAATACTGTTGCACTATGGCAAGACAGGAGACCAAAGCCGCTAGATGTATCATGTTATCAACATTATATTTGCTATCCCTCTAATTAACAGTATATTGCATCCCTCCCTCCCTCGCTCTCGCGATCTCCATCCCTCCCTCGATCTCTCTCTCTCCCTCTCTCTTTCCCTCCCTACCTTTTTTCTACTGTCTCTCCTCAAGTCTGGGTCGTTTTTCATTGAGACTCAAGAGGAGAGAGGAGAGAGGAGGAGAGGATAGGAGAGGAGAGAGGAGAGGACAGGAGAGGAGAGACACACAGAGACACACAGAGACACACAGAGACACACAGAGACAGACAGAGACAGACAGAGACAGACAGAGACAGACAGACACACAGACACACAGACACACAGACACACAGACACACAGACACACAGAGAGTAGAAGAAGGAGGGAGCGAGCAGAGAGAGGAGTGGAGAGTAGGATAGGGAAGGAAGGAATTGCAGCGTTCACATATAAACATAACACTTCGAAAAGTGATGATTTTCTCCTAATGTAAACCCATTTAAGCTTCCAGGATTTTCATTTAAATGCCAAAAGTGCTTTTACATAAAGTTTCCCTGTGATAGATAATTAAAACGGAAAGTAGAAAAATCCCTTTCAAACATGGAAAGTGTTGGTCCCATGTATTATGAGCAGAAATAAAAGACCCCAGAAATGTTTCATATTTATCTCAAATGTTGAGCACACATTTTTTATATTCCTGTTAGTGAGCATTTCTCCTTTGCCTAGATAATCCATCCCCCTGACAGGTGTTGTCACGATCGTCGTAAGCATACTCGGACCAAAGCGCAGTGCGATATGGATTCCACATGTTTATTCAATGAAACGCAAAAAAACAATAAAGAATAAATTACATTCTGGAGTGCTCACAAGCAACAACACAAACAACACACAGCAACAACACAAAACAAGATCCCACAAAAAAAACATTGGGAAAATGGCTCCCTAAATATGATCCCCAATAAAAGAAAACACTAAACAGCTGCCTCCGATTGGGAACCATACCAGGCCAACATAAAAATATAACAACCTAGATTACCCACCCTAGTCACAACCCAACCTAACCAAAATAGAGAATAAAAAGGTGCGGACTCCGGCCGCAAAACCTGACTCTATAGGGGAGGGTCCGTGTGGGCATCTAGCGCCGGTGGCAGCTCCAGTGCGGGGCGAAGTACCCACTCCGCTCGCAGATCTGCCAGCATCGGTGGCGGCTCTGGTGTGGGACGAAGAACCCGCTAATCCCGCGGATCCAGCATCGGTGGTGGCTCTGGTGCGGGACTCTGCCCCTGCCTAGACAACGGGTCCGGCTATGGAGCTGGGTAGAACGCTGTTCCCGGACTGGGCCTCGGCGCTTAGGAGGACCCCAGCCATGGAGCTGTGTTGAACGCTGCACCAGGACTGTGCACCGGCGCCGAGGAAGTTTCCAGCCATGGAGCGGGACTGGATGGCGTGCCTGGACTGAGTACTGGCGAAGAGGGAGGCTCCTGCCATGGAACGGGACTGGACACCGTGCCTAGACTGGGCATCGGCGCAGAGGGAGGCTCCTGCCATGGAGCGGGACTGGATGGCGTGCCTGGACTGAGTACTGGCGAAGAGGGAGGCTCCTGCCATGGAGCGGGACTTGACACCGTGCCTAGACTGGGTATTGGCGCAGAGGAAGGCTCCTGCCCTGGAGCTGGAAGCTCTGGACCGTGGACCGTCGCAGGAGGTTCCAGACCGTGGACCGTGGACCGTCGTAGGATGTTCCGGACTGAAGACCGTCGCCGGAACCTCTGGACTGGGGACCGTTGCCAGAAACTCTGGACTGGGGATGTGAACTGGAGGCCGAGTGCGTGGAGCGAGAACAGATGGCACCGGATTGGGAAAGTGCACTGGAATTCTGGTTCATAGAGCCGTCACAAATTGTCCCGGACAGATGACACACAATGCACGGCGAGTGCGGGGAGTTGGCACAGGACGTACTGGGCTGTGGAGGCGTTCCGGAGACCTGGTGTGTGGATCCGACACAGTTTTTACCAGACTGCTAGCACGCTCTTCAGGACGAGTATGGAGAGCTGACTGAGATGGCATCAAACAGATAACACGCTCCTTAGGGTGAATGTCGTGCATCATACACCAACACAACAACTCTCTCATTTCTCTCTCCCCCAATTTCTCCATCAACTCACTGATGGTCTCTGACTCTCTCCTGGCTCTGGTTCACTCCCGGGCTACGCCGACCACCCCGTGTGCCACCCCCCAAAAAAGTTGGACTGTCTTTTGGGCTTTCTATGTGGCCGCGAACCCCGGCATCGTCGCTGTCCTCCCTTCTCTCCTTGCGTCTGCTTCCAATGAAGGCTTTCGTCTCCTGCCATGTCCAGGATGTCTTCTCCTCCTTGATCTCCTCCCAAGTCCAGGATACCTTCTCCTCCAGGATCTCCTCCCAAGTCCAGGATACCTTCTCCTCCTGGGCACGCTGCTTGGTCCTGTTGTCGTGGGATATTCTGTTATGATTGTCATAAGCATACTCGGACCAAAGTGCAGTGTGATATGGTTCCCACATGTTTATTCAATGAAACGCAAAACAAACAATAAAGAATAAACTTAATGTGACGTTCTGGAGTGCTCACAGGCAACAACACAAAAACAAGATCCCACAAAAAACAGTGGGGAAATGGCTGCCTAAATGTGATCCCCAATCAGAGACAACGCTAAACAGCTGCCTCTGATTGGTAACCATACCAGGCCAACATAGAAATAAAACAACCTACATTACCCACCCTAGTTACAGTCACACCCGACCTAACCAAAATAGAGAATAAAAAGGCTCTCTATGGTCAGGGCGTGACAGGTGTGGCATATCAATAAGATGATACATGGCATGATCATTACTAAGGCCGCTCTAAAATGTGCTGTTTTGTCACACAACACAATGCCACATTTGTCTCAAGTTTTGAGGGAGGGTGCAATTTGCATGCCGGCTTCGGTAATGTCCACCAGAGCTGTTGCCAGAAAATTGAATGTTAATTTCTCTACCATAAGGTGCCTTCGACATTGTTTTAGAGAACTTGAGGTTAATGTTCCTGAATTTTCACAAATATAATGAGACATATCCCCAATGTTTCTGTTTATGGAGTAAACAAGGACGCCAGTTGGAGGTAGTATTTTATAATCTCCTGTTATTGCTATATGCTACTCAAGCCGCCCTAAAGTTTACCTAGTTTCCGGTTCCAAACACACTCAGACACTCCTTAGAACATAGTCGACATCAAAGCAATGCACACCACAACACACCTGCACACAATGCACGATAACACAACACACCTCAACACAACACACCTCAACATACCACAATACACATCAACACACCACAATGCACCTCAACACACCACAACACACATCAACACACCACAACCAAATTACACCACAACACACCTCAATACAACAATCCACAGCACAAAACACCCACACCACATCATAACCAAAACACACCACACCAAAACACACCACACCACACATCAACCAAAACACACCACACCACACCACCTCAACACAATACACCCACAACCAAAACACACCACACTAAAACACATCACAATACACCACACCTCATTCAAAACACACCACAAAACACCTCAACACACTACACCACACCACAACACACCACACCAGAAAACACCACAACACACCTTAACACACCACAACAGACCACAACACAACAGGGTTGTATGTAATGTGGCTGGTCAATCAGTGGCAAAGGTTGTTCACCTGTCTATGAACCACTTGAATTAAAAACAGAGTCTATAGTGTCTGAAACTAGAGTCAAAATATAATTTTAAAAATATATGGTGTTAAAGTATGTAAAATATACTGTGTCCATAAAATGTGTATGGGTTCAGAACTCTGGTGAAACATCACGGTCAAACATCTATGGCAAATAGAAAACAAAACTGGATGGTGTTTAGAGATGGGAGGTGTTGAGGGTAGCTGAAGTATGGGATTAAAAACAAACAAGATATATCTATTGCAAAATATACTGTGTCTGTAAAATGCATATAGTATAAGCTGGAATTCGAAGCCTAAGTCTTGCAGTCCATTAGTTTACTCTAACTAGAGGAGGGATGGTAGGGTTAGCGGAAAATAATAAAGGAAACACATTTGTTTTGGGGGGGTATGTCTCTATAAGCTTGGCACATCTAGCCACTGGGATTTTTGCCCATTCTTCAATGCAAAACTGATCCAGCTCCTTCTGGTTGGATGGGTTCCGCTGGTGTACAGCAATCTTGAAGTCATACCACAGATTCTCAATTGGATTGAGGTCTGGGCTTTGACTAGGCCTTTCCAACATGTTTAAATGTTTCACCTTAAGCAACTTTAGCAGTATGCTTAGGGTCATCGTCCTGCTGGAAGGTGAACCTCCGTCCCGGTCTAAAATCTCTGGAAGACTGAAGCAGTTTTCCCTGAATACTTTCCCTGCATTTTAGCGCCATCCATCATACCTTCAATTCTGACCGGTTTCCCAGTGCCTGCCGATGAAAAACTTCCCCACATCATGATGCTGCCACCACCATGCTTCACTGTGGGGATGGTGTCTCTGGGTGATGAGAGGTGTTGGGTTTGCACCAGACATTTTCCTTGATGGCCAAAAAGCTCAATTTTAGTCTCCTCTGACCAGAGTCCTTTCTTCCATATGTTTGGGGAGTCTCCCACATGCCTTTTTGGCGAACACCAAACATGTTTGCTTATTTTTTCTTTTAAGCAATAGCTTTTTTTCTTGCCACTCTTCCATAAGGCCCAGCTCTGTCGAGTGTACTGTTTAAAGTGTTCTCTATGGAGCTTTGCAGCTCCTTTTATTTGATTTATTTATTTTACCTTTATTTAACTAGGCAAGTCAGTTAAGAACCAATTCTTATTTTCCATTGTTGAAGTGGCTAGTGATTTCAAGTCTATGTATAGAGGACAGCAGCCTCTAATGTGCTAGTGATTACTATTTAACAGTCTGATGGCCTTGAGATAGAAGCTGTTTTTCAATCTCTCAGCCGCAGCTTTGATGCACTTGTACTGACCTCACCTTCTGGATGATAGCGGGATGAACAGGCAGTGGCTAGGGGAGTTGTTGTCCTTGATCTTTTTGGCCTTCCTGTGACATCGGGTGTCCTGGAGGCAGGTAGTTTCCCCCTGGTGATGCGTTGGGCAGACCGCACCACCCTCTGGACAGCCCTGCGGTTGCGGGCGGTGCAGTTGCCATACATTGAGGTCATACAGCCGGACAGGATCGTCTCAAATGTGCAACTGTAAAAGTGTGTGAGGAATTTAGGTTCCAAAACAAATTTCTTCAGCCTCCTGAGTTTGAAGAGGCGCTGTTGCACATTTTTTACCAGACTGTCTGTGTGGGTGGATCATTGCAGTTTGTCAGTGATGTGTATGCTGTTTGCTGAAGTCCACAATCAGCTCCTTTGTTTTGTTGACATTGGGTGAGAGGTTATTTTTCTGGTACCACACTCCCACCACACTCTCGTCATTGTTGGTAATCAGGCCTACTACTGTTGTGTCGTCTGCAAACTTGATGATTAAGTTGGAGGCATGCGTGGCCACGCAGACATGGGTGAACAGGGAGTACAGGATGGGGCTGAGTACGATCCTTGTGGGGCACCAGTGTTGAGGATTACCGAAGTGGAGGTGTTGTTTCCGACTTTCGCTATCTGGGGGCAGCCCGTCAGAAAGTCCATTCAAAGAGTTTTAGAAACTTCATAGTGTTTTCTATCCAATACTACTATGCATATATTAGCATCTGGCACAGAGTAGCAGGCAGTTTACTCTGGGCACCGTATTCAGACAAGCTACTCAATACTGCCCCTCTGTCACCAAGAAGTTAATCACCACTTCATTAAGTCAGGATTCCTATTTGACTCAGCCATGGTTTCTACCTGCAGGCAGACACTGAGTTTGAGGGGCTAAAGGGGATCCTTAAACTTAGACCATTTATTCTTTAAGGTTGCTGTCCTTATCATCGCCGAGCATATCTCCGCATGTTTTATCCTGTCTCTCCTCTCTGGGGAGGTTACCATTGCTTGGAGGTCAGCCACGGTTTGTCCTTTTTTTAAAGGGGTCAAGCTGATCTTAACTGTTATAGGCCTATTTCTATTTGGCCCTGTTTATCAAAACCTACTAGTATTATCTACTACTTATAGGACACATCACTGCACTCTATACTCCTCTGTAAACTGGTCATCTCTGTGTACCCATCGTAAGACCCACTGGTAGATGCTTATTTATAAAACCCTCTTAGGCCTCACTCCCCCCTATCTACTGCAGCCCTCATCCTCCACATACAACACCTATTCTGCCTGTCACATTTTGTTAAAGGTCCCCCAAAGCACACACATCCCTGGTTCGCTCCTCTATTCAGTTCGCTTCAGCTAGTGACTGGAACGAGCTGCAACAAACACTCAACCAGTCTTATCTCCATCTCTTCATTCAAAGACTCAATCATGAACACTCTTACTGACAGTTGTGGCTGTTCTGCGTGATGTATTATTATCTCTATCTTCTTGCCCTTTGTGCTGTTGTGTGTGCCCAATAATGTTTGTCCCATGTTTTATGCTGCTACCACATTGTGTTGCTACCATGTTGTGGTTATTTTGTGTTGTGTTGTGTCATGTGTTGATGCCTTGCTATGTTGTTGTCTTAGTCTCTCTTTATGTACTATTGTGTTGTCTCTATTGTTGATTTGATTTGTCCTGTATTTTTTTTGTATATATTTAAAATAATTTAATCCCAAACCCCGTCCCCGCATGAGGCCTTTTGCCTTTTGGAGGCCATCATTGTAAATAAGAATGTGTTCTTAACTTCTTATGGCTGGGGGCAGTATTGAGTAGCGTGGATGAATAAGGTGCCCAGAGGTGGACAGAGTAAACTGCCTGCTCCTCAGTTCCTGTTGCTAATATATGCATGTTATTAGGATATATTTGGATAGAAAACACTCTGACTTTTGTAAAACTGTTTGAATGATGGATGTGAGTATAACAGAACTCATATGGCAGGCAAAATCCTGAGACAAAATCCAACCAGGAAGTGGGAAATCTGAGGTTGGTTGATTTGCAACTCATTCCCTATTGAAGATACAGTGAGATATTGGTCACGATGCACTTCCTAAGTCTTTAGAAACTTGTTTTAGGCTTCTACTGTAAAGTAGGGGCTCATAAGGGCTCTTTGAGTCAGTGGTCTGGCAGAGTGCCACAGGCTCTTGACGCTCGTTCCTGTGAAAGGTAGTGCCCGTTCCATTGCTTTTCTACAGACAAAGGAATTCTCCGGTTGGAACATTATTGAAGATTTATGTTAAAAACATCCTAAATATTGATTCTATACATCGTTTGACATGTTTCCTACGGACTGTAATGGAACTTTTTGACATTGTCTGCTCCTAGTGAACGCGCTTCGTGACTTTGGATTTGTTTACCAAATGCCCTAACAAAAGAAGCTTTTTGTACATTATTGATGGACATTATCGAACAAAACAAACGTTTATTTTGGAACTGCGATTCCTGGGAATGCATTCTGATGAAGATCATCAAAGTTAAGTGAATATTTATAATGCCTTTTATGACTAATATGTTGACTACCCAATATGGCGGATATCTTTTTGGCTGCTTTGTTGTCTGAAAGCTGCACTCAGCTTATTGCATGGTTTGCTTTTTCCGTAAAAAAAATTGAAATCTGACACAGCGGTTGCATTAAGAAGTATATCTCTAATTCCTTGTATAACACTTGTATTTTCATCAACATTTATACTGAGTATTTCTGCAAATGGAACCATTTTCCAGAACTTCTTGGGGTTAGACCCACAGAGAGAGAACTGCTCCATTAAAGTAACTAACTTTGGCCTTCCGGATAGCCTGAGTGCACTTATTTCTAATTTGTCTGAACGATAGCCAGTCAGCCTGAGGATGCGTGTACCGAGCCTTTCGCCAAATGCAATTCTTGAGGTGGCGTAACTCTCCAAGATCACGGTCGAACCAGGGGCTGAACCTGTTTTTAATTCTCATTTTCTTTATGGGGGCGTGTTTGTTAACAATATCACTGAAAATATCAAAAAAGAAAGTCCAAGCGTCTTTGACAGAGAGACTCAAGCAGATTCTATACTATTTTACAGAGGCCAGTTCATGAAAGAAGGCTTGCTCATTAAAGTATTTTGCAAGTGTCTATGACAAATCAGGACATGTCATTTCACTGAGCAGCCATTACAAACACAGGCTGTAAAACAGTGATCACTAAGGTCATTACAGAAAACATCAGACTGATACCTATATTAATTATTTGCGAGGATATTTTGTGAGGAAAACCTTATTTGTGAGGATAGCATTTTCTGGGTGTTTGGAGTCTTGTGGGATTGTTAATAATCTGAGGAAAATGTAGGGAGTCCCGTTGCTCTAGGACTTGGTTAATAATCTGATTTGATTTGAGTTTAAGCATGTCCCAGTTTAGGTCATCAAGCAGGACAAATTCAGACTTAGTGTAAGGGGCCAGGAGAGAGCTTATGGCAGGTAGGGTTCAAGCCGGTGCTGATGGAGGACGATCGCACCTAGCAACAATCAACAAAGAGCTATTTGAAAGTTTAAAACCAACAAATCAAATTGTTTGGGGACAGACTTGGTGGAGACAACCGAGCACTGAAGGTGTTCCTTGGTAAAGATTGCCACTCCCCCACCTGTGGAAGATCTGTCTTGCCAAAAGAGGTCATAACCAGAAATGTTAACATCAGTATTGAAAACACGTCTCAGTAATGACCAACACATCTGGATTGGAGCTGTGAACTTACACTTTTAATTGATCCATTTTAGGTAACAAGCTTCTAGTGTTTACGTGCAGAAAATCCAGGCTTTTACTTGAGCAGAAATCAGTGAAGCAGATATTAGAGCACAAGTCAGAATTGGGACTAGCAACAGTATGGGCCAGAGTGTACATGCACATTTCCAGATATCATCAACAGTAATACAGTCAAGGACATGGAAAGCTCTGCAGTGCTGATTTATGACATCTGAATTTGCATCAGATGGAAACAAGATCATATTGTGCAGCAATTTCATCAGGTAACATGAATACAAAGCCGGTGAGACGTGGTTAGAATGGGATGGGAGGCCAAAAGTCTGTGTAACCAATAGAGAGTCCCGAGTGTGGGAAAATACATAGTTTGTCCCACGGATGGGTAAAGAAAGTTTGTAGTCAACAAAGTATGCAGGAGTCATGAGACAAAGAGCAAAATGCACAATAAAAAAATAAGAATATATAACAACTTGGGGCCACCATTGTAAGTTCAGAGTCACTTACCGCAACAGTGCGTGAGTGCTGAAATAACACATAAAAAAACAAAATACTGCAAAGTTTCTTAAGAGCTAGAAGCATGGCAGTCCTATCTGTCGGCACCATTTTCATCACCTGATTTAGTATGTAGGAGGTGAAGAGCAACATGCTTCAAACTATACCACTTATTGAGGAAATTTCAAGAGCCAATTGTGTTGTATGTTTTTTCCCTTCAGCTTGCCCGGGTGTATCTCCATGTGTGATTTGGGACATTTTTCAGTACCAAAACGATTTGGCTACTAGCAATAAATCTACACTATGCTGTACACTAAATCCACACCACACACACACACACACACACACACACACACACACACACACACACACACACACACACACACACACACACACACACACACACACACACACACACACACACACACACACACACACACACACACACACACACACACACACACACACACACACACACACACTTAGCATTCCAGTGGTTTTCCGTAAAGCATTGAGCTCATATCACGTAGCTGGTCGATATCTACCACATCCGTCAATCAAAAAGTAAATTACTACTACTACTGGATGACAAATATCCTTCCCTCTCAATCATGTTTCTCTCTGCTCCCTTCTCTTTCTCATCCTCCCGCCCTCCTGCACTCCCTCCCCCTCATCTCTGGATAGTTCTTCTGAGTCTGTTCACAGCCCATCCAGGTATCTCTCCAGGTACCCCCCCCCCTCAACCTCTGTCACTCTCTATATATATAGTATTTCTATCTCTGTCCCTCTCCCTCTCTCTTTTGCTCTCTTTCTCTCCTCTCTCTCTGTGTTTTCTCCCCTTTCTCACTCTCTCTCTTCTTGTATGGTTCTTCTCAGCCCAGTAGCTCCATACCTTAGTACTTCAGAGCCGTGGTATAGATTACTGTGAGGAGGGGGAACACTGGTTCCGGCTAGCGAATGCACCTGCCATTAATTATTTGTACACACATACATCCCACACACACACACACACACACACAGGCCATACACTTTACAGTCCAGTCAGGTCCTGTGTTATTTACCATCCAGAATTAAAGATGAATGAGAGTGATAAATCAAGGAGTGGGAAACACATTAACTCACCGAGCTAGGTGCATGTGTTGGAAACTTAGAGAGATAGAGCAATATATATATATATAGAAAGCGCGAGAGAGAGAAACAACCTGCAGTTCGTTAATCACTCTGAAATATGGCCAAGACAGGGTTTGTTGTTTGGGTCGGCTCTGAAAATGATAGAGCCCCCATTATTATTGTATGGCTGCTGCTCTATTGATGAATGAGATATACAATGGGGGGGAAATAAAAGGAGAGTAGAATGGAGAGTTACTTTTATGGGATCACAGATTACTAATGGGCCTCGACTCGCAGCAATATTATTTAGTGTTGTATCAATGCCAGACCTGGGTTCAACTACTATTTAAAACTTTATCTGTGCTCGATTGAGTCTGCTTGGCTTAATGGATTTAATAGGACAGTCAAAAAGCGCAAACCCAGCTAGAGAAAATGTTGAATTTATTTGAAAGATTTCAAGAAGTATTTGAAACCAGGTATGTTTAACATTCATTCCAGAAGAAAAATGTCTCAACCTGGTAGTGATAAATGAAACTAATTAAACGTCTTTCTCCATCTATATTGAACCCGTTATGGATCCATCCTGCCTTCAGTGGTGCTTGTGTAGCTGTTGTAGGGTTTCATTCCATTCCATTGACATTTGAATGACATACAATATATGAATAGTTGTTTCAAATCAAATCAAACTTTATTTGCCACATGCGCTGAATAGAACAACTGAAGACTTTACCTTGAAATGCTTTATTGATGGATTGATGGATGTGCATATTACATTCAGGATAAATCTATAATAACAAATCATCCATGCCAAGTGGTAAACTTCAACACTCCTCCTGTCTCCACCCAGGTACCATCTCCATCAACACCCAGCGCCAGGCCTACACGGCCCCAGGAGAGAGTGAGATCCTTGATCTGGATGATAACCTGTACCTTGGAGGACTACCAGAGAATAAACTAGGCATGGTCTTCCCTACAGAGGTACAACACACACACACACACACACACACACACACACACACACACACACACACACACACACACACACACACACACACACACACACACACACACACACACACACACACACACACGCTCACACACACACACACACACACACACACACACACACACACACACACACACACACACACACACACACACACACACACACACACACACACACACACACACACACACACACACACATACATAAACATATAGACAAACGCACAGAGACACAGAGACACACACACACACGTAATCAACCAGAGTGTAGCGAACCTGTAGCAGCTTAGAGGTTAATTATGCCTTGCTCAAGGGCACAATGGTAGTGGATGGTAGTAGTGATCTGAAATAAGCAGCTCCCCAATCACCAGTTTAATTTCACGTGTCTCCAGGTCTGGACAGCTCTCCTAAACTATGGCTACGTGGGCTGCATCCGGGACCTGTTCATCGATGGCCAGAGTAAAGATGTCCGCCGCATGGCCGAGGTTCAGAAGGCTGCAGGGGTCAAACCATCCTGTTCTAAAGAACCGCCCAAGCAGTGCCTGTCAAATCCCTGCCAGAATAACGGGGTCTGTCGGGAGGGATGGAACCGTTACGTCTGTGACTGCTCGGGGACGGGATACCTGGGCCGCTCCTGTGAGAGGGGTAAGACATCCATCCATATTTGATCTCTTTCTGATTTTGATGAATGGGTATTGATACAGAGTGTTGTTACTCCAGTGAGAGAGGTTAGACACATCCCTTGTTTAAATTGTTTGGTTGAGATACAGATTGAGATCAAGATCAAGATTGTTTACACAGTTGTGACACGGAGAATATTGGGTATAGATAAAGTACGGTTTGTGTTGAAAGGTCTATGTAGAGTAGGGATGTCTTGTGTGTTGAAAGGTCTATGTAGAGTAGGGATGTCTGGTTTGTTGAAAGGTCTATGTAGAGTAGGGATGTCTTGTGTGTTGAAAGGTATATGTAGAGTAGGGATGTCTGGTTTGTTGAAAGGTCTATGTAGAGTAGGGATGTCTTGTGTGTTGAAAGGTCTATGTAGAGTAGGGATGTCTGGTTTGTTGAAAGGTCTATGTAGAGTAGGGATGTCTTGTGTGTTGAAAGGTCTATGTAGAGTAGGGATGTCCTCTGTGTTGAAAGGTCTATGTAGAGTAGGGATGTCTTGTGTGTTGAAAGGTCTATGTAGAGTAGGGATGTCTGGTGTGTTGAAAGGTCTATGTAGAGTAGGGATGTCTGGTTTGTTGAAAGGTCTATATAGAGTAGGGATGTCTGGTTTGTTGAAAGGTCTATGTAGAGTAGAGATGTCTGGTTTGTTGAAAGGTCTATGTAGAGTAGGGATGTCTGGTTTGATGAAAGGTCTATGTAGAGTAGAGATGTCTGGTTTGTTGAAAGGTCTATGTAGAGTAGAGATGTCTGGTTTGTTGAAAGGTCTATGTAGAGTAGGGATGTCTGGTTTGATGAAAGGTCTATGTAGAGTAGGGATGTCTGGTTTGTTGAAAGGTCTATGTAGAGTAGGGATGTCTGGTTTGATGAAAGGTCTATGTAGAGTAGAGATGTCTGGTTTGTTGAAAGGTCAATGTAGAGTAGGGATGTCTGGTTTGATGAAAGGTCTATGTAGACTAGGGATGTCTGGTTTGTTGAAAGGTCTATGTAGAGTAGGGATGTCTGGTTTGTTGAAAGGTCTATGTAGAGTAGCGATGTCTGGTTTGATGAAAGGTCTATGTAGAGTAGGGATGTCTGGTTTGTTGAAAGGTCTATGTAGAGTAGAGATGTCTGGTTTGTTGAAAGGTCTATGTAGAGTAGGGATGTCTGGTTCGTTGAAAGGTCTATGTAGAGTAGCGATGTCTGGTTTGATGAAAGGTCTATGTAGAGTAGGGATGTCTGGTTTGTTGAAAGGTCTATGTAGAGTAGCGATGTCTGGTTTGATGAAAGGTCTATGTAGAGTAGGGATGTCTGGTTTGTTGAAAGGTCTATGTAGAGTAGAGATGTCTGGATTGTTGAAAGGTCTATGTAGAGTAGAGATGTCTGGATTGTTGAAAGGTCTATATAGAGTAGGGATGTCTGGTTCGTTGAAAGGGTTCAACAAAGTAGCGGTGGGATTTAATGGTGGTGGAGAAGGGGGGCGGAGGGTGTCAGAAAGAAATGTGAATATATTTGACATCAAAGGCTGCCTTAAAAGAGAAGGGTTTTAAGCCATTCATTACACATGCTGCAGATTTGGGATGCTTTGTCAGAGAAGAGAGAGGAATGACCACCTCCTTGCATGTGTGTGTCTCTGTGTGTTTGTGTGTCTCTGTCTGTGTGTTCGTCTCTGTGTGTGTCTCTCTGTCTGTGTGTGTGTGTGTGTGTGTGTGTGTGTGTGTGTGTGTGTGTGTGTGTGTGTGTGTGTGTGTGTGTGTGTGTGTGTGTGTGTGTGTGTGTGTGTGTGTGTGTGTGTGTGTGTGTGTGTGTGTGTGTGTGTGTGTCTGAGACCACATCCCTGCTTCTGCTTCAGTTCTCGGCTGCTTGGTACTGAAGGAGGAGCCTGTCAGTTGGACTGTTTAATAGCAATGCGGAAAGTTACCGACTCCAAGAAGGCAAACAACGACATAAGAATACTAAATCTGTATGTTGGGGATGAGGATGGAAAGAGAGAGGGAAAGATTGAGAGGGAGCTAGAGGGAGAAAGATAAATATATGCACATATATGCTTACCTTTGACTCTCTCCCACAAATACCTGCAACTCATTAGGTAAATTAGTGTGAGGAGCCTACAATTAACAATTATCCAACCTGTGCTGACATAAAAACATTCATTGGTTAAGATTCAATGGTGGATATGATATCATTACTGTGGCAAGATGAAATGGTTGATACTATATCATTACTGTGGCAAGATGAAATGGTGGACAATATATAATTACTGTGGCAAGATGAAATGGTGGACAATTTATAATTACTATGGCAAGATGAAATGGTGGACAATATATAATTACTATGGCAAGATGAAATGGTGGACAATATATAATTACTGTGGCAAGATGAAATGGTTAATTGCTAATAATTGCTCCCACAGTTGATTTCTTCAAACCAAGCTGCTTACCTATTGCAGATTCAGTCTGAGAAGCTATTATCTGATAGCATGCAACACCCCGAAATACCTGAAGGGGACGTAAACAAAATAATTAGCATAGCCGGCGCTACACAAAACACAGAAATAAAATATAAAACATTCATTACCTTTGACGATCTTCTTTGTTGGCACTCCTAGATGTCCCATAAACATCACTATTGGGTCTTTTTTTTTTTAATCGGTCCATACATACCCTAAATATCGATCTATGAAGAGTGTGTGATCCAGGAAAAAACACGTGGTCTGCCACTGTGAGGACAATCGGCAGTCCATCCTATATCGCTGTCCTAGGTGTCTAACAGTACGGACATTGCAATTTATTGCCCTTGCCACATCTGCAGTCCTCATGCCTCCTTGCAGCATGCCTAAGGCACGTTCACGCAGATGAGCAGGGACCCTGGGCATCTTTCTTTTGGTGTTTTTCAGAGTCCTTTCCACAGGTGCATGTTCATGAATTGTTTATGGTTCATTAACCTCTTGCGACAAGCAGAAATGAAATAAATATATTCAAACACAAGCTTAGCCTTTTGTTAACAACACTGTCATCTCAGATTTTCAAAATATGTGTTACAGCCAACGCTAGACAAGCATTTGTGTAAGTTTATCATGGCATAATGCTATGCTAGCTCTGCTGGCAGCAGGCAACATGTTCACAAAAATAAGAAAAGCAACCAAATGAAATAATTTACCTTAGAAGAACTTCAGATGCTTTCACTCAGGAGACTCCCAGTTAGATAGCGAATGTTCCTTTTTTCCCAAAATATTATTTTTGTAGGCGAAATAGCTCCCGTTTCTTCATCATGCTTGGCTGAGAAATCAACCGGAAAATGCTGCAACTTTAACGCCAAACTTTTTTAAAAATTTGCTCCATAATATCGACAGAAACACGGCAAACGTTATTTAGGATCCATCCTCAAGGTGTTTTAACATATATATATTCGATAATCTATCCGTCGAGGCAATTGGTTTCTCATAAGAAGCGATTGGAAAACTGGCTACCAATTGCGGTAGCGGGAGACACCATGTGACCACATGCTATATATGGTCCCTTACAGCAATTCTTCAATGGAAATGCCTAAAAAGACGCCACAATGCTGTAGACACCTTGGGGAATACGTGGAAAACATAAGCTCATTCGTAGCTCATTCACAGCCATATAAGGAATCATTGGCCTGAGGCGGTTTTAAAAAATGTGGCACTTCCTGGTTGGATTTTTATCTGGGTTTCGCCTGTAACATCAGTTCTTTGGCACTCACAGACAATATCTTTGCAGTTTTGGAAACGTCAGAGTGTTTTCTTTCCAAAGCTGTCAATTATATGCATAGTCGAGCATCTTTTCATGACAAAATATCTTGTTTAAAACGGGAACGTTTTTCATCCAAAATATTTAATAGCGTCCCCTAATGCATAACTGGGAAACAGTGTTAAAACCCTTTACAATGAAGACATGTGAAGTTATTTGGATTTTTACGATTTATCTGTGAAAGACAGAGTCCTGAAAATGGGACGTTCTGTATTTGCAGAGTTTATATCTATAATTATTTTTAAACTATTTTTTCTTCTTCACGTTTTCAAACAGTCCATTTATAGTTTCCAACAGGGTCATACATTTGGGTGAGGTTTTTTTCTTGTCTGAGTAGCCTCTTTCCACTGCCAAAAATAAAATGAAACCATCTATTGTTCAGCGAATTAACAAAACATTGTCAAATACAGATAGCCTAGTCAATGATTTAACATCCAATCACATTAACCGTTACTCTCTTGCGGGAATTACACTAACGTATGTAGTCAAATGTAGCTGCTGCTCATGTTGGTATCTGTACTGATGACGCAAAAGCCATGACAGGGAGACATTGTAGAGTGGTAACACGCATGCAAGCAGTTGCTCCCGACGCCACTTGAGTACACTGCAGCATCCACCGAGACTATTGCTGCCAAGGGAATGCCTGACAGCTTGAAAGACATTTTGGATACTACAGTGAAAAATGTTAACTTTGTTAAAGCAAGGCCCCTGAAATCTTTTCTGTATTTTCTGCACTATGCAATAATATGGACAGCGACCATGTAACGCTTTTACAACATACAGAAGTGTGCTGCTTATCAAGGGTCAAAGTATTAACACGTTTTTTTTTTATTGAGAGACAAACTTAAAGTTTTCTTTACTGACTATAATTTTCACATGTCTGACCTCTTGCATGATGACGAGTTTCTCACACGACTGGCCTATCTGGGGTTTTTCTCACCTGAATGATCGGAATCTAGGATTACAGGTACTCTCCACAACTATATTCAGTATTGTGGACTGAAACCCTCTTTTCATTACAACCCAAAATTGCAGAGGTATGTGCAATCCTTTCAAGGACACCCATCTCATTAACCTGTGGTGAATTATTCACAATTTTCGAGGAACAAATACAGTTTTATATGTAAGATGGTTAAATAAACAGCAAATAATTGATTATTATTATTATATTATTATTTGTGCCCTGGACCTATAAGATCTCGTTGTCACTTCCCACCAGCTGGGTTGTGACAAAAACTCACACTCATTCTTATGTTTAATAAATATATCTAACAATGGTGGCAAAAAACAACACTTGAGAGTGTGATGAACCTGGTGCTATAGGGGAGGGGGTACCTAGCTAGAGGTTGAATGTTGATGAACCTGGTGCTATAGGGGGTACCTAGCTAGAGGTTGAATGTTGATGAACCTGGTGCTATAGGGGGTACCTAGCTAGAGGTTGAATGTTGATGAACCTGGTGCTATAGGGGGTACCTAGCTAGAGGTTGAATGTTGATGAACCTGGTGCTATAGGGGGTACCTAGCTAGAGGTTGAATGTTGATCAACCTGGTGCTATAGGGGGTACCTAGCTAGAGGTTGAATGTTGATGAACCTGGTGCTATAGCGGGTACCTAGGTAGAGGTTGAATGCTGATGAACCTGGTGCTATAGGGGGTACCTAGCTAGAGGTTGAATGTTGATGAACCTGGTGCTATAGGGGGTACCTAGCTAGAGGTTGAATGTTGATGAACCTGGTGCTATAGGGGGTACCTAGCTAGAGGTTGAATGTTGATGAACCTGGTGCTATAGGGGGTACCTAGCTAGAGGTTGAATGTTGATCAACCTGGTGCTATAGGGGGTACCTAGATAGAGGTTGAATGTTTGAAGGGGTACGGGACTATTAAAAGTTTGGGAAGCACTGCCCTAGAGCACACAAAAAACTATACATACCTCGGCCTATACATCAGCGCCACAGGTAACTTCCACAAAGCTATGACCGAGCTGAGACAAGAAGGGCCTTCAATGCAATCAAAAGGAACATTAAAATTTGACATACCAATTAGGATCTGGATAAAAATACTTAAGTCAGTTATAGAACCCATTGCACTTATGGTTGTGAGGTCTGGGGTCTGCTCACCAACCAAGAATTCACAAAATGGGGCAAAAATATACTCCGTGTTCAACGTAAAACACCAAATAATGCATGCAGAGCAGAATTAGGCCGATACCCGCTAATGATCAAAATCCAGAAAATAACCGTTAAATTCTACAACCACCTAAAAGGATGTGATTCCCAAACCTTCCATAACAAAACCATCACCTACAGAGAGATTAACCTTGAGAAGAGTCTCTTCAGCAAGCTGGTCCTGAGGCTCTGTTCACAAACACATACCCCACACAGCCCCAGGACAGCAACACAATTAGACCCAACCATATCATGAGAAAACAAAAAGAGAATTATTTGACACTTTGGAAGGAATTAACAAAAAAACAGAGCAAACTAGAATGATATTTGGCCCTAAACAGAGAGTACACTGTGACAGAATATCTGACCACTGACTGACCCAAACTTAAGGAATGCGTTGACTACATACAGACTCAGTGAGAATAACCTTGCTCTTGAGAAAGGCCACCGTTCGGCAGACCTGGCTCTAAAGAGAAGACAGGCTATGCGCACACTGCCCACAAAATGAGGTGGAAACTAAGCTGCACTTCCGATAGAGGATCAAAATGTAAACATCTGCCAAATGCATAACCATATTAGAGACACATATTCCCATCAGATTACACAGATCCACAAAGAACTTTTAAACAAACCCAATTATTTATTTTACTAGGCAAGTCAGTTAAGAACAAATTCTTAATTTCAATGACGGCCTAGGAACAGTGGGTTAACTGCCTGTTCAGGGGCAGAACAACATATTTGTACCTTGTCAGCTCAGGGATATGAACTTGCAACCTTTCGATGCTCTAACCACTAGGCTACCGATTTTGATAAACTCCCATATCTACTGGGTGATGACATCAAAGCAGCAACGTGCCAATAAAGCCCTTAAATTGAGAGAGAGAGAGAGAGAGAGAGAGAGAGAGAGAGAGAGAGAGAGAGAGAGAGAGAGAGAGAGAGAGAGAGAGAGAGAGAGAGAGAGAGAGAGAGAGAGAGAGAGAGAGAGAGAGAGAGAGAGATAATTGACTGCTCTGAGCTTCGGTCACTTCTGGCCTCCTACACAGAACTGTAAAATGGCTGTCTTCTCCTGCTAACCATTTGGCTCATCAACCCACTCACTCATGACCAGATCCCGAGAGAAATTGTATCACTCTAGTCCCTCTCTTCCTCCCTCCCTCCTACCTGCGGCACAGAGAAGAGGATAACTATTTGAAGGTAGAGAGATGGAGAGAGAGAAGGACAGACACTGAGCAATCCATTTCAGCATACTAACGAATCAGTTCTCCAAGGATGCCGCTTGCAGTGAATTAGACATACAGTGTATGGTGCATAGATTAGTAATGCTTAGTAATGCACTGTGTGGCGGGTTGTTCCGTGTCATATAAATGAACCATATTTCTTATTGGCAATTAATTTCCCATCCCTTGACAATTCAACTAAGTGAGACAGTGATCATAACAAAGTGAGAAAATAGCTTTTTAACTTTTTAATATATGTTTGGTCTATAAAATATATATTTGTTAAGTGCATGTGTTTGTATGTACTGTACAGTTGAAGTTGGAAGGTTACATACACTTAGGTTGGAGTCATTAAACATCACATTTATTGTTAACAAACTATAGTTTTGGCAAGTCGGTTAGGACATCTACTTTGTGCATGACACGAGTAACTTTTCCAACAATTGTTTACAGACAGATTATTTAATTTATATTTCACTGTATCACAATTCAGTGGGTCAGAAGTTTACATACATTAAGTTGACTGTGCCTTTAAAGAGGTTGGAAAATTTCAGGAAATTATGTTGTGGCTTTAGAAGCTTCTTATAGGCTAATTGACATAATTTGAGTCAATTGAAGGTGTACCTGTGGATGTATTTCAAGGACTACCTTCAAACGCAGTGCCTCTGCTTGACATCATGGGAAAATCAAAATAAATCAGCCAAGACCTGGTTCATCCTTGGGAGCAATTTCAAAACGCCTGAAGGAACCACGTTCATCTGTACAAACAATAGTACGAAAGTATAAACACCATGGGACCATGCAGCTGTCATACTGCTCAGGAAGGAGAAGCGTTCTGTCTCCTAGAGATGAACGTACTTTGGTGCGAAAAGTGCAAATGAATCCCAGAACAACAGCAAAGAACCTTGTGAAGATGCTAGAGGAGATGGGTACAAAAGTATCTATATCCACAGTAAAACGAGTCCTATATCGACATAACCTGAAAGGCTGATCAGCAAGGAAGAAGCCACTGCTCCAAAACCGCTATAAAAAAGCCAGACTACCGTTGCAACTGCACATGGGGACAAATATTGTTATTTTTGGAGAAATGTCCTCTGATCTGATGAAACTAAATTAGAACTGTTAGGCCTTAATGACCATCATTATGTTTGGAGGAAAAAGGGGGAGGCTTGCATGCCCAAGAACACTATCCCAACTATGAAGCATGGGGGTGGCAGCATCATGTGGAGGTGCTTTGCTGCAGGTGTCATTTTCTCTGTGGGAGTCAGTCACACTTTTTCTATTCTATTTGTAGATGTAAGAAGAAGGAAGATTTTTGTAGATTTTTTGGATGTTTGAGGATTTTATAGATATTTGTATATTTTCTAGATATTTGTAGAAGTAGAGTGCTGTGTTGTGAGCTACTGTACTGTCCAGGTCACATTTGCAAGGTGTATTTGTCGATGAGAGAGATTAATGTGTGCATACCTTACAGCCTTGTTTCTACATGGATGTACTGTACGCTAAAGCAGTCAAGCGTAATCAGCAGTGCGCAGCATGGTCGGTCACTCACTGTGAATCAGCCAGGTCACCTGAGATACATACAAGTCAGTATTTGACCATCCATCAATGTCTGAGTACTTCGGGAGATGACGTGGAAACCGTCCACTAGCGGAAAAGTGACCGCTGTTACCTTCCAGTAGTTTGAGGTTTTGCTAGGGTATGGTGGACGGGGATGGCATATGGGCGGAAGCATCTGCATCTAATTCAGAAGGTTACAAGTTTTAATCCAGCGATATAAACCTTAACTTTTACCTTACCCCTGACCTTAAACCCATACCTTATCCCTTACCTTAACCCTTACCTTATCCCTTACCTTATCCCTTACCTTATCCCTTACCTTAACCCTTACCTTGACCCATACCTTATCCCTTACCTTATCCCTTACCTTATCCCTTACCTTAACCCTTACCTTAACCCTGAACCCTTACCTTATCCATTCAGAGGTATTGCCTAACCTTAATTAAGAATTCAGAGTTAAATCCTATATTTCACCTTAAACACTTCAAAATGAGATGTTTGAGAAACATGGCTGAACCTCTAATTCTACAGTGAGACTGTGAGAGCTGGGAACAGTGTATAAGGTAGTGTGAATGACAGTAGTCACTATTAGGAAATATGTCATTCAGAAACTTTTGGTGGTGACAATGTTGGATAGACCACGTCACATCCCAGTGGGAGAGGGGGGAGAGAGAGGGGTAGAGAGAACAGTGAAATAAAGAGAGAACCGGGAGAGAGAAAGAGAACAGGGCGAGAGAGGGGAGGGAGGAGACAGCAGAGAGAGAGAGAACAGGGAGAGAGAGGGGAGGGAGGAGACAGCAGAGAGAGATAGAGAACAGGGAGAGAGAGGGGAGGGAGGAGACAGCAGAGAGAGAGAGAGAGAACAGGGAGAGAGAGGGGAGGTAGGGAGGAGACAGCAGAGAGAGAGAGAGAGAGAACAGGGAGAGAGAGGGGAGGGAGGAGACAGCAGAGAGAGATAGAGAACAGGGAGAGAGAGGGGAGGGAGGAGACAGCAGAGAGAGATAGAGAACAGGGAGAGAGAGGGGAGGGAGGAGACAGCAGAGAGAGAGAGAGAGAACAGGGAGAGAGAGGGGAGGTAGGGAGGAGACAGCAGAGAGAGAGAGAGAGAGAACAGATAAGAGAGGGGGGGAGGGAGGAGACAGCATAGAGAGAGAACAGGGAGAGAGAGGGGAGGGACGGAGGAGACAGCAGAGAGAGAGATAGAGAACAGGGACAGAGAGGGGAGGGAGGGAGGAGACAGCAGAGAGAGAGATAGAGAGAGAACAGGGAGAGAGAGGGGAGGGACAGAGGAGACAGCAGAGAGAGAGAGAGAGAGAGCAGGGAGAGAGAGGGGATGGAGGGAGGAGACAGCAGAGAGAGAGAGAGAGAACAGGGAGAGAGAGGGGAGGGAGGAGACAGCATAGAGAGAGAGAGAACAGGGAGAGAGAGGGGAGGGAGGGAGGAGACAGCAGAGAGAGAGATAGAGAGAGAACAGGGAGAGAGAGGGGAGGGACGGAGGAGACAGCAGAGAGAGAGAGAGAGCAGGGAGAGAGAGGGAATGGAGGGAGGAGACAGCAGAGAGAGAGATAGCTGTGAACGTACCCAGTCTTTGATGCTTTCCTTTCCTCCCCGACTCTCACTCTACGGATCTATCCCTTCCCACCTCTGCTAATCAGTTGCAAGACAATGAGGGCATACAGTAGGATATGAGGGAAGGAGATAGATATTGAAAGAGCGGTAGAAAGAGGGTAGTCAATGGTAATACAGGGAGGGAATTAGGCAGGGAAAGAGAGAAGGGGAGGAAGAGAGAGAGTGATTGAGGGAGGGAGGGAGGGAGGGAGGGAGGGAGGGAGGGAGGGAGGGAGGGAGGGAGGGAGGGGGAGGGAGGGAGGGAGGGAGGGAGGGAGGGAGGGAGGGAGGGAGGAGGTGGAATATGGCCATAGGGGGTGCAAGTCATTTCCATGTGATGAAGATAGTTGTCTGTCTAGAGAGGAGAGCCCACATGGATTGATATGGATTGATTTAATGGTAACCCCATATAATCTGAAGAGTATTGTATGTTGAAAACCTGTAATTAAAATAGTACTTTATATTGAAGCCCTATAATCTGAAGAGTACTGTATGTTGAATCACTATAGTGTGAAGAGTACTGTAAAATCAAATCAAATCAAATCAAATCGTATTTGTCACATACACATGGTTAGCAGATGTTAATGTGAGTGTAGCGAAATGCTTGTGCTTCTAGTTCCGACAATGCAGTGATAACCAACAAGTAATCTAACTAACAATTCCAAAACTACTGTCTTATACACAGTGTAAGGGGATAAAGAATATGTACATAAGGATATATGAATGAGTGATGGTACAGAGCAGCATACAGTAGATGGTATCGAGTACAGTATATACATATGAGATGAGTATGTAGACAAAGTAAACAAAGTGGCATAGTTAAAGTGGCTAGTGATACATGTATTACATAAGGATGCAGTCGATGATGTAGAGTACAGTATATACGTATGCATATGAGATGAATAAGTAACATTATATAAGGTAGCATTGTTTAAAGTGGCTAGTGATATATTTACATAATTTCCCATCAATTCCCATTATTAAAGTGGCTGGAGTTGGGTCAGTGTCAATGACAGTGTGTTGGCAGCAGCCACTCAATGTTAGTGGTGGCTGTTTAACAGTCTGATTGCCTTGAGATAGAAGCTGTTTTTCAGTCTCTCGGTCCCAGCTTTGATGCACCTGTACTGACCTCGCCTTCTGGATGATAGCGGGGTGAACAGGCAGTGGCTCGGGTGGTTGATGTCCTTGATGATCTTTATGGCCTTCCTGTAACATCGGGTGGTGTAGGTATCCTGGAGGGCAGGTAGTTTGCCCCCGGTGATGCGTTGTGCAGACCTCACTACCCTCTGGAGAGCCTTACGGTTGAGGGCGGAGCAGTTGCCGTACCAGGCGGTGATACAGCCCGCCAGGATGCTCTCGATTGTGCATCTTTAGAAGTTTGTGAGTGCTTTTGGTGACAAGCCAAATATCTTCAGCCTCCTGAGTTTGAAGAGGAAGCTGCTGCGCCTTCTTCACGACGCTGTCAGTGTGAGTGGACCAATTCAGTTTGTCTGTGATGTGTATGCCGAGGAACTTAAAACTTGCTACCCTCTCCACTACTGTTCCATCGATGTGGATAGGGGGGTGTTCCCTCTGCTGTTTCCTGAAGTCCACAATCATCTCCTTAGTTTTGTTGATGTTGAGTGTGAGGTTATTTTCCTGACACCACACTCCGAGGGCCCTCACCTCCTCCCTGTAGGCCGTCTCGTCGTTGTTGGTAATCAAGCCTACCACTGTTGTGTCGTCCGCGAACTTGATGATTGAGTTGGAGGCATGCGTGGCCACGCAGTCGTGGGTGAACAGGGAGTACAGGAGAGGGCTCAGAATGCACCCTTGTGGGCCCCCGTGTTGAGGATCAGCGGGGAGGAGATGTTGTTGCCTACCCTCACCACCTGGGGGCGGCCCGTCAGGAAGTCCAGTACCCAGTTGCACAGGGCAGGGGTCGAGACCCAGGGTCTCGAGCTTGATGACGAGCTTGGAGGGTACTATGGTGTTGAATGCCGAGCTGTAGTCGATGAACAGCATTCTCACATAGGTATTCCTCTTGTCCAGGTGGGTTAGGGCAGTGTGCAGTGTGGTTGAGATTGCATCGTCTGTGGACCTATTTGGGCGGTAAGCAAATTGGAGTGGGTCTAGGGTGTCAGGTAGGGTGGAGGTGATATGGTCCTTGACTAGTCTCTCAAAGCACTTCATGATGACGGAAGTGAGTGC
Organism: Oncorhynchus gorbuscha; assembly: GCF_021184085.1. NCBI lineage: Eukaryota > Metazoa > Chordata > Actinopteri > Salmoniformes > Salmonidae > Oncorhynchus > Oncorhynchus gorbuscha. Next base: position 105,036,274 of record NC_060178.1, on the reverse strand, counting down.
TACGGGGCAGTAGTCGTTTAGCTCAGTTACCTTAGCTTTCTTGGGAACAGGAACAATGGTGGCCCTCTTGAAGCATGTGGGAACAGCAGACTGGTATAGGGATTGATTGAATATGTCCGTAAACACACCAGTCAGCTGGTCTGCGCATGCTCTGAGGGCGCGGCTGGGGATGCCGTCTGGCCCTGCAGCCTTGCGAGGGTTAACACGTTTAAATGTCTTACTCACCTCGGCTGCAGTATGTTGTTGAATCACTATAGTCTGAAGAGTACTGTATGTTGAAGCCCTATAATCTAAAGACACTGTATGTTGAATCACTATAATCTGAAGACACTGTAGGCTGACTAGTTGGAGACTGAGCGGTGGTTCTTACAGACGGAACGTGGGATCCACCCTGGCACACTGCCAGCTGTTTTGACATCTCCAGATTGTAAACTGGAGCCTGTGTGTATGTGTGTGTGCCTAGTCCTCACTTTTTCATGCATGGTGTACTTTACCACCTGGTAGATAAATACACAGAGACCACACACCCACTTTGAATATAATATTTTAATTAACCCTTGTGCTTTGCTGGAAAAGAAAATGACCCGCGCAGTTTAAACACACTCAAGACAGACAAAGAATCAAGTAAAAACAGCCCAAACTTTATTTTGTCAGACTTTTCAGAAAGAAGAAATAACAAGAACATTTGATTTAAAAAACTATATTTAAGAATTCATTATTTGTTTCTTACAAACAATAATTTTCTGTTTGGAGCTCATTTTGGAGTGTCTGTATCAGAGATCTGCTGCTCATTGCGAAGGAGAAGCTTGGGAAAGCTCCTTTTCACCCAAACATAATTATAAAAGTGCAACCAGAACCAGTCAAATCAAAATACTTCAAAGACACTTTTTTATTTTGGACCAGTGCAAATATCTATACACATGAAAACCCCCGGGTCAAAATGACCAACAATATCATGCTTGTATACACAATCTACACAGATATTCCACAACACATCAGTGTCCACATTTTGAAGTTAGGTTGAAAGAGAGGTTAACTAGTATTTTAGACAACTCAAATTTGTAAATGGGTCAAATTGACACGTAACAAAATAGGAGGATTAAGCAGACAAAGCTATGTTTTCCTTCCCGGCCTGAATGGATCCTAAAGGTCCTCCTGAATGCATACCAAATGTCCTTCTGAATGCATCCTAAAGGTCCTCCTGAACGCATACCAAATGTCCTTCTGAATGCATCCTAAAGGTCCTCCTGAACGCATACCAAATGTCCTTCTGAATGCATCCTAAAGGTCCTCCTGAACGCATACCAAATGTCCTTCTGAATGCATCCTAAAGGTCCTCCTGAACGCATACCAAATGTCCTTCTGAATGCATCCTAAAGGTCCTCCTGAACGCATACCAAATGTCCTTCTGAATGCATCCTAAAAGTCCTTCTGAATGCATCCTAAAGGTCCTCCTGAACGCGTACCAAATGTCCTTCTGAATGCATCCTAAAGGTCCTCCTGAACGCATACCAAATGTCCTTCTGAATGCATACTAAATGTCCTTCTGAATGCATACTAAATGTCCTTCTGAACGCATACTAAATGTCCTTCTGAACGCATACTAAATGTCCTTCTGAACGCATACTAAATGTCCTCCAGAACTCATAATACTTGTCCTCCAGAACTCATACTAAATGTCCTCCAGAACTCATACCAAATGTCCTTCTGAACGCATACCAAATGTCCTTCTGAACGCATACTAAATGTCCTTCTGAACGCATACTAAATGTCCTCCTGAATGTATACCAAAAGTCCTTCTGAATGCATCCTAAAGGTCCTCCTGGACGCATACCAAATGTCCTTCTGAACGCATACCAAATGTCCTCCAGAACTCATACCAAATGTCCTTCTGAATGCATCCTAAAAGTCCTCCTGAATGCGTCCTAAATGTCCTTCTGAACGCATGCTAAATGTCCTCCAGAACTCATAATACTTGTCCTCCAGAACTCATACCAAATGTCCTTCTGAACTCATACCAAATGTCCTTCTGAACGCATACTAAATGTCCTTCTGAACGCATACTAAATGTCCTCCTGAACGCATACCAAATGTCCTACTGAATGCATCCTAAAAGTCCTCCTGAATGCATCCTAAATGTCCTTCTGAACGCATACCAAATGTCCTTCTGAACGCATACTAAATGTCCTTCTGAACGCATACTAAATGTCCTTCTGAACGCATACTAAATGTCCTTCTGAACGCATACCAAATGTCCTTCTGAACGCATGCTAAATGTCCTCCAGAACTCATAATACTTGTCCTCCAGAACTCGTACTAAATGTCCTCCAGAACTCATACTAAATGTCCTCCAGAACTCATACTAAATGTCCTCCAGAACTCATACTAAATGTCCTCCAGAACTCATACTAAATGTCCTCCAGAACTTATACTAAATGTCTTCCAGAACTCATACTAAATGTCCTCCAGAACTCATACTAAATGTACTCCTGCACGCATACTAAATGTACTCCTGCACGCATACTAAATGTCCTCCAGAACTTGTACTAAATGTCCTCCAGAACTCATACTGAATGTCCTCCAGAACTCATACTAAATGTCCTCCAGAACGCATACTAAATGTCCTCCAGAACTCATACTAAATGTCCTCCAGAACTCATACTAAATGTCCTCCAGAACTCATACTAAATGTACTCCTGCACGCATACTAAATGTACTCCCCCCTGAAGTTCCATTTGCTAATTAACCAAAATACTGTTGTAGCAGAGAGAGTGTGGAGGGTGGAGGTGGGTTCCCAGATGGTAGGGAAGATGTAGACTGTCTTTGTGTGTTCCCAGATTGTAGGGAAAGAGCAGTGCAGGCACATATCACCTAATGGGCGATGACAGACTGTTTGGAGAACACAGAGTGCATGTGTGTTTGTGCATTGGTGTGTGTCTGTGTGAGAGGCTGGATTGGTAGCGTGACGGAGAGAGAGACACATCAACTCCTAAACATGAAAGGACCCCCAGACAAGAGAAAATAACAGTTTGGCAAGTACAGGCAGACAATCAAACATGCACAGAGAGACAGACAGAAAGTTACGCAGGCCCGTACACATACACCAGAGATGTGGACTCGAGTCTTGTGACTTGGATACAAGTCGCAAAAATAAAAACACTCGACTTGGACTGGAGCATCTATGACTAAGGACTTAACTTGGACTGGAGCATCTATGAGTAGGGACTTAACTTGGACTAGAGCATCTATGAGTAGGGACTTAACTTGAATTAGAGCATCTATGAGTAGGGACTTAACTTGGACTGGAGCATATATGAGTAGGGACTTAACTTGGATTAGAGCATCTATGAGTAGGGACTTAACTTGGACTGGAGCATCTATGAGTAGGGACTTAACTTGAATTAGAGCATCTATGAGTAGGGATTTAACTTGGATTAGAGCATCTATGAGTAGGGACTTAACTTGGACTAGAGCATCTATGAGTAGGGACTTAACTTGGACTGGAACATCTATGAGTAGGGACTTAACTTGAATTAGAGCATCTATGAGTAGGGACTTAACTTGGACTGGAGCATCTATGAGTAGGGACTTAACTTGGATTAGAGCATCTATGAGTAGGGACAACTTGGATTAGAGCATCTATGAGTAGGGACTTAACTTGGATTAGAGCATCTATGAGGAGAGATTTAACTTGGATTAGAGCATCTATGAGTAGGGACTTAACTTGGATTAGAGCATCTATGAGTAGGGACTTAACTTGGACTAGAGCATCTATGAGTAGGGACTTAACTTGGATTAGAGCATTTATGAGTAGGGATTTAACTTGGATTAGAGCATCTATGAGTAGGGACTTAACTTGGATTAGAGCATCTATGAGTAGGGACTTAACTTGGACTAGAGCATCTATGAGTAGGGACTTAACTTGGATTAGAGCATCTATGAGTAGGGATTTAACTTGGATTAGAGCATCTATGAGTAGGGATTTAACTTGGATTAGAGCATCTATGAGTAGGGACTTAACTTGGATTAGAGCATCTATGAGTAGGGATTTAACTTGGATTAGAGCATCTATGAGTAGGGACTTAACTTGGACTAGAGCATCTATGAGTAGGGATTTAACTTGGATTAGAGCATCTATGTAAAGTATACACAGGGAGTCAGAAAGCAGGTGTAGAAGGTGAGTTTAATAATAACAAACATGAAGATAATCAAACCAGGAATAGGGTTGTACTAGAGCTGTAATACTAGAGACTTGGACGAGAGCTGTAATACTAGAGACTTGGACTAGAGCTGTAATACTAGAGACTTGTACTAGATCTGTAATACTAGAGACTTGGGTTGAGCTGTAATACTAGAGACTTGGATTAGAGCTGTAATACTAGAGACATGGACGAGAGCTGTAATACTAGAGACTTGGACGAGAGCTGTAATACTAGAGACTTGTACTAGATCTGTAATACTAGAGACTTGTACTAGATCTGTAATACTAGAGACTTGGGTTGAGCTGTAATACTAGAGACTTGGACTAGAGCTGTAATACTAGAGACTTGTACTAGAGCTGTAATACTAGAGACTTGGATTAGAGCTGTAATACTAGAGACATGGGCGAGAGCTGTAATACTAGAGACTTGGACGAGAGCTGTAATACTAGAGACTTGTACTAGATCTGTAATACTAGAGACTTGGTTTGAGCTGTAATACTAGAGACTTGGACTAGAGCTGTAATACTAGAGACTTGTACTAGAGCTGTAATACTAGAGACTTGGACTAGAGCTGTAATACTAGAGACTTGGACTAGAGCTGTAATACTAGAGACTTGGACGAGAGCTGTAATACTAGAGACTTGGACTAGAGCTGTAATACTAGAGACTTGGACTAGAGCTGTAATACTAGAGACTTGGACTAGAGCTGTAATACTAGAGACTTGGACGAGAGCTGTAATATTAGAGACTTGGACGAGAGCTGTAATACTAGAGACTTGTACTAGATCTGTAATACTAGAGACTTGGGTTGAGCTGTAATACTAGAGACTTGGACTAGAGCTGTAATACTAGATACTTGTACTAGATCTGTAATACTAGAGACTTGGGTTGAGCTGTAATACTAGAGACTTGGTGGAGCTGTAATACTAGAGACTTGTACTAGAGCTGTAATTGTAACGTCGTTTGTCTTTTGAATGAAGAGAGTCAGACCGAAATGCAGCTTGTAGGTTACTCATGACTTTAATGAAATATATCGCGGTACATGAAATAACTGAATCTAAATACAAAAACAACAGAACGGAACGTGAAACTAATTACAGCCTATCTGGTGACTACTACACAGAGACAGGTACAAACACCCACAAAATACAACGCGAACTCAGGCTACCTAGATACGGTTCCCAATCAGAAACAACGATAAGCAGCTGACTCCAATTGAGAATCGCCTCAGGCAGCCAAGCCTAACTAGACACACGCCTAATCATACACAATCCCAATTAGTACAAACCCCAATACGAAACACAACATATAAACCCATGTCACACCCTGGCTTACCCAAACATATACCAAAAACACAAAATATAATGACCAAGGCGTGACAGAACCCCCCCCCCTAAGGTGCGGACTCCGGGACGCACCTCAAGAGCATATTGAGGGTCCGGGTGGGCATCTGTCCATGGTGGCGGTTCTGGCTCGGGACGTGGACCCCACTCCATAAATGTCCTAGTTCCTCCCCTTCGCGTCCTGGGATAATCCACCTTCTCCGCCGACCATGGCCTAATAGTCCTCACCCTGATCCCCACATAACTGAGGGGCAGCTCGGGACAGAGGGGCAGCTCGGGACCGAGGGGCAGCTCGGGACCGAGGGGCAGCTCGGGACAGAGGGGCAGCTCAGGACAGAGGGGCAGCTCAGGACAGAAGCAGCCTGGTACTGAGGGGAAGCCCGGTACAGAGGGGAAGCCCGGTACAGAGGGTAAGCCCGGTACTGAGAGGCAGCCCAGTACTGAGAGGAAGCCTAGTACTGAGAGGAAGCTCAGTACTGAGAGGAAGCTCAGGCAGGTAGTAGGCTCCGGTAAATCCTGGCTGGCTGGTGGAACTGGATGATTCAGGTTGTCTGGGCGATCTAGAAGATCTTGGCAGACTGGCACTTCTGGCGGATCCTGGCAGACTGGCACTTCTGGCGGATCCTGGCAGACTGGCGACGCTGGGACGACTGGCGGCGCTGGGCAGACTGGGAGCACTGGGCAGACTGGGAGCACTGGGCAGACTGAGAGCACTGGGCAGACTGGGAGCACTGGCGGCGCTGGGCAGACTGGGAGCACTGGGCAGACTGGGAGCACTGGGCAGACTGGGAGCACTGGGCAGACTGGGAGCACTGACGGCGCTGGGCAGACTGGAGACTCCGGCAGCACAGGAGAGGAGAAAGGCTCTGGCTGTGCTAAACAGGCGGGGCGCACTGGACGCGCTGGGCCGACTGGGAGCACTGGCGGCGCTGGACAGACAGGAGACTCTGGCAGCGCAGGAGAGGAGAAAGGCCCTGGCTGCGCTAAACAGGCGGGAGACTCCAACAGCGCAGGAGAGGAGAAAAGCTCTGGCTGCGCTAAACAGGCGGGAGACTCCGGCAGCGCAGGAGAGGAGAAAAGCTCTGGCTGCGCTGAACAGGCGAGGCGCACTGGAAGCCTGGTGCTTGGTGCTGGAACTGGTGGTACTGGATCTAGGACACACACAGGAAGCCTGGTGCGGGGAGCTGCTACCGGAGGGCTGGTGTGTAGAGGTGGCTCTGGTTAGACCGGACCGTGCAGGCGCACTGGAGCTCTTGAGTACCGAGCCTGCCCAAGCTTATCTGGCTCGATGCCCACTCTAGCCCGGCCAATAGGAAGGGCTGGTATGTGCCGCAGCTGGCTCTGCACCCGCACTGGAAACACTGTGCGCTCCATAGCATAACACGGTGCCTGCCCGGTCTCTCTAGCCCAACAGTGAGCACAGGGAGTATGCGCAGGTCTCCTACCTGGCATAACTATTCTCCCTTCTAGCCCCCCCCAATAAATTTTTTGGGGTGACTTTCCGGTTTCCAACCGCGTCGCCGTGCTGCCTCCTCATACCTGCGCCTCTCCGATTTATCTGCTTCTATTTCCTCTTTGGGAGGGCGATATTCTCCCGGCTGCGCCCAGGGTCCTTTCCGTCTAATTCCTCCTCCCATGTCCAAATCTCCAAATGGTGCAGTCTCTCTGTAATGCAGGTGAGTGAGGACCCAAAAGCGATTTAACAGAAACAGAGTCTTTTAATGTCCAAACAGGGAAAACATAAATCCTCAATCTTTACAGGAGATGTCCAAACAGGGAAAACATAAATCCTCTATCTTTACAGGAGAGTCCTCCTTCTAGTAGTAGAGGAGAATTGCAGGGCTAGCGGCAACAGACTGCAGGTCCCTTCGGGTAGGCGCGGGCCGTAGAGGACAGAGACACCTGCTCACACGCAGCATCTGATGAAGAGGCAGATTACGACAGGACGGAACAAGGGCAAAGCAAACAAGAATCCGACAAGGATAGAAGCAGAAACAGAGAGAGAAATAGAGACTTAATCAGAGGGCAAAAGAGGGGACAGGTGTGAGAGAGTAAACGAGGTCGTTAGGAGAATGAGGAACAGCTGGGAGCAGGAACGGAACGATAGAGAGAGAGAGAGATAGAGAGAGAGAAAGTAACCTAATACGACCAGCAGGGTGAAACGAAGAGAAGAGAAAGCACAGGGACAAGACATAACATGACAGTACCCCCCCACTCACCGAGCGCCTCCTGGCGCACTCGAGGAGGAAACCTGGCGGCAACGGAGCACGTCCCGAGATGGAACCCAACTCCTTTCCTCAGGACCGTACCGAGAAACGATGAAGAGGGAATCATTGTGCTATTATTATTATAAAAATAAGACACGGGTAGAGAACTGTAAGAGTTTGAGCTATCAGGACCAAACAGGCCAGGAGAGTGACAACTTGGGACAGACTGAGACACAGCAAGGGCAGGAGAGATGCGGTGGCTGGGGACAGACTGAGACACAGCAAGGCCAGGAGCAGGACCAGGAGAGATGCGGTGGCTGGGGACAGACTGAGACACAGCAAGGCCAGGAGTAGGGGCAGGAGAGAGGCGGTGGCTGGGGACAGACTTAGACACAGCAAGGCCAGGAGCAGGGGCAGGAAGAGAGTTACCGGACTTAGTCTGCGCGCAGTCCAAACAAGCAGCCACGAAACGACGCGTGTCACGCTCCTGAGTGGGCCACCAAAAACGCTGGCGAATAGAAGCAAGCGTACCCCGAACGCCGGGGTGGCCGGCTAACTTGGCAGAGTGAGCCCACTGAAGAACGGCCAGACGAGTAGGAACGGGAACGAAAAGAAGGTTCCTAGGACAAGCGCGCGGAGACGGAATGTGAGTGAGTGCTTGCTTTACCTGCCTCTCAATTCCCCAGACAGTCAACCCGACAACACGCCCCTCAGGGAGAATCCCCTCGGGGTCGGTGGAGGCTACTGAAGAACTGAAGAGACGGGATAAAGCATCAGGCTTGGTGTTCTTAGAGCCCGGACGATAAGAAATAACGAACTCGAAACGAGCGAAAAACAGCGCCCAACGAGCCTGACGCGCATTAAGTCGTTTGGCAGAAAGGATGTACTCAAGGTTCTTATGGTCAGTCCAAACGACAAAAGGGACGGTCGCCCCCTCCAACCACTGTCGCCATTCGCCTAGGGCTAAGCGGATGGCGAGCAGTTCGCGGTTTCCCACATCATAGTTACGTTCCGACGGCGACAGGCGATGAGAAAAATACGCGCAAGGGTGGACCTTATCGTCAGAATGGGAGCGCTGGGACAGAATGGCTCCCACGCCCACCTCTGACGCGTCAACCTCGACAATGAACTGTCTAGAGACGTCAGGTGTAACAAGGATAGGAGCGGATGTAAAACGCTTCTTGAGGAGATCAAAAGCTCCCTGGGCGGAAATGGACCACTTAAAGCACGCCTTGACAGAAGTAAGGGCTGTGAGAGGAGCTGCCACCTGACCGAAATTACGAATGAAACGACGATAGAAATTCGCGAAACCGAGAAAGCGCTGCAGCTCGACAAGTGACTTAGGAACGGGCCAATCGCTGACAGCTTGGACCTTAGCGGGATCCATCTGAATGCCTTCAGCGGAAATAACAGAACCGAGAAATGTGACGGAGGAGACATGAAAAGCGCACTTCTCAGCCTTCACATAAAGACAATTCTCTAAAAGGCGCTGGAGGACACGTCGAACGTGCTGAACAAGAATCTGGAGTGACGGTGAAAAAATCAGGATATCGTCAAGGTAAACGAAAACAAAGATGTTCAGCATGTCTCTCAGTACATCATTCACTAATGCCTGAAAGACAGCTGGAGCGTTAGCGAGACCGAACGGCAGAACCCGGTATTCAAAGTGCCCTAACGGAGTGTTAAACGCCGTTTTCCACTCGTCCCCCTCCCTGATGCGCACGAGATGGTAAGCGTTACGAAGGTCCAACTTAGTGAAAAACCTGGCTCCCTGCAGGATCTCGAAAGCTGAAGACATAAGGGGAAGCGGATAACGATTCTTAACCGTTATGTCATTCAGCCCTCGATAATCCACGCAGGGACGCAGGGTCCCGTCCTTTTTCTTAAAAAAAAAAAAAAAAAACGCTCCGGCGGGATTTCCAGAGACAGTGAGGGTTAAAGGTAGCGTTTCACGCTGAATCCTGGGGAGAGGACTACCATCCAAGGCGAACATGGCCGTGGGCTCCCCTAACTGTCTGAGAGGAATGTCATGTTCCCGAGCCCAGGCTTCGTCCATAAAACAGCCCTCCGCCCCAGAGTCTATCAAGGCACTGCAGGAAGCTGCCGAACCGGTCCAGCGTAGATGGACCGACAAGGTAGTACAGCATCTTGAAGGAGAGACCTGAGTAGTAGCGCTCACCAGTAGCCCTCCGCTTACTGATGAGCTCTGGCTTTTACTGGACATGAAATGACAAAATGACCAGCGGAACCGCAATAGAGACAGAGGCGGTTGGTGATTCTCCGTTCCCTCTCCTTTGTCGAGATGCGAATACCCCCCAGCTGCATGGGCTCAGCACCTGAGCCAGTGGAGGAAGATGGTAGTGATGCGGAGAGGGGGGAAACGGATAACGCGAACTCTCTTCCACGAGCTCGGTGACGAAGATCTACCCGTCGTTCTATGCAAATAGCGAGTTCAATCAAAGAATCCACGCTGGAAGGAACCTCCCGGGAGAGAATCTCATCCTTTACCTCCGCGTGGAGACCCTCCAGAAAACGAGCGAGCAACGCCGGCTCGTTCCAGTCACTGGAGGCAGCAAGAGTGCAAAACTCTATAGAGTAATCCGTTATGGATCGATTACCTTGACATAGGGAAAACAGGGCCCTGGAAGCTTCTTTCCCAAAAACTGAACAATCAAAAACCCGTATCATCTCCTCCTTAAAGTTCTGATACTGGTTAGTACACTCAGCCCTTGCCTCCCAGATTGCCGTGCCCCACTCACGAGCCCGTCCAGTAAGGAGAGATATGACGTAGGCGATACGAGCTGTACCCCTGGAGTACGTGTTGGGCTGGAGAGAGAACACAATATCACACTGGGTGAGGAACGAGCGGCATTCAGTGGCATCCCCAGAGTAACACGGTGGGTTATTAATTCTGGGCTCTGGAGACTCGGAAGCCCTGGAAGTAGCCGGTGGATCGAGGCGGAGATTGTGAATATGTTTCGAGAGGTCGGAGACTTGGGCGGCCAGGGTCTCAACGGCATGTCGAGCAGCAGACAATTCACTGCAACTGCTCTTCACGATTAACAGGGAGAGTAGGCTCAGGTCTGACTCCTGACTCAGCCACTCTCTCTCTGTGCTTTCCCCCGTTACTTTCGGTTTTCAATCTTATTCAATCTCCCCCTGCTTTATTCAATCTCCCCCTACTTTATTCAATCTCCCCCTACATTATTCAATCTCCCCCTGCTTTATTCAATCTCCCCCTTGCTTTATTCAATCTCCCCCTGCTTTATTCAATCTCCCCCTGCTTTATTCAATCTCCTCCTGCTTTATTCAATCTCCCCAGCTTTATTCAATCTCCCCCTGCTTTATTCAATCTCCCCTGCTTTATTCAATCTCTCCCTGCTTTATTCAATCTCCCCTGCTTTATTCAATCTCCCCTGCTTTATTCAATCTCCCCTGCTTTGTTCAATCTCCCCTGCTTTGTTCAATCTCCCCTGCTTTATTCAATCTCCCTACTTTATTCAATCTCCCCTGCTTTATTCAATCTCCCCTGCTTTATTCAATCTCCCCTGCTTTATTTAATCTCCCCTGCTTTATTCAATCTCTCCCTGCTTTATTCAATCTCCCCCTGCTTTATTCAATCTCCCCCTGCTTTGTTCAATCTCCCCCTGCTTTATTTTGATATTAAACATGGCTGTGTGCCATTACAATAAATGTGTGCTGCTCCACCATTGGATTTTGGAAAGGTACTCACTTTGCATTAGATAATGATTCTATCCCATGTCTGACAAGTTATTTCCACTTCTAATTTACCCTGCTCGCTGCCTGACAGGCTGTTGTACGCATCTCAACAGAGACTATACTGTCCTGGGCCACGTCCCACACGACACCCTATTGCCTATTTAGTGCATTATGATTGACCCGAGCCCTTTCAAAAGTAGTGGACTACATAGGACAAACAGTTGAAGTCTGAAATTTACATACACTTACTTAGGTTGGAGTCATTAAAACTTGTTTTTCAACCACTCCACAAATGTCTTGTTAACAAACTATTGTATTGGCAAGTCTGTTAGGACATCTACTTTGTGCATGACACAAGTAATGTTTTCAACAATTGTTTACAGACAAATTATTTCACTTATATTTCACTGTATCACAATTCAGTGGGTCAGAAGTTTACATACACTAAGTTGACTGTGCCTTTAAACGGCTTGGAAAATTCCAGAAAATGATGTCATGGCTTTAGAAGCTTCTAATTGGCTAATTGACATAATTTGAGTCAATTGGTGGTGTACCTGTGGATGTATTTCAAGGCCTACCTTCAAACTCAGTGACTCTGTGTGACAGCGGTATGACGGCTGTGTGGTCCCATTGTGTTTATACTTGCATACTATTGTTTGTACAATTGAACATGGTACCTTCAGGCATTTGGAAATTGCTCCCGAGGATGAACCAGACTTGTGGAGGTCTACACATTTTCTTCTGAGGTCTTGGCTAATTTCTTTTGATTTTCCCATGGAAGGAGACGCGTTTTTGTCTACTAGAGATGAACGTACTTTGGTGCGAAAAGTTCAACTCAATCACAGAACAACAGTAAAGGACCTTGTGAAGATCCTGAAGGAAACCGGTACAAAAGTATCTATATCCACAGTAAAACAAGTCCTACATAGACATAACCTGAGAGGCCGCTCAGCAAGGAAGAAGCCACTGCTCCAAAACCACCATTAAAAAAAGCCACATTACGGTTTGCAACTGCACATGGAGGCAAAGATCGTACTTTTTGGAGAAATGTCCTTTGGTCTGATGGAACAAAAATATAACTGTTTGGCCATAATGACCATCTTTATGTTGGGAGGAAAAATGGGGAGGCTTGCAAGCCGAAGAATACCATCCCAACTGTGATGCACGGGGGTGGCAGCATCATGTTGTGGGGTGATTTGCTGCAGGAGGGACTGGTGCACTTCATAAAATAAATGGCATCATGAGGTGGGAAAATTATGTAGATATATTGAAGCAACATCACAAGACATCAGTCAGGAAGATAAAGCTTGGTCGTCAATGGGTCTTCCAAATGGACAATGACCCCGAGCTTACTTCCAAAGTTGTGGCAAAATGGCTTAAGGACAACAACGTTAAGGTATTAGAGTGGCCATCACAAAGCCCTGAGGTCAATCCTATAGAAATGTTGTGTGCAGAACTGAAAAAGCGTGTGCGAGCAAGGAGGCCTACACCCCCGACTCAGTTACACCAGTTCTGTCCGGAGGAATGGGCCAAAATTCACCCAACTTTTTGTGGGAAGCTTGTGGAAGGCTACCCGAAATGTTTGATCCCAGTTAAACAACTTAAAGGCAAAGCTACCAAATACTAATTGAGTGTATGTAAACTTCTGACCAACTGAGAATGTGATGTAAGAAATAAAAGCTGTAAATAAATAATTTTCTCTACTATTATTCCGATATTTCACATTCTTAAAATAAAGTGGTGATCCTATCTGACCTAGGACAGGGCATGTTTACTAGGATTAAATCTCAAGATTTGTGAAAAACTGAGTTTCAATGTATTTGGCTGAGGTGTATGTAAAACTCTGACTTCAACTGTACATACATTAGCAAGACGAATTATGTGAACCCTTTGGAAATGACTGGATTTCTGCATAAATTGGTCATAACAATTTATCTGACCTTCATCTAGGTCACAACAATAGACAAACACAGTCTGCTTAAACTAATAACACACTAACAATTATAAATTTTCATGCCTTTTTTTGAACACACTGTGTAAATATTCACAGTGCAGGGTGGGAAAAGCATGTGATCCCTTGGAGTTAATAACTGGTTGACCCTCCTTTGGCAGCAATAACCTCAACCAAACATTTTCTGTAGTTGCGGATCAGACCTGCGCAATGGTCAGGAGGTATTCTGGACCATTACTCTTTACAAAACTGTTTCAAATCAGCAATATTCTTGGGATGTCTGGTGTGAACTGCTCTCTTGAGATCATGCCACAGCATCTCAACCGGTTTGAGGTCAGGATTATGACTTGGCCACTCCAGAAGATGTATTTTCTTCTGTTAAAACCATTCTGTTGTTGATTAACTTCTGTGTTTTGTGTTGTTGTCCAGTTGCATCAGTCAACTTCTGTTGAGCTTCAATTGGCAGACAGATAGCCTGACATTCTCCTGCAAAATGTCTTGATAAACTTGTGAATTCATTTTTCTGTCGATGATAGCAAGCTGTCCAGGCCCTGAGTCAGCAAAGCAGCCCCAAACCATGATGCTCTCTCCACCATACTTTACAGTTAGGATGAGGTTTTGATGTTGGTGTGCTGTGCCTTTTTTTTCTCCACACATAGTCTTGTGTGTTCCTTTCAATCTATTCAACTGTATTTTAAAATGTCCACAGAATATTTTGCCTGTGGCGCTGTAGAACATCCAGGTGCACTTTGGAAAAGTTCAGACTTGCAGCAATGTTTTTTTTGAACAACGGTGGCTTCGTTCCATGGTGTCCTCCCATGAAGACCATTCTTGTTTAGTCTACATATCGTAGACTCATCAACAGAGACGTTCGTATGTTCCAGAGATTTCTGTACGTCTTTAGCTGACATTCTAGGATTCTTCTTAACCTCCTCGAGCATTCTGCGCTGTGCTCTTGCAGTCATATTTGCAAGACCGCCACTCCTATGGAAAGTAGCAACAGTGCTGAACTTTCTCAATTTATAGACAATATGTCTTATGACTGATGAACATCAAGGCTTTTAGAAATACTTTTGTAACCCTTTCCAGCTTTATGCAAGTCAACAATTCTTATTATTAGGTCTTCTGAGATCTCTTTTGTTCAAGGCATGGTTCACATCCGGAAATGCTTCTTGTGAATCAACATCTCCAATCTCGTCTCATTGATTGGACTCCAGGTTAGCTGACTCCTTACTCCAGTTGACTCCAGGAGAAGTCATTAGCCTCGGGATCACATACTTTTTCAACCTACACTGTGAATGTTTAAATGATGTATTCAATATAGACAAGAAAAAATACAATAATTTGTGTGTTATTAGTTTAAGCACACTATGTTTGTATATTGTTGTGACTTAGAAGAAGATCAGATTAAATTTGATGACCAATTTATGCAGAAATCGAGGGAATTACAAAGTGTTCATAAACTTTTTCTTGCCACTTTATGAATACAGTATGAATAGTGTGTAAATAGTATTTTTGTACTCTCTTAGTGTCTTCCCCAAATGTACTTACATTTAACGTACTATCTTATGGTGTTCTTGTTCTGTACTTTATCATGTATTTGTACGTTGTATGTGGACCACAAGAAGTACAGTAGCTGATGGGGATCCTAATAAACTAAACTAAACAGGCCAGCTAACATTTGTTATGGCCGAATACCGACCGGGCACGAAGGGCATGTGCCCATGGGCTTTGACCTGCAGGGGCCCGACATAGATTTGTTTTAGTCACACTCACTCAGATATCATATTAACATGGCATAAGTCATGGCAAAATATGTAGAATTGCAGGAAATTAGCTTTAAAACGACAAAAATGTATCTTTCCCCCCATGTAAAAATGGGTAGAATTGCAGGAAGTTAGCTGTAAAAAAAAAAAATTGTTCTCTGCCCCAAGGCAAAATGAGTAGAATTGCATGAAATGAGTTTTAAAATTGCAAAACTTTCTCTCCGCCACATGTCAAAATGTGTAGAATTGCAGAACTGTCTATCTGTCTTCTGTCTGTCTGTCTTGTCTGTGGCCCTAATGGTTGTGTTATTAGGTTGTGGTTTGTCTGGTTATTGGGGATGTTGTTACACCCTCTTCTCTCAGTGGTAAACAATCTGCCCAGAATCACTGTAGAGAGAACTGATACGTGGGTTCACATAGTATTTGACATCATATAAAATCCTTGAGGCCAAGACAAACCTTTTCACTGTCTTTATACCCAAGGTCCTGGGTAAGGAGCAGTGCAAACCTTTAGAATAGTGGTGTCATGGTGATTTTACTCTGACTTCACTACCCTACAGGTCTATTTAACCCTGTCACCTAAGCAGGCAGGTAGCCTAAGGAAATGTTGCTGTTTCCATGTGCCCTTGAGCAAGACAGTTAACTCTAATTGCTCCTGTAAGTCTCTGTGAATAAGAGCATCTGCTAAATGACTGACATGTAATACGGTCCAATCTCTAGTCTGAAGCCTTTGTTTATGAATTCAGTCATGGTCTTGTTACGTGTCACTATGGACACACATTCATATTTACTGGTTGGTGGGAATCTGGGCCTGAGAGTATTGCAGCAACAGACATAACCATGTTGGATGTGTGTGCTCGTGTATGTGTGTGTGTTAGTGTGTGTGTGCATGCGTGCATGTGTGTGTTGAAGAGTGTTAGCAAATATAACCTTCTGTTTTAATAATATATTTTACACACAGGAGGCTGCTGAGGGGAGAATGGCTCATAATATTGGCTGGAACGGAGCAAATGGAATGTCATCATACACCAGGAAACAATGTGTTTGATGTAGTTGATACCATTCCACTGATTCTGTCATTACCATGAGCTCGTTCTCCCCAATGAAGGTACCGCCAACCTCATGTGAATTTACCATAACACTGCAACATATTTGGAAACTGACAACCAAATCAATTGCCATTTTCTCTGAAATCATGATTACTTTATCAAAATACAATATATTTCAGTTACAATATTTAAAATAGTATGTTTATTGTCAAGCTAAATTGATATTGAGTGCAGTATTTTGACTTGACTTAGATTTTGAAATAAATACCTAAAAATGTATGTAAAAATGTATCTCCTCTCCTCCCCTCCCCATCTCTCCTCTCCTCTCTCTCTCCTCCCCTCCCCATCTCTCATCCCCTCCCCTTCTCTCCTCTCTTCCCAATCTCTCCTCTCCTCCCCATTTTTCCTCTCTCTCCTCCCCATCTCTCCTCTCCTCTCTCTCCTCTCCTCCCCTCCCCATCTCTCCTCTCCTCTATCTCCTCTCCTCCCATCCCCATCTCTCCTCTCTCTCTCCTCCCCATCTCTCCTCTCCTCACTCTCCTCTCCTCCCCTCCCCATCTCTCATCCCCTCCCCATCTCTCCTCTCTTCCCCATCTCTCCTCTCCTCCCCATCTCTCCTCTCCTCCCCATCTCTCCTCTCCTCCCTATCCCTCCTCTCCTCCCTTCCCCATCTCTCCTCCCCTCCCCCGCCATATCTCCCCCCTCACCATCTCTCCTCTCCATCTCTCCTCTCCTCCCCATCTCTCCTCCCCTCCCTATATCTCCTCTCTCTCCTCTCCTCTCTTCACCCTCCCCGTCACTCTTCCCCTCCCCTCCCCATCTCTCCTCTCCTCTCCTCCCCATCTCTCCTCTCCTCCATATCCCTCCTCTCCTTCCCTCCCTATATCTCCTATCTTGCCCTTCCTATCTCTCCTCCCCTCCCCATCTCTCCTCTCCTCCATATCCCTCCTCTCTTCCCCATCTCTACTCCCCTCCCCATCTCTCCTCTCCTCTCCTCCCTATCCCTCCTCTCCTCCCTATCCCTCCTCTCCTTCCCTCCCTATATCTCCTATCTTGCCCTTCCTATCTCTCCTCCCCTCCCCCCCCCATCTCTCCTCTCCTCCCCTCCCCATCTCTCTTCTCCTCTCCTCCCCATCTCTCCTCTCCTCACTCTCCTCTCCTCCCCTCCCCATCTCTCATCCCCTCCCATCTCTCCTCTCCTCCCCATCTCTCCTCTCCTCCCCATCTCTCCTCTCCTCCCTATCCCTCCTCTCCTCCCTTCCCCATCTCTCCTCCCCTCCCCCGCCATATCTCCCCCCTCACCATCTCTCCTCTCCATCTCTCCTCTCCTCCCCATCTCTCCTCCCCTCCCTATATCTCCTCTCTCTCCTCTCCTCTCTTCACCCTCCCCGTCACTCTTCCCCTCCCCTCCCCATCTCTCCTCTCCTCTCCTCCCCATCTCTCCTCTCCTCCATATCCCTCCTCTCCTTCCCTCCCTATATCTCCTATCTTGCCCTTCCTATCTCTCCTCCCCTCCCCATCTCTCCTCTCCTCCATATCCCTCCTCTCCTCCCCATCTCTACTCCCCTCCCCATCTCTCCTCTCCTCCCTATCCCTCCTCTCCTCCCTATCCCTCCTCTCCTCCCTATCCCTCCTCTCCTTCCCTCCCTATATCTCCTATCTTGCCCTTCCTATCTCTCCTCCCCTCCCCTCCCCATCTCTCCTCTCCTCCCCTCCCCATCTCTCTTCTCCTCTCCTCCCTATCCCTCCTCTCCTCCCCATCTCTCCTCCCCTCCCTATATCTCCTATCTTGCCCTTCCTATATCTCCTCCCCTCTCCCTCCCCTCCCCATCTCTCCTCCCCTCTCCCTCCCCCTCTCCTCTTCCCAGATGCGACCATCCTGAGTTATGACGGCAGTAAGTTCATGAAGATCCAGATGCCGGTGGTGATGCAGACGGAGGCTGAAGACGTGTCGCTGCGGTTCCGTTCTCAACGGGCATACGGTGTGCTGATGGCCACAACTTCACGTGACAGCGCAGACACACTGCGCCTGGAGCTGGAGACTGGCCGTGTCCGCCTCACAGTCAACCTAGGTAATGCTGCGCCTCGCGGTATAGCCTCATGCCACAGCAGCTACAACAAAACACAAATGGTGCACCTAGCCTATGGCTCACATGACATAACCACAACAAGCATCCCAAACTGTCCACATACTGTAACGTGAACACATTGCTGAAGGCAAGCTGACATAGGTTTATTGATCATAGTTTTACACAGGTTTGATATAATACTTTCCCACACATCGCACCCTCTTCATCCTGAAACAGACACATTCTCTCTATCTTACATCTACAGTATGCTGAACAAAATGTTAAATGCAACATGCAACAATTTCTAAGATTTGCTGACGTTACAGTTCATATAAGGAAATCAGTCAATTGGAAAAAATAATTTAGGCCCTAATCTATGGATTTCACTTGACTAGGCAGGGATGCAGTGATATGTGGGCCTTGGATGGCATAGGCCCACCCACTTGGCAGCCAGGCCCAGCCAATAAGAATACATTTTTCCCCCAAAAAGTTTTTTTTACAGATATAAATATTCCTGTTGTTTAATCAGCTTCTTGATATGCATTACCTGTTAGATGGATATATTATCTTGGCAAACAGGGAAATGCTCACTAACAGGGATGTAAACAAATTTGTGTCCAAAAGTATATATATTGTTAATGCATATTTCATTTCATGAAACATGGGACCAAGACTTCACATGTCGCGTTTATATTTTTGTTCAGTGTATATTATAGTCACACGCTACCCTGTTAGCTATTGATATGCTGTACATTACCCTGTTAGCTATTGATATATTGTATGTCATGTTGAATAGAAGGGGATGGTATTGAACCCTTCAGTGGCCAGAGTCTGCGGCTCTCCGCTCACTGCCAAATGAGCACGCTGACGTTCTGACCCATCAGGGAATGCTTTCTGTCCTACTCCACCTGTACCCCACCCTACCCTACCCCCAGATCGCTGCCCCACCCTAACCCTTACAGCCAGATCACTGCCCCAAACACATACCCCACTGCCCCCAATATCCAGCCCCAGATATACACATTACTCTATCTAACCCTAATCTCCAGATATAATATTTAATATATAAAAATGTGCAGACACTTTAATCCCGAACCCTGAATCCTATTATAGCCTTGAACCCTACATAATGATACCTTCCTTTCAGTCCCCCTTGGTGCTCTCAATATTTAGGGCTAGTCCCCTCTTCACCCCTTAGTGGACAGAAGACACCAGACCGGTCTGTAAATTTCAACCCTGTCTAACTTTACTTATTTGGATTATTCCTTACATCTCCTATCAGCCCTGTCCAAGCCCTCTACACTCACAGGTCTGAAGTCTGTGCTCTGTAACAGTGGTACAAGTGATGTCTAATATCGTCCCTCCCATAGAACTAAATAGACCTGACCAAGATGGCTGCCATTGTCAACACATTCTAGAACTGTGCTGTTCTATGGAGGGACCACACATACACTCTAGTGTATTACATATCTGTGTGGCCCCTCCACTGCCTCTGTAACCTTATTGGCATCACAGACAAATCAAAGTGTTTTCGTCACGTGCACAGTACACAGCACTGTAAACACTACAGTGAAATGCTGACTTGCAGCTCTTCATCAACACGACAGTGAAATGCTGACTTGCAGCTCTTCATCAACACGACAGTGAAATGCTGACTTGCAGCTCTTCCTCAACACGACAGTGAAATGCTGACTTGCAGCTCTTCATGAACACTACAGTGAAATGCTGACTTGCAGCTCTTCCTCAACACTACAGTGAAATGCTGACTTGCAGCTCTTCATCAACACGACAGTGAAATGCTGACTTGCAGCTCTTCATCAACACTACAGTGAAATGCAGACTTGCAGCTCTTCCTCAACACTACAGTGAAATGCTGACTTGCAGCTCTTCATCAACACGACAGTGAAATGCTGACTTGCAGCTCTTCCTCAACACGACAGTGAAATGCTGACTTGCAGCTCTTCCTCAACACTACAGTGAAATGCTGACTTGCAGCTCTTCATCAACACGTCAGTGAAATGCTGACTTGCAGCTCTTCATCAACACTACAGTGAAATGCTGACTTGCAGCTCTTCATCAACACGACAGTGAAATGCTGACTTGCAGCTCTTCATCAACACTACAGTGAAATGCTGACTTGCAGCGCTTCATCAACACTGTAGTGAAATGCTGACTTGCAGCTCTTCATCAACACTGAGTTGAAATGCAGACTTGCAGCCCTTCATCAACACTACAGTGAAATGCTGACTTGCAGCTCTTCATCAACACTACAGTGAAATGCAGACTTGCAGCTCTTCCTCAACACTACAGTGAAATGCAGACTTGCAGCTCTTCATCAACACTACAGTGAAATGCTGACTTGCAGCTCTTCATCAACACTACAGTGAAATGCTGACTTGCAGCTCTTCATCAACACTACAGTGAAATGCTGACTTGCAGCTCTTCATCAACACTACAGTGAAATGCTGACTTGCAGCTCTTCCTCAACACTACAGTGAAATGCAGACTTGCAGCTCTTCCTCAACACTACAGTGAAATGCAGACTTGCAGCTCTTCATCAACACTACAGTGAAATGCTGACTTGCAGCTCTTCATCAACACTACAGTGAAATGCTGACTTGCAGCTCTTCCTCAACACTACAGTGAAATGCAGACTTGCAGCTCTTCATCAACACGACAGTGAAATGCAGACTTGCAGCTCTTCATCAACACTACAGTGAAATGCTGACTTGCAGCTCTTCATCAACACGACAGTGAAATGCAGACTTGCAGCTCTTCATCAACACTACAGTGAAATGCAGACTTGCAGCTCTTCATCAACACGACAGTGAAATGCTGACTTGCAGCTCTTCATCAACACTACAGTGAAATGCAGACTTGCAGCTCTTCATCAACACTACAGTGAAATGCAGACTTGCAGCTCTTCATCAACACGACAGTGAAATGCAGACTTGCAGCTCTTCATCAACACTACAGTGAAATGCAGACTTGCAGCTCTTCATCAACACTACAGTGAAATGCAGACTTGCAGCTCTTCCTCAACACGACAGTGAAATGCAGACTTGCAGCTCTTCCTCAACACTACAGTGAAATGCTGACTTGCAGCTCTTCATCAACACTACAGTGAAATGCAGACTTGCAGCTCTTCCTCAACACGACAGTGAAATGCAGACTTGCAGCTCTTCCTCAACACTACAGTGAAATGCAGACTTGCAGCTCTTCCTCAACACTACAGTGAAATGCAGACTTGCAGCTCTTCATCAACACTACAGTGAAATGCAGACTTGCAGCTCTTCATCAACACTACAGTGAAATGCAGACTTGCAGCTCTTCCTCAACACTACAGTGAAATGCAGACTTGCAGCTCTTCATCAACACTACAGTGAAATGCAGACTTGCAGCTCTTCATCAACACTACAGTGAAATGCAGACTTGCAGCTCTTCATCAACACTACAGTGAAATGCAGACTTGCAGCTCTTCATCAACACTACAGTGAAATGCAGACTTGCAGCTCTTCATCAACACTACAGTGAAATGCAGACTTGCAGCTCTTCATCAACACTACAGTGAAATGCAGACTTGCAGCTCTTCCTCAACACTACAGTGAAATGCAGACTTGCAGCTCTTCATCAACACTACAGTGAAATGCAGACTTGCAGCTCTTCCTCAACACTACAGTGAAATGCAGACTTGCAGCTCTTCATCAACACTACAGTGAAATGCAGACTTGCAGCTCTTCCTCAACACTACAGTGAAATGCAGACTTGCAGCTCTTCATCAACACTACAGTGAAATGCAGACTTGCAGCTCTTCATCAACACTACAGTGAAATGCAGACTTGCAGCTCTTCATCAACACTACAGTGAAATGCAGACTTGCAGCTCTTCATCAACACTACAGTGAAATGCTGACTTGCAGCTCTTCATCAACACTACAGTGAAATGCAGACTTGCAGCTCTTCATCAACACTACAGTGAAATGCAGACTTGCAGCTCTTCCTCAACACTACAGTGAAATGCAGACTTGCAGCTCTTCATCAACACTACAGTGAAATGCAGACTTGCAGCTCTTCATCAACACTACAGTGAAATGCTAATAATGTTAATAAAAGAACAAGAAGGAGGTCAGACTTTTGACCGACAGAGACTTTCCCCGAGCTCAATTAGAACACATCGCCGGTCGGCTGTTTATGTGCTACCGAACGTAGCTCACAGAGTGATGGAAGTGCATAGATAAACAAACAATGGAGAATAACCGCCCATGTGGATATTTATTCTTGTATAAAATGGGATCTGGCATTTGCCTTTTGTCTGCACTCCCAGTTCTCAGTGTGATAGAGATAACAGAGGGTGTGTGTATGTGTGTCTGTGCATGTGTGTGTGTATTTGCGTGTATGTGTGTGTGTGTGTATTTGCGTGTATGTGTGTGTGTGTGTGTGTGTGTGTGTGTGTGTGTGTGTGTGTGTGTGTGTGTGTGTGTGTGTGTGTGTGTGTGTGTGTGTGTGTGTGTGTGTGTGTGTGTGTGTGTGTGTGTGTGTGTGTGTGTGTGTGTGTGTGTGTGTGTGTGTGTGTGTGTGTGTATATATATTTGTGTGTGTGTATGTGTGTGCATGTGTGTGTTTTTTGTTTGTTTGTGTGTGTATGTATGTGTGTGTGTCTGTGTGTGTGCATATACCCTACCGGTCAAAAGTTTTAGAACACCTACTCAATTCATTCGTAAAAATTATCAAGCTCTATGATGAAACTGGCTCTCATGAGGACTGCCACAGGAATGGAAGACCCAGAGTTACCTCTGCTGCAGAGGATAAGTTCATTTGATATACACGCCTCAGAAATTGCAGCCCAAATAAATGCTTCACAGACTTCAAGCAACAGACACATCTCAACATCAACTGTTCAGAGGTGACTGTGTGAATCAGGCCTTCATGGTCGAATTGCTGCTGCAAAAAAACAGTACTTGACACCAATAATAAGAAGAGACTTGCTTGAGCCAAGCAACAGGTGCAATGGACATTAGACTGGTGGAAATTTGTCCTTTTGTCTGGAGTCCAAATTGGAGATTTTTTGTTCCAACCATGGTGTCTTTGTGAGACGCGGTGTGGGTGAACGGATAATCTCTGCATGTGTGGTTCCCACCGTAAAGCATGGAGGAGGAGTCATTATGGTGTGGGGGTGCTTTGCTGGTGACACTGTCTGCGATTTAGTTAGAATTTAAGGCACACTTAACCAGCAGGCTACCACAGCATTCTGCAGTATAACGACATCCCATCTGGTTTGGTCTTAGTGGAACTATCATTTGTTTTTCAACAGAGCAATGACCCAACACACCTCCAGGCTGTGTCAGGGCTATTTGACCAAGAAGGAGAGTGATGGAGTGCTACATCAGATGACCTGGCCTCCACATTCACCCGACCTCAACCCAATTGAGATGGTTTGGGATGAGTTGGACCACAGAGTGAAGGAAAAGCAGCCAACAAGTGCTCGGCATATGTGGGAACTCCTTCAAGACTGTTGGAAAAGCATTCCAGGTGAAGCAATGCTGTCATCGAAGCAAAGGGTGGCTACTTTGAAGAATCTCAAATATAAAACATTATGAGATTTTTTTTAAACACTTTTTTTTTATCCTGTATGTGTTATTTCATAGTTTTGAGGTCATCACTATTATTCTACAATGAAAGAAAATTGTGTGTGTGTGTGTGTGTGTGTGTGTGTGTGTGTGTGTGTGTGTGTGTGTGTGTGTGTGTGTGTGTGTGTGTGTGTGTGTGTGTGTGTGTGTGTGTGTGTGTGTGTGTGTGTGTGTGTGTGTGTGTGTGTGTGTGTGTGTGCGTGCGTGCGTGCGTGCGTGCGTGCGTGCGTGCGTGCGTGCGAGCCCTTTGTTTATGTCTATTTGCTCTCGTCATGGAGCAACGGAGAGAATCAGTGACTGAAAAGGTTGGATATCTCCCAAACAGAGCATGGCTGTGGGATGTCATAGCCAGTTATTTCTCTTTTCCACAGTCTAAATAGAATTGTGCTCCCTAAATTGAGACATTTAGCAGGAGAAGGCATGACTCTGGCAATACTTTCTGCCGGTATGTCAACCTCAGGGCAGCCTGTTGTCACAGCACCCAACAGCACCTCATACTGACAGGGGGCTGACATCACCACTGTTACAGAGCTGACAACCCACATTACCAATGTTACAGGTCTGACAACCCATATCGCCATGGTTATCATAGATGTCTTCTGAAATCTGATCTGATGATGACAGACAAAAACATTTTGTTTTTTGGGGGGCATCTTTTAATAGTTTCTTTACTTGGTTTTACTCGGTTCCCCTTACCCTTAGATCGCTAGGTATCCTTCCTCCCTCTCCTCTGTCTCCCTCCTCTCTCCTGCCTCTCTCCCCTCTTTCTTTTTAAAGCATTCCCTGTGTGGGCTGGCTGGCGTTGGTCTTCGGCTGTTTGCGACCACTTTTCTGCTGTGGTTGACGACACACGACTGGCAGGGCTGCCTGGGTAGGATGTCTGGGTCAGTTCTCTCTTCTCACAGCACAATACTGACTCACTGTATAATCATAGAGAGAGAGAAAGCTAGAGAGGCTGTGTAGCAGCAACAATAATATTTGGTCCTTCTGTAGCTCAGTTGGTAGAGCATGGCGCTTGTAACGCCAGGGTAGTGGGTTTGATCCCCAGGACCACCCATACGTAGAATGTATGCACACATGACTGTAAGTCGCTTTGGATAAAAGCGTCTGCTAAATGGCATATATTATTATTATTATTATTAATATGTGGTTCTTTAGCAGCATATACATACAGCATGTTATACAAAAATACTAGCAGTGTTCATATACTATTTGAAGGTAAGTAGTAGAAAAATAAATGTAGGTCCACATGGTAGTGATGAAGTTGTAGTAAGATATAAGATATAGTAGTGGTATTAGTAGAAATAGTAGTAGAAGTAGTAGTATTAGTATGAGTAGTAGTGATAGTAGTGGTAGTATTAGTAGTAGTAGTTGCAGTAGTAGTCAGTAGTAGTAGCAGTAGTGGTAGTAGTGATAGTAGCAGTAGTAGCAGTGGCAGTAGTAGTAGTGGTAGTAGTATGAGTAGTAGTCGTAGTAGTAGTAGTAGCAGTACCAGTAGTAGTCAGTAGTGGTAGTAGTGATAGTAGTGGTAGTATTAGTAGCAGCGGTAGTAGTAGTAGTATTAGAATAATAAGTTATTAGTAGCAGTAGTAGCTGTATTAGTAACATTAGCAGTGGTAGTAGCAGTAGAAGTAATAGTAGTGATAGTAGCTGTAGTAGCACTAGTAGTAGTTGTAGTAGTGGTAGTAGTAGTAGTAGTAGTATTAGTTAAAGATGATATTAGAAGCAGTAGTAGCAGTATTAGTAACATTAGCAGTGTTAGTAGCAGTAGACGTAATTGTAGTAATAGTAGCACTAGTAGTAATAGTAGTAGTAGCAGCAGTAGCCGTAGCAGTAGCAGCAGTAGTCAGCAATGGTAGCAGTAGTAGTAGTAGTAGTGATAGTGCCAGTAGTAGAAGAAGAAGCAGTAAGTAGTAGTAGTATTATTAATAGTAGTATTATTATTAGTAGTAATAGTAGTAGTAGTAGTGAGAGTGATAGTTTTATTAATATTAGTAGTAGTAGTGGTAATAGTAGTAGTAGTAGTTGTTGTAGTAGAAGTAGTATGTAGTAGTGATAGTAGTAGTAGTAGTGCTAGCATTAGTAGTAGTAGTGGTAGTGATAGTACTAGTATTAGTAGTAGAAGCAGCATTAGTCAGTAGGTGTAGTAGTAGTGGTAGTAGTAGTAGTAGTAGTAGTGTTAGTAGCTGTAGTACTACTAGTCATCATAGTATTAGTAGATGGTATTAGTAGCAGTAGTTGCAGTATTAGTAACATTGGTAGTGGTAGTAGCAGTAGAAGTAATAGTAGTGGTAGTAGTAGTACCAGTAGTAGTAGTAGTAGTAGTAGTAGTGGTAGTAGTGATAGTAGCGGTGTTGATAGTATTGATAGTAGTGGTGGTAGTGGTAGTAGTGATAGTATTGGTAGTAGTAGTAGTAGTAGTAGTGGTAGTTGGTAGTAGTAGTTGTAGTAGTAGTGGTAGTGGTAGTAGCAGTAGAAGTAATAGTAGTGATAGTAGATGTAGCAGTGGTAGTAGTAGTACCAGTAGTAGTAGTAGTAGTAGTAGTAGTAGTAGTGGTAGTAGTGATAGTAGCAGTGTTGATAGTATTGATAGTAGTGGTGGTAGTGGTAGTAGTGATAGTATTGGTAGTAGTAGTAGTAGTAGTAATAGTAGTAGTGGTAGTTGTAGTAGTAGTAGTTGTAGTAGTAGTGGTAGTAGTAGTAGTGGTAGTGGTAGTAGTGATAGTAGTGATAGCATTCGTAGTAGTAGTGGTAGTAGTAGTAGTAGTAGTGGTAGTAGTGATAGTAACGGTAGCGATAGCATTCGTGGTAGTAGTAGTAGTAGTAGTAGTAGTAGTAGTAGTGTGCAGTGAGAAAAGCCTGATATTAGGTACTAATTCGTTCAATTGGTTAAAAAAAAGTCCACTGTTCTTCACAGCTTTGAGAGAGGGGACAGCTGTCAATTTGAGGCATGGCGTCTTTGAATGGCCCATCCTACATCTAAGATGTTAGAGCACCCAGCATCCCTACCGAGTGGCCCAGCTTGACCATGACCATATTCTGATACTCTCTTATTGTACAGACTAAACCACCTCCTCTGTCAAGGACACCATTTTATTTGGCACTTTTAACCAGGACATTTTTAATTGTGACATCTGCCTCACGTTAATTAGTTTGTGTTGCTTTTCAAATGAAATAAAATACAAATCTTCAAATCTACTCAAAATATTCACGTTGATCAAGTTATAGGTTGGTCAGTCAAGGCTTTCCAGTTCAGCCATACATATAACCTAGTGTTTGGCTAAATAACAGAATTGTGAAAGGCCCTTTGCTGACAGAAATAACTGGCATTGTAAAGTAGTAGTTGCCATGCTCTTCCTACCACACCCCAGTCACTCTTACCTCAGCCAGGTGTGTAGGAGGAGAGGGCCATGGAGGAGAGCATCATGCTGTGGTCCCTGTGTCCGTGTGTCGTCCCCAGAGGGGTGGGTTGTTTTGCTTTAACATTGTCTGCAGCTGTCATAATGAAGGATGATGTGACATCTCATCTGTTCTCCCCCATCTAGACTGTATCAAGATTAACTGTACTACCAGTAAGTAAAGACTGCTCACTTTTAATAATCCTGTTAAAATACTGTTCTACTGTCTTTTATCTGTATTCACAATGTTTCTTATTCATGAATGTAAATCCCCTTTAAACAAACTACATCTATATAGGATTCTAAGGGGTTTATGAAGCCTTAAAAGATGTTGTTTGTTTAAAATATTACCTGCATGTATGTTGTCTAAGTTCATGTGTGCCAGAAAGTAGAATATTTCCGTAGGTAAATGGTATATAGATGTTTTCAGACCAGGTTGGCTAAGATGTGCAATATTTCATTTTTTTTCTTCCCAACAGCTAATGGGGAAAAATCACTATTTTAAAAACACATTAGCAATATGATTTCAATCAATTACCTATACCTTAGATATACATTATGTATCATAAAGACCAGTGAACAGACCAGTGCATTGCATACAGGCCATGGGAGATCATGGAATGTATGTATAAAATGTAATGGGCCTTAGGCAGTGTGAATCTATTCTCTTCCAGAGCACTGACTGCTGGGGAAGGGGGGGAGAAGGGAGAGAAGGAATGGAGGGATAGAGGAAGGAGAGGGAGGGAGGGGTTAGAATGAATGAGAACCCCCAAAATGGCAGTCAACTGTGATTGTTCACACTCTGTTGTCTCTAATTACCAGCCTTGACAACTGTAAATTAAAACAGGCTGATATGAAACATAGGTGTTTTAGCCATGCATCATTATCCCCGTTCCCCTCATTTTCTTTTTTTCTGTAAATGATTTACCTTTCTCTCCGTTTTACCTTTCTCTCCAGGTCTATTATTTTTTCTTTCATTCCTTCTTCCTCAGTCCATCTCGGTAAATTGATGAGGCTTTTCAAAGCGGAGAGGAAATACAGAGCGGGCTTTTATTATTCTCATTAACCTGCCTCACAGAGCAGAGAGAGAGGGATTGGCAATAGTAGGGCTGCCAGGAGGGAAGGAGGGATGGAAGAGAGAGGGAGGGAGGTAAGAAGGAATGGATGTAGAGGGAGGGAGGGGACAATCATGGAGAGAGTACAACTGCCAGTAGGGAGGGAGGGAGAGAGAGGAAGAGGACATGTGAGTGTAGTGCTACGGAGTTAACATTGCAAATATTTTGGGAGGGAATTTGTCCTTGTATTTATTATTCAGAGATGTTTATGAATTATTGATGGGAGAAGAGTCCTGAAAAGTCAGAAAATATGAGCCTTGGTTTCCTGTTTTCAGTACAGCATACAGCATACACACAATGTCACCAGGGTTTTACCTGAGGGTTGACCTTCACACCTTCTTGTTGGGTTATGGAGAAACACACTCCAAAGAATAGGAAATAGTGAGCTCCATCTCCTCCATCCAGATTGTCTCAAGCCATTCTGCATCCAGTGCTCCTTTTCTTTGGGGGGGATGTTGGAGTCACCCGAGTGGTCACAATATTTCATAAAGTATAAAGGAATGTACACTAAGTATACAACATGTTAAGGGCACCTGCTCTTTCCATGACAAAGACTGACCAGGGGAATCGCGGTGAAAGGGCTGCTACTCAATATTAGGAAGGTGTTCTTCATGTTTTGTACACTCAATGTGTATCTATAGCCTGGTGTATATAGGGGCATCAAACATAATTTACACAAATGGTTTGCAATAACAGTTAGGCAATTCTATAACATTACCTATGCATGCCAATGGAGATTTGTAATACCTATCTATATGGTAAATTAAATGCAATTAAGAATGCTGTGCACATTCTGTACGTTGCACAGGACGTACTGGGCAACGTATATATATATATATATATACATATAAACCTGAATGCAAGGGAGAGAAAATAATGTTGCCATTTAAAAGCTAGCACGCAACATGTCACATTTTATTTTTCAAGTAACCCTCATGCTAGAAAAGGTTGGAGACTTATTTAGTCAATTACTATTTTAATGTTAAAGTTATTCTCTCACACTAATCAACACACTCCCGAGTGTTTGAACAGAAGTGGTAATCATGTGAAGTAGAACTGAAGTACTTTCAATGCCAATATCACATACTCAATCTCTTTGTTTTATCTTTTCAAGGGGCTTACTGTCACGTCCTGACCATAGAGAGTCCTTATTTTCTATGGTGGAGTAGGTCAGGGCGTGACAGAGGGGGTTAGTCTAGTTTATTATTTCTATGTTGGGTTCTAGTTTTGTTTTTCTATGTTGGTGATTTTGTATGATCCCCAATGTTTATTGTTTTACTATACTATTAATAAATGATGTGGAACTCAACATTGGCTGCTCCTTGGTCCGTTTCTACAAACGATTGTGACAGAATATCCCACCACAACAGGACCAAGCAGCGTGCCCGGGAGAAGGTATCCTGGACTTGGGAGGAGATCAAGGAGGAGAAGACATCCTGGACTTGGGAGGAGAAGGTATCCTGGACTTGGGAGGAGATCCTGGATGGGAAGGGATCCTGGGCTTGGGAGGAGATCCTGGATGGGAAGGTATCCTGGACTTGGGAGGAGATCCTGGATGGGAAGGGATCCTGGACTTGGGAGGAGATCCTGGATGGGAAGGGATCCTGGACTTGGGAGGAGATCCTGGATGGGAAGGTATCCTGGACTTGGGAGGAGATCCTGGATGGGAAGGGATCCTGGACTTGGGAAGAAATCCTGGCAGGACAGGATCGCCTTCCTTGGTGGGAGACGCAAGGGGAGAAGGGAGAACAGCGACGACGCCGGGGTTTGCGGCCACAAGGAAAGCCCAAGAGACAGCCCCAAATTATATGGGGGGTGGCACACGGGGTGGTTGGCAGAGCCGAGGTGTGAACTAGTGACACCATGGGAGGAGGTAGAGAGGTGGTCAGTCGACCCAGGGAGAATGCCAGAGCCCACCTGGGAGTCAATGGAACAGTGTGATTAGGGATACCGGAGAATGGAGTTGGCAAGGGGTATGCGGAAAAGCAGACGTTTGGAGGAACGTGTTACCAGTCCGGTGCAATCTGTGCCGGTCCCACGCATCAGGCCTCCAGTGCGCCTCCCCAGTCCGGTACATCCGTGCCTGCTCCTCGCACTCGCCCAGATGTACGCCTCCACAGCCCAGTACGTCCTGTGCCTCCTCCCCACACTCGCCCTGAAGTGCGTGTCACCAGTCCAGTGCCACCTGTACTGGCCCCACGCATCAGGCCTCCAGTGCACCTCCCCAGTCCAGTACGTCCTGTGCCTCCACCCCGCACTCGCCCTGAAGTGCCGGCCCCACACATCAGAGCTTCCGGCGACAGTTCCCAGTCCAGAGCTTCCGGCAACGGTTCCCAGTCCAGAGCTTCCGGCAACAGTTCCCAGTCCAGAGCTTCCGGCAACGGTTCCCAGTCCAGAGCATCGGGCAACAGTTCCCAGTCCAGAGCTTCCGGCGACAGTTCCCAGACGGTCAACGGCCCGGAACCTCCAGCTTCAGGTCAATGGTCCGGAACCTCCAGCGTCAGGTCAACTGTCCGGAGCTTCCAAACACTGCGTCTAGTCCAGCTCCATGGCAGGAGCCTTCCTCTGCACCGATGTCCAGTCCAGACATGGCGTCCAGTCCAGCTCCATGGCAGGAGTCTTCCCCTGCACCGATGTCCAGTCCAGGCACAGTGTTCAGCCTGGGTCCATGGCTGGATCCGCAGGATGAGCGGGTTCTTCAGCCCGCACCAGAGCCACCTCCAATGCTGGTGGATCCCCGGGATGAGAGGGTTCTTCGTCCTGCACCAGATCCGCCACCGACACTAGACAGGTCAGGGTGTGACTGGGGGGTTATTCTAGTTTATTATTTCTATGTGGGGTTCTAGTTTTGTTTTTCTATGTTGTTGTTTTTGTATGATTCCCAATTAGAGGCAGCTGGCAATCGTTGTCTCTAATTGGGGATTATATTTAGGTATCCTTTTTTCCACCTGTGGGTTGTGGGATATTGTATTTTGAGTTAGTGTATGTAGCACCTCTGTAGTCACAGTTCGTTTTTAGTTTATTGTTTAATGTTTTTGCTATTAATAAATGATGTGGAACTCAACATTCGCTGCGCCTTTGTCCATTTCTACAAACAATCGTGACACTTACAGGTTAAAAGCAACACAGAACAAAACACAAGGTCAGGACAGGCAAACTCAATTCACACACAATCTAGAGTCCATGGTTGTTTGGAGTGGAGCATTCGTCACTTTGGCTTTGGGTTCTTATACTGTAGTTGTGGCCTCTGCAGTCACGTTATAGCAGGCCACATCTGGAGAAAGCTTAATGAGTAACGCCCTCATACCGGAAACCATTGGTATGCACTCACACCTCGGTCGACTCATCCCGAGCAGTGGGACACTCATCCGACCCCCTCTCCCCAAACATGGCAGAGGTAGTGTTGTGGCTGGGCACTGCCTGTGGCACCTGTCCTCCCACATTGCTGGCTTGAATCTCCTGCACAATATCTGAGTACAGTGTTCCTTAGGTATGGGGGTGTGTGGCTCAGGTCCCTGATTAACTAATGAGAAGGAACCCACGAGTAGCGCTTGTCTTTCTTCCGCGACAGGAAGAGAACAGAGTTGAGTTTGGGGGCCGTTTTTCTGTGTGTGGCCACCACTCATGCTCTCAAAATGTTAGCTCCCAGAGAAGACACGGTTCCGTGGTGAGCAGAATCATTATGAGATGGAGTTACGTCGGTATGCCACCTGGCTGCAAGCAAAGTCGGGATAAGAGGAATACTAGGATAGAGACACAAAAATATGGATTTCTGAGGAGGAATGGAGGGGAAAATGGAAGCTAATGAGGTTGAAGTGAATAAGGAATGCAGAGGTGAAAAATGTAGATGGAGTGTTGAAGATGGTTGGTGTCAAGAGTAAACTGGAGGTGAAATGGAAGTGAAAGAGGACAAGTTATATTAGGTGGAAGGTGTGGTGAACAGCTCAGAACCCGAGCCTGGCATCAATGGACATGATAAAGAAGAATCTGGTCCAGAACAGTGGCTTGCGAAAGTATTCACCTCCTTGGCATTTTTCCTATTTTGTTGCCTTACAACCTGGAATTAAAATTTAAAATTGTTTGTGTCATTTGATTTACACATCATGCCTACCACGTTGAAGATGCAACATATTTTTTTGTGTGAAACAAACAATAAATAAGACATAAAAGCAGAACTTTAGCGTGCATAGCTATTCACCCCCCCAAAGTCAATACTTTGTAGATCCACCTTTTGCAGCAATTACAGCTGTCTCTATAAGCTTGGCACATCTAGCCACTGGGAGTTTTGCCCATTCTTCAAGGCAAAACTGCTCCAGCTCCTTAAAGTTGGATGGGTTCCGCTGGTGTACAACAGTCTTTAAGTCATACCACATATTCTCAATTGGATTGAGGTCTGGGCTTTAACTAGGCCATTTTAGACATTTAAATGTTTCCCCTTAAACAACTCAAATGTTGCTTTAGCACTATGCTTTGCATCATTGTCCTGTGGGAAGGTGAACCTCCGTCCCAGTCTCAAATCTCTGGAAGACTGAAGCAGGTTTCCCTTAAGCATTTCCCTTTATTTAGTGCCATCCATCATTCCTTTAATTCTGACCAGTTTCCCAGTCACTGCCGATGAAAAAACTACCAAAAGAATGATTCTGCCACCACCATACTTCACTGTGGGGATGGAGTTCTCCGGATGATGAGAGGTGTTGGGTTTGCGCCAGACATAGCATTTTGCTTGATTGCCAAAATGCTCAATTTTATTCTCATCTGACCATATGTTTGGGGAGTCTCCCATATGCCTTTTGCCTTTTTTTTCTTACGCAATGGCTTTATTCTGGCCACTCTTCCGTAAAGCCCAACTCTGTGGAATGTACAGTTTTAAATGGTCCATTGAACAGATTCTCCAAACACTGCTGTGGAGCTTTGCAGCTCCTTCAGGGTTATCTGTGGTCTCTTTGTTGCCTCTCTGATTAATAGCCTCCTTGTCTGGTCTGTGAGATTTGGTGGGCAGCCCTCTCTTGGCAGGTTTGTTGTGGTTCCATATTCTTTCCATTTTTTAATAATCAATTTAATAGCGCTCTGTGGGATGTTCAAAGTTTCAGATATTTTAATGTAACCCAACTCTGAGCTGTACTTCCACACAACTTTGTCCCTGACCTGTTTGGACCTTGGTCTTCATAGTGCCGTTGGCTTGGTGGTGCCACTTGCTTAGTGGTATTGCAGTTTCTGTAGCCTTTCAGAACATTATCTACTGAGATCATGTGACAGATCATGTGACCCTTAGATCGCACACAGGTTGACTTTGTTTAACATATTATGTGACTTCCGAAGGTAATTGGTTGCATATTTAGTGGTTTCATTGCAAAGTGGATGAATACATATGCACGCACCACTTTTCCATTTCCATTTATTTTTTATTTTTTGAAGTTACAGTTATCATCCTCTATTTAAGTACAGTTACTATCCTCAATTTAATTCCATTTACAATCCACTATTAGTTAGAGTTACAATCCTCTATTAGTTATGGTTACCATCCTCTATTAGTTACAGTTACCAACCTCTATTAGTTACGGTTACCATCCTCTATTAGTTACAGTTACCATCCTGGTTACCATCCTCTATTAGTTACAGTTACCATCCTCTATTAGTTACAGTTACCATCCTCTATTAGTTACAGTTACCATCCTATATTAGTTACAGTTACCATCCTCTATTAGTTATGGTTACCATCCTCTATTAGTTACAGTTACCATCCTCTATTAGTTATGGTTACCTTCCTCTATTAGTTATGGTTACCATACTCTATTAGTTATGGTTACCATCCTCTATTAGTTATGGTTACCATCCTCTATTAGTTACGGTTACCATCCTCTATTAGTTATGGTTACCATCCTATATTAGTTACAGTTACCATCCTCTATTAGTTATGGTTACCATCCTCTATTAGTTACAGTTACCATCCTCTATTAGTTATGGTTACCATCCTCTATTAGTTACAGTTACCATCCTCTATTAGTTATGGTTACCATCCTCTATTAGTTATGGTTACCATCCTCTATTAGTTACAGTTACCATCCTCTATTAGTTATGGTTACCATCCTCTATTAGTTATGGTTACCATCCTCTATTAATCTTACAGTTTCTATCCTCTATTAGTTATGGTTACCATCCTCTATTAGTTATGGTTACCATCCTCTATTAATCTTACAGTTTCTATCCTCTATTAGTTATGGTTACCATCCTCTATTAATCTTACAGTTTCTATCCTCTATTAGTTATGGTTACCATCCTCTATTAATCTTACAGTTTCTATCCTCTATTAGTTATGGTTACCATCCTCTATTAGTTATGGTTACCATCCTCTATTAATCTTACAGTTTCTATCCTCTATTAGTTATGGTTACCATCCTCTATTAGTTATTAATCTTACAGTTTCTATCCTCTATTAGTTATGGTTACCATCCTCTATTATTAATCTTACAGTTTCTATCCTCTATTAGTTATGGTTACCATCCTCTATTAGTTATGGTTACCATCCTCTATTAATCTTACAGTTTTCTATCCTCTATTAGTTATGGTTACCATCCTCTATTAATCTTACAGTTTCTATCCTCTATTAGTTATGGTTACCATCCTCTATTAGTTATGGTTACCATCCTCTATTAATCTTACAGTTTCTATCCTCTATTAGTTATGGTTACCATCCTCTATTAATCTTACAGTTTCTATCCTCTATTAGTTATGGTTATCCCTATTAGTTATGGTTACCATCCTCTATTAATCTTACAGTTTCTATCCTCTATTAGTTATGGTTACCATCCTCTATTAATCTTACAGTTTCTATCCTCTATTAGTTATGGTTACCATCCTCTATTAATCTTACAGTTTCTATCCTCTATTAGTTATGGTTACCATCCTCTATTAATCTTACAGTTTCTATCCTCTATTAGTTATGGTTACCATCCTCTATTAGTTACAGTTACCATCCTCTATTAGTTATGGTTACCATCCTCTATTAGTTATGGTTACCATCCTCTATTAATCTTACAGTTTCTATCCTCTATTAGTTATGGTTACCATCCTCTATTAGTTATGGTTACCATCCTCTATTAATCTTACAGTTTATATCCTCTATTAGTTATGGTTACCATCCTCTATTAGTTATGGTTACCATCCTCTATTAGTTATGGTTACCATCCTCTATTAATCTTACAGTTTCTATCCTCTATTAGTTATGGTTACCATCCTCTATTAATCTTACAGTTTCTATCCTCTATTAGTTATGGTTACCTATTAATCCAGTTTCTATTAGTTATGGTTACCATCCTCTATTAATCTTACAGTTTCTATCCTCTATTAGTTATGGTTACCATCCTCTACATTAATCTTACAGTTTCTATCCTCTATTAGTTATGGTTACCATCCTCTATTAGTTAGTTAATCTTATTAGTTTCTATCCTCTATTAGTTATGGTTACCATCCTCTATTCATCTTACAGTTTCTATCCTCTATTAGTTATGGTTACCATCCTCTATTAATCTTACAGTTTCTATCCTCTATTAGTTATGGTTACCATCCTCTATTATTTATGGTTACCATCCTCTATTAGTTATGGTTACCATCCTCTATTAGTTATGGTTACCATCCTCTATTAGTTATGGTTACCATCCTCTATTAGTTATGGTTACCATCCTCTATTAATCTTACAGTTTCTATCCTCTATTAGTTATGGTTACCATCCTCTATTAATCCAGTTTCCTCTATTAGTTATGGTTACCATCCTCTATTAGTTATGGTTACCATCCTCTATTAATCTTACAGTTTCTATCCTCTATTAGTTATGGTTACCATCCTCTATTAATCTTACAGTTTCTATCCTCTATTAGTTATGGTTACCATCCTCTATTAATCTTACAGTTTCTATCCTCTATTAGTTATGGTTACCATCCTCTATTAGTTACAGTTACCATCCTCTATTAGTTATGGTTACCATCCTCTATTAGTTATGGTTACCATCCTCTATTAGTTACAGTTACCATCCTCTATTAGTTATGGTTACCATCCTCTATTAGTTATGGTTACCATCCTCTATTAGTTACAGTTACCATCCTCTATTAGTTATGGTTACCATCCTCTATTAGTTATGGTTACCATCCTCTATTAGTTATGGTTACCATCCTCTATTAATCTTACAGTTTCTATCCTCTATCTAGATAAATTTAGAAATAGTGGCATAGTACAATTCCCCCCCCCCTATATCTTACTTTGCAGTTTTACAACTAATGTCATGCTATTTTACAAATTTTGCCACGAGGCTGAGAGAAAATGTTGCTGTTTTAGTGCTCACGGATTCTTGAAAGTTGGTACAATCTTATTTTGATAATCCTAAATATTAGCTATCATACCATGTGAAATAACAACTTATTTATTTTCTCTCATAAAATGCAACTTACTGGATTTATGTTAACTCTGTCAGACACCATGAAAGCCATTTCATTTTACAATTATTGTCCAGCAAGTGTTTTAAGGTCTTGATTGTTTAATTCTAACATTAGATTATGCAAATATGTAATACAAATCTCCAAATGTATTTTTGTTTTGTTTTATAGCCCTATTATATATTCCAGGGTTAATTATGTTAGCATTTTGGCATGTTTTTCTAGATTTACAACATGAAACTGCATTGATAAGACAAACTGTAAGGGTTTTCCTCCTCATTGTCTGAAGAGGAGGTGTAGCAGGGATCGGACCAAAACGCAGCGTGGTAAGTGTCCATATCGTTTTTAATAACAAAAACACTGAACACTATGAAATACAAAAATAATAAACGAATACGTGAAATGAGAAAACTGAAACAGTACCGTGTGGTGAAAAACAGACACGGAAACAATCACCCACAAAGTACACACAGAATATGGCTGCCTAAATATGGTTCCCAATCAGAGACAACGATAGACAGCTGCCTCTAATTGAGAACCAATCTAGGCAACCATAGACATACAATATACCTAGAAAGCCTAGAAACCTCCCCATAAACATACACAACTCAGAGACAAGACAAAAAACACATGCATCACCCATGTCACACCCTGACCGAAAACAAAGAATACTAAGGTCAGGGTGTGACACAAGCGTTATCCCTTAGGTCTAGCACAGTAAATGCTTCAATTGTTTAAGCATATATCGCAGAACAGTGATTACAGTATTTTTTCAGAGTATTGACAAAGAAAATCGATCTTAAGGTTGACAAGCCGCTGACAGAGTTGACAACAGATTCTCAAAACAGACATATGTTTTGCCTCTAAAAATAAACTTCAATACAAACATTTGTAAATATGGACAGTTATTCATTTGAAAGTCCCCAATAAAAGCATAACCATTCTATCAGATTTTTAGCACTCTGACAAGGTTGACATTAGAATTTCTTTGTTGTTGACGAAGTTGACAATATGTATATTTTTTCTTCATTTTCTAGGCTAATTATTTGTTTAAACCACTTAATATGGTATTGCGTTATTCAGGGTTGTCAGTTGGCGGCATCTCTGGACAGCTTTATGGAGGAAAATCATGTTCAGAATGGACTCAAAGAACACATCACTGTCAATGAGGGGTCCTAGGCTCCCTTCCCGTGGGCGGCCTCAGCTCCGCCTTAAGAAATTGCTGCCACTTCAAATTTAACACTGAACAGGCACTGACAGAAGACAAGCTAAAAATACACGCACGCACGCACGCACGCACGCACGCACACACACACACACACACACACACACACACACACACACACACACACACACACACACACACACACACACACACACACACACACACACACACACACACACACACACACACACACACGCTGTCAGGTGGATTGTTGTTTTTTGTCTGTCTGTCTGTCTGTCTGTCTGTCTGTCTGTCTGTCTGTCTGTCTGTCTGTCTGTCTGTCTGTCTGTCTGTCTGTCTGTCTGTCTGTCTGTCTGTCTGTCTGTCTGTCTGTCTGTCTGTCTGTCTGTTTCTCTCTCTCTCTCTCACACACACACACACACACAGACACACTGTCTGTCCCTCTCTCTCAGTCCCTCTCTCCCTCTCTCTCTTCCTCTCTCTCTCTGTCTTTCTCACTCTCACACACTGTCTGTCCTTCTATCTCACACACACACATGAGCACGCACACACACACAGCCCCACACAATTATTGTACAAAGCAATTACAGAAAGACCCCAGATTATGCAAATGTATTTGACAGGATTGCAGAGTATGAATGTAGTCTGTGAACTGGGGTGATATTGGATTGGCATGTGCTGTATAGCCAAGAACATTTGCATACAAACAAACAACACAGATGCCTGACATTGGATGTAAATGTCACAGCTTCTAAAGTTCTCTTGACAACATTCAACCACATACCCTTTTTGCTGCACATGGTCTTCAGTGACAATAAACCACTTTTAGAATGGCCTGCTTGGGTCTAATCCTGCTGTAGTGTAGTGACCTGTTCCTCTCTCTCTGTCTC
Organism: Oncorhynchus gorbuscha; assembly: GCF_021184085.1. Lineage (NCBI taxonomy): Eukaryota > Metazoa > Chordata > Actinopteri > Salmoniformes > Salmonidae > Oncorhynchus > Oncorhynchus gorbuscha. Next base: position 104,997,326 of record NC_060178.1, on the reverse strand, counting down.
TCCAAATGACATTGTGCTGGTGGGATACAGTAGTAAGCTCTGGCTGTCCTGTTACCCATCCAGCCATTATATACCTGGAGCCAATACCCTAATTCCTTCATCCCTCCTCCCTATTCCTAGTTCCTTCATCCCTCCTCTCTATTCCTAGTTCCTTCACCCCTCCTCTCTATTCCTGGTTCCTTTATCCCTCCTCCCTATGCCTAGTTCCTTCATCCCTCCTCTCTATTCCTGGTTTCTTCATCCCTCCTCCCTATTCCTAGTTCCTTCATCCCTCCTCCATATTCCTAGTTCCTTCATCCCTCCTCTCTATTCCTGGTTCCTTCATCCCTCCTCTCTATTCCTGGTTTCTTCATCCCTCCTCTCTATGCCTGGTTTCTTCATCCCTCCTCTCTATTCCTGGTTCCTTTATCCCTCCTCCCTATGCCTAGTTCCTTCATCCCTCCTCTCTATTCCTGGTTTCTTCATCCCTCCTCCCTATTCCTAGTTCCTTCACCCCTCCTCTCTATTCCTGGTTCCTTTATCCCTCCTCCCTATGCCTAGTTCCTTCATCCCTCCTCTCTATTCCTGGTTTCTTCATCCCTCCTCCCTATTCCTAGTTCCTTCATCCCTCCTCCATATTCCTAGTTCCTTCATCCCTCCTCTCTATTCCTGGTTCCTTCATCCCTCCTCTCTATTCCTGGTTTCTTCATCCCTCCTCTCTATGCCTAGTTCCTTCACCCCTCCTCTCTATTCCTGGTTCCTTTATCCCTCCTCCCTATGCCTAGTTCCTTCATCCCTCCTCTCTATTCCTGGTTTCTTCATCTAGTTCCTTCATCCCTGCTCTCTATTCCTGGTTCCTATTCCTATGTTCCTTCATCCCTCCTCTCTATTCCTAGTTTCTTCATCCCTCCTCTCTATACCTGGTTTCTTCATCCCTCCTCTCTATGCCTGGTTTCTTCATCCCTCCTCTCTATTCCTAGTTTCTTCATCCCTCCTCTCTATTCCTGGTTTCTTCATCCCTCCTCTCTATTCCTGTTTCCTTCATCCCTCCTCTCTATACCTGGTTTCTTCATCCCTCCTCTCTATTCCTCTTTCCTTCATCCCTCCTCTCTATGCCTGGTTTCTTCATCCCTCCTCTCTATTCCTAGTTTCTTCATCCCTCCTCTCTATTCCTGATTTCTTCATCCCTCCTCTCTATTCCTGTTTCCTTCATCCCTCCTCTCTATTCCTGTTTCCTTCATCCCTCCTCTCTATACCTGGTTTCTTCATCCCTCCTCTCTATTCCTGTTTCTTCATCCCTCCTCTCTATTCCTGTTTCCTTCATCCCTCCTCTCTATACCTGGTTTCTTCATCCCTCCTCTCTATTCCTGTTTCCTTCATCCCTCCTCTCTATACCTGGTTTCTTCATCCCTCCTCTCTATACCTGGTTTCTTCATCCCTCCTCTCTATGCCTGGTTTCTTCATCCCTCCTCTCTATACCTGGTTTCTTCATCCCTCCTCTCTATACCTGGTTTCTTCATCCCTCCTCTCTATACCTGGTTTCTTCATCCCTCCTCTCTATACCTGGTTTCTTCATCCCTCCTCTCTATACCTGGTTTCTTCATCCCTCCTCTCTATACCTGGTTTCTTCATCCCTCCTCTATCCCTCCTCTCTATACCTGGTTTCCTTCATCCCATCCCTCCTCTATACCTGGTTTCTTCATCCCTCCTCTCTATACCTGGTTTCTTCATCCCTCCTCTCTATTCCTGGTTTCTTCATCCCCCTCTCTACCTCTATATCCTGTTTCTTCATCCCTCCTCTCTATACCTGGTTTCTTCATCCCTCCTCTCTATACCTGGTTTCTTCATCCCTCCTCTCTATTCCTGTTTCTTCATCCCTTCATCCCTCCTCTCTATACCTGGTTTCTTCATCCCTCCTCTCTATACCTGGTTTCTTCATCCCTCCTCTCTATACCTGGTTTCTTCATCCCTCCTCTCTATTCCTGTTTCTTCATCCCTCCTCTCTATACCTGGTTTCTTCATCCCTCCTCTCTATACCTGGTTTCTTCATCCCTCCTCTCTATACCTGGTTTCTTCATCCCTCCTCTCTATTCCTGTTTCCTTCATCCCTCCTCTCTATACCTGGTTTCTTCATCCCTCCTCTCTATACCTGGTTTCTTCATCCCTCCTCTCTATACCTGGTTTCTTCATCCCATCCCCTCTCTATACCTGGTTTCTTCATCCCTCCTCTCTATACCTGGTTTCTTCATCCCTCCTCTCTATACCTGGTTTCTTCATCCCTCCTCTCTATACCTGGTTTCTTCATCCCTCCTCTCTATACCTGGTTTCTTCATCCCTCCTGGTTTCTTATCCCTCCTGGTTTCTTCATCCCTCCTCTCTATACCTGGTTTCTTCATCCCTCCTCTCTACCTGGTTTCTATACCTGGTTTCTTCATCCCTCCTCTCTATACCTGGTTTCTTCATCCCTCCTCTCTATACCTGGTTTCTTCATCCCTCCTGGTTTCTTCATCCCTCATACCTGGTTTCTTCATCCCTCCCTCTATACCTGGTTTCTTCATCCCTCCTCTCTATACCTGGTTTCTTCATCCCTCCTCTCTATACCTGGTTTCTTCATCCCTCCTCTCTATACCTGGTTTCTTCATCCCTCCTCTCTATACCTGGTTTCTTCATCCCTCCTCTCTATACCTGGTTTCTTCATCCCTCCTCTCTATACCTGGTTTCTTCATCCCTCCTCTCTATACCTGGTTTCTTCATCCCTCCTCTCTATACCTGGTTTCTTCATCCCTCCTCTCTATACCTGGTTTCTTCATCCCTCCTCTCTATACCTGGTTTCTTCATCCCTCCTCTCTATACCTGGTTTCTTCATCCCTCCTCTCTATACCTGGTTTCTTCATCCCTCCTCCTACCTGGTTTCTATCCTGGTTTCTTCATCCCTCCTCTCTATACCTGGTTTCTTCATCCCTCCTCTCTATACCTGGTTTCTTCATCCCTCCTCTCTATACCTGTTTCTTTTCCTTTCTTCATTCCTGGTTTCTTCATCCCTCCTCTCTATACCTGGTTTCTTCATCCCTCCTCTCTATACCTGGTTTCTTCATCCCTCCTCTCTATACCTGGTTTCTTCATCCCTCCTCTCTATACCTGGTTTCTTCATCCCTCCTCTCTATACCTGGTTTCTTCATCCCTCCTCTCTATACCTGGTTTCTTCATCCCTCCTCTCTATTCCTGTTTCCTTCATCCCTCCTCTCTATACCTGGTTTCTTCATCCCTCCTCTCTATTCCTGGTTTCTTCATCCCTCCTCTCTATATCTGGTTTCTTCATCCCTCCTCTCTATACCTGGTTTCTTCATCCCTCCTCTCTATACAAATGATTTGATCATGGCAACACCTTAATCTGGGTTCCAGCAGTGTATGTTACCTGTGCATGTGCCAGCATCAGCCAAGAGCCCCCCTCTTTATCGAGAGTGAAGTGAGTTCAGAACAACTGAAAGTATGTATCTTAGAAGCTGCAGATGGCTTGGTTCCACTGTCTTCACTCCCCCCTGGATGCATTTGGAGAGCAGGTTCATTCCACTCAACCAACTTACAGCTATTTACTTCCTTTCCTCTTTCTCTGAAATCTTCAAAGCCTCAATGTAATGTGTATGCAAATCACAGGCAGCTGGAGCACTGGGCTACTATACTCCACCTCAGAAGATCCATTTTGCTTTGTAAGCACTAAACAACATACCAAGGCCAGGGCAGGATAGAAACCAGGCTCCTGGAGAATGGGGATAGGGTGAGAGAGCAAAATATGAAATAATGGGATGGAGGGATTTGGAGCACTTGAAAGGATGGCTTGATCTTTACCTTTCATCCCTCTGTCCTTGTGGCAGAGAGAGGAGCAGGAGGTGGAAGAGGAGGAGGAGAAATAAAGAAAAAAGAGAGCAGGGGAGGGTTCAGCAGGATATATGTTCCTTGTGTGAGTGACACACGGTATGAGTTGGAATCGCTCAAGTCTTTGGTCCAGGACAATACAATCACATTTCCCAATGTTGGGACCCTAACTGTTCTCTGAATCTGGAGACAGTATGGCTTTAAGAGAAAACCAAATGATCAGTGTTCCAATTGGGTCAAATTCAGGCTCTGATTCTGAATGTATGCAGTCATATCTTCTGCTGGAGAGGGGAGATTCATATTGTGCCAGATGGCAGGACATCATTTGATATACACTGACTGTGGCTCCTGCACTGACTATGAACATGTTGAGTGTGTGTGTATATGTGTGTGTATGTGTATATAATCTAAAAAATATATAGTGTATATACTTTCAAACTCTCACATTAAGTAAATGAGCCACATTCACAACAGCTTCATGTCCTGCCTTACCTCCAGTGTCATGTCCTGATGCTGTGTCAGAGGAGAGGAGGTGTAGTTCTCCACTGTCCTCATGTTCTAAGTTACTATGGGGATGTCTCTCCTCCTTAATGGTTTTTAATTCATAAAGTGTGAAAGTGTGAATGCAATGCAGAACTGTCTCGAGTGTACTCGTTTGGTACAAATTGCATATTTAAATATACAACTTCAACACCATCAGTAATTTTTCTCACAGTTAGCCATTAGGCAGTTATGACTTTAGAAAATCCCTGGGATGCCCCTCTTTATAAAATCACAGTCCTTATTTTCTCATTCTGCCAGCTTCTGTTCTCAACTTTGGCAAGACACGTCCCTCTCTGCCTCAGTCACAGTTAGACAGCTCAAACTAGTACCTTGAATAATGTTAAATGTTTGCCTACATTTTTATCATTTTTTTTCTCTTAAAACCCCCTAGAGTTGGGTTCCGTGGCCCACAGAAATCACATTAGCATATTAAATTAATCCCCATCAAAATCTGTCAGTTTAAACTAGAGATATCTGTTTTTTTGCATTGGATGAGTCTTAGTCCAACACATCTGCCGATGTCACACTTCCGCATCTGCGGTGAAAGGTGCCAGAGCGGTGTTTGTCAGACCATGAGACATCTGCGGTGAAAGGTCGCAGAGCCAGAGCGGTGTTTGTCAAACCATGAGATATCTGGGGTGAAAGGTGGCAGAGCCAGAGCGGTGTTTGTCAGACCATGAGATATCTGCGGTGAAAGGTCGCAGAGCGGTGTTTGTCAGACCATGAGATATCTGCATTGAAAGGTGCCAGAGCGGTGTTTGTCAGACCATGAGATATCTGCGGTGAAAGGTCGCAGAGCCAGAGCGGTGTTTGTCAAACCATGAGATATCTGCGGTGAAAGGTCGCAGAGCCAGAGCGGTGTTTGAAAGACCATGAGATATCTGGGGTGAAAGGTGGCAGAGCCAGAGCGGTGTTTGTCAGACCATGAGATATCTGGGGTGAAAGGTCGCAGAGCCAGAGCGGTGTTTGTCAGACCAACAAGAAATAAGACCAAAAATACTATTCAAAGTCAATACTTTGTAGAGCCACCTTTTGCGGCAATTACAGCTGCAAGTCTCTTGGGGTACGTCTCTATAATCTTGGAAAATCTAGCCACTGGGATTTTTGCCCATTCCTCAAGTCAAACTGCTCCAGCTCCTTCAAGTTGGATGGGTTCCGCTGGTGAACGGCAATCTTTAAGTCATTCCACAGATTCTCATTTGGATTGAGGTCTGGGCTTTGACTATGCCATTCCAAGATATTTAAATGTTTCCCCTTAAACCACTCAAGTGTTGCTTTAGCAGTATGATTAGGGTCATTGTCCGGCTGGAAGGTGAACCTCCGTCCCAGTCTCAAATCTCTGGAAGACTTTAACCAATTTCCCTCAAGAATTTCCCTATATTTAGCGCCATCCATCATTCCTTCAATTCTGACCAGTTTCCCAGTCCCTGCCAATGAAAAACATCCCCACAGCAAGATGCTGCCACCACCATGCTTCACTGTGGGGATGGTGTTCTCAAGTTGATGAGAGGTGTTGAGTTTGCGCGAGACATAGCATTTTCCTTGATGGCCAAAAAGCTACATTGTAGTCTCATCTGACCAGAGTTCCTTCTTCCATATGTTTGGAGCGTCTCCCACATGCCTTTTGGCGAACACCAAATGTATTTGCTTATTTTTTTCTTTAAGCAATTGCTTTTTTCTGGCCACTCTTCTGTAAAGCCCAGCTCTGTGGAGTGTACTGCTTAAAGTGTTTCTATGGACAGATACTCCAATCTCCAATGTGGAGCTTTGCATCTCCTTCAGGGTTATCTTTGGTCTCTTTGTTGCCTCTCTGATTAATAGCCTCCTTGCCTGGTCCGTTTTGGTGGGCGGCCCTCTCTTGGCAGGTTTGTTGTGGTTCCATATTCTTTCCATTTTTTAATAATGGATTTAATGGTGCTCCGTGTGATGTTCAAAGTTTGATTTTTTTTTACCCAACCCTGAGCTGTACTTCTCCACAACGTTGTCCCTGACCTGTTTGGAGAGCTCCTTGGTCTACATCAAGTCAAAAATCTAAGTTTATTTGTCACTTCCGCCTAATACAACCTTACAGTGAAATGCTTGCTTACAGGCTATAACCAATAGTGCAAAAAAGGTGTTAGTTGAACAGTAGGTAAGTAAAGAAATAAAACAACAGTAAAAAGACAGCCGAGGCTACATACAGACACCGGTTAGTCAGGCTGATTGAGGTAGTATGAACATGTAGAAAAAGTGACTATGCATAGATGATGAACAGAGAGTAGAAGTAGCGTAAAAGAGGGGTTGGTGGGTGGTGGGTGGCAGGACACAATGCAGATGGCAGGTGGCAGGTTAGCCAATGTGCCGGAGCACAATAATACCCTCAATATTTATTGGAAAGAAGCATCAAGATCACCGTGCACTTTCACCACCCTGTGAAGTTCATCATAACATATTTCATCTGTAGCCTAATAAACTGCATGCTTTCCTGAGTTGTAGTGGCAGGACAACACAAGTTCACCATTCGATATGATGGTTATTATATCAATATTTGTGCATTAAGGCGTTTCCACCGGCGTTTCCACCATTTCTCGCATAATTAATTTTACAAAAATATCCCACCATGTCGAACAAAAAGATGGACTACCGTCATTTATAAAATTGTACCAGAATTACCAGAATTTCATCCTTTTATCATACGTCAGGTAATTCGTCCACATGAAATGGTTGGATATAAATATTGGTTTGTTTCAAGTATGAAGGAAGTTAGAAGTAGTTTCGTGAGTCAATGCTAGCAACCGGTAATGCAATGACTAGAAATCTATGAGTACAGTATCTGCTAGCATGCTAGTAGATCCCCAAAGACTTCCAGTCATTGCATTAACAGTAGTTAGCATTGTTTCACAAATGGAAATACAGGAAGTACTAACTTCAAAATCAGGAAACCATTTTTTATGTTTTATATATATATATTTAACCCCTTATGTTTGGCACTAAACTATCTCCATATATAGTGCTTTGCAAAAGTATTCATCCCCCTTGGTATTTTATTTTATTTTTTATATTACACCCTGTCATTTAAATGGATTTTGATTTCATGAAATGGACATACACAAAATTGTCCAAATTGGTGAATTGAAATGAAAAATAATTACTTGTTTCAAAAAAACAAAACCCCAAAATGTAAAGTGGTGTGTGCATATGTTTTCACCCCCTTTGCTGTGAAGCCCCCAAAGTAAGATCTGGTGCCACCAATTACCTTCACAAGTAACATAATTAGTTAAACAAAGTACACCTGTGTGCAATCTAAGTGTCACATGATCTGTCACATGATCTCAGTATATATACACCTGTTCTGAAAGGCCCCAGAGTCTGCAACACCACTAAGTAAGGGGGCACCACCAAGCAAGCGGCACTATGAAGTAATCAAATGGCTACCCGGACTACTTGCATTGTGTTCCCAGCCTTTTATCCGCAAAAAAAGTCAGTTTAATGGAAACATGTCTGGTGGGAAAATGCACATATTGTTTTATGGCAGACTTTATAAAATTATTGTCGACATTTGATTGTAACCAAGCTACAGAGACATAAAAATGGTATCCATGAGCTCATCTGACTCGGGAAGTAGATTAAGGACCTCATTGCCAAAATCACAAAGTATTTCTTTAACATAATTGTTTACAATTCATTTGATTGAGTTGTTTTAGTTAAGACTATTTAAGTTATGAACATACTTTTTCACCCCCAATATTATTATATACAATTAATTTGATTGAGGTGACAACAGAGTACGGTTTGAAATTCCATATAACAATAACTAAAAAAGATGGAGTTTGTTTCTCAGTACCTTACCCTTCTGTAGCGCCAAGCTAGGCCAGCACTGTGGTGGCGGGTTACTGCCACCTAGTGACGTTATTAACAGAACACTCATAGAAATACGAGAGCAGGATTTTCTCTCTCCCTCTCCCTCTCTCCCTACCCTTCTACACACAACCTGTCACTGCACTAACTCAGGTTTATTTTCTCCCTGTCCCGAGGTGTGCGTGAAACCACTGTTTGGGCAAGGTGTGTGTGTTAACCACTGTCTGGGTGAGGTGTGTGTGTGTGTCTTAACCACTGTTTGGGCTATCCTACAGGCAAGGGTCCGGAGACCATTTTTGCTGGTCAGAACCTGAACGATAACGAGTGGCACACGGTGCGTGTGTTCAGGAGGGGAAAGAGTTTGAAACTCACCGTAGATGATCTTCAACCTGTAGAAGGTACAACCACACCCTCTCTAACAAACTGACTATGTTTTATATGTGTGAGAATTTTCAAGATGATCCTTTGACCCTTTATATGTAGGACACAGTTTGACTATGGACTAGGTCAGAAAATCATTCAGGTCTAGTCCATAATGTCTGATATAAAATCAGTCAGTACATACAGGTCAGTACATACAGGTCAGTATACAGGTCAGTAATGTAATGTACAGGTCAGTATACAGGTCAGTAATGTAATGTACATGTCAGTATTTACAGGTCAGGTTATACATGTCAGTATAACAATGTCAGTATACCACGTCAGTATACAGGTCAGTATATACATGTCAGTATATCCATATCAGTATACACGTCAGTATACAGGTCAGTATAAACAGGTCAGTATACAGGTCAGTATACAGGTCAGTATATACAGGTCAGTATATACAGGTCAGTATATACAGGTCAGTATATACAGGTCAGTATACAGGTCAGTATATACAGGTCAGTATACAGGTCAGTAATGTAATGTACAGGTCAGTATACAGGTCAGTAATGTAATGTACAGGTCAGTATATACAGGTCAGTATATACAGGTCAGTTTAATAAGGTCAGTATACATGTCAGTATTTACAGGTCAGTATACACGTCAGTATACAGGTCAGTATATACAGGTCAGTATACAGGTCAGTATACACAGGTTAGTATACAGGTCAGTAGACACGTCAGTATATACAGGTCAGTATATACATGTCAGTATACAGGTCAGTAGACACGTCAGTATATACATGTCAGTACACAGGTCAGTATACAGGTCAGTATACAGGTCAGTATATACAGGTCAGTATACAGGTCAGTATATACAGGTCAGTATACAGGTCAGTATATACAGGTCAGTATATACAGGTCAGTATATACAGGTCAGTATACAGGTCAGTATATACAGGTCAGTATATACAGGTCAGTATATACAGGTCAGTATACTGGTCAGTATATACAGGTCAGTATATACAGGTCAGTATACAGGTCAGTATACAGGTCAGTGTACAGGTCAGTGTACAGGTCAGTATATACAGGTCAGTATACAGGTCAGTATATACAGGTCAGTATATACAGGTCAGTATATACAGGTCAGTATAAACAGGTCAGTAGACACGTCAACATTTTCAGGTCAATATATACAGGTCAGTATACAGGTCAGTATATACAGGTCAGTATACAGGTCAGTATAGACAGGTCAGTATACAGGTCAGTATATACAGGTCAGTATATACAGGTCAGTAGACACGTCAACATTTTCAGGTCAATATATACAGGTCAGTATACAGGTCAGTATATACAGGTCAGTATATACAGGTCAGTAGACACGTCAACATTTTCAGGTCAATATATACAGGTCAGTATACAGGTCAGTATATACAGGTCAGTAGACACGTCAACATTTTCAGGTCAATATATACAGGTCAGTATACAGGTCAGTATATACAGGTCAGTATACAGGTCAGTATATACAGGTCAGTAGACACGTCAACATTTTCAGGTCAATATATACAGGTCAGTATACAGGTCAGTATATACAGGTCAGTAGACACGTCAACATTTTCAGGTCAATATATACAGGTCACAGGTAGTATACAGGTCAGTATACAGGTCAGTATACAGGTCAGTATAAACAGGTCAGTATACAGGTCAGTATAAACAGGTCAGTATACAGGTCAGTAGACACGTCAACATTTTCAGGTCAATATATACAGGTCAGTATACAGGTCAGTATATACAGGTCAGTAAACAGGTCAGTATATACAGGTCAGTATACAGGTCAGTATATACAGGTCAGTATATACACGTCAGTAGACACGTCAACATTTTCAGGTCAATATATACAGGTCAGTATACAGGTCAGTATATACAGGTCAGTATACAGGTCAGTATAAACAGGTCAGTATACAGGTCAGTATATACAGGTCAGTATACAGGTCAGTATACAGGTCAGTATACAGGTCAGTATAAACAGGTCAGTATACAGGTCAGTATATACAGGTCAGTATATACAGGTCAGTATACAGGTCAGTATACAGGTCAGTATAAACAGGTCAGTATACAGGTCAGTATATACAGGTCAGTATATACAGGTCAGTAGACACGTCAACATTTTCAGGTCAATATATACAGGTCAGTATACAGGTCAGTATATACAGGTCAGTAGACACGTCAACATTTTCAGGTCAATATATACAGGTCAGTATACAGGTCAGTATATACAGGTCAGTATATACAGGTCAGTAGACACGTCAACATTTTCAGGTCAATATATACAGGTCAGTATACAGGTCAGTATATACAGGTCAGTAGACACGTCAACATTTTCAGGTCAATATATACAGGTCAGTATACAGGTCAGTATATACAGGTCAGTATACAGGTCAGTATATACAGGTCAGTAGACACGTCAACATTTTCAGGTCAATATATACAGGTCAGTATACAGGTCAGTATATACAGGTCAGTAGACACGTCAACATTTTCAGGTCAATATATACAGGTCAGTATACAGGTCAGTATACAGGTCAGTATAAACAGGTCAGTATACAGGTCAGTATATACAGGTCAGTATACAGGTCAGTATAAACAGGTCAGTATACAGGTCAGTAGACACGTCAACATTTTCAGGTCAATATATACAGGTCAGTATACAGGTCAGTATATACAGGTCAGTATACAGGTCAGTATATACAGGTCAGTATACAGGTCAGTATATACAGGTCAGTATATACACGTCAGTAGACACGTCAACATTTTCAGGTCAATATATACAGGTCAGTATAAAGGTCAGTATATACAGGTCAGTATACAGGTCAGTATAAACAGGTCAGTATACAGGTCAGTATATACAGGTCAGTATACAGGTCAGTATACAGGTCAGTATACAGGTCAGTATAAACAGGTCAGTATACAGGTCAGTATATACAGGTCAGTATATACAGGTCAGTATACAGGTCAGTATACAGGTCAGTATAAACAGGTCAGTATACAGGTCAGTATATACAGGTCAGTATATACAGGTCAGTAGACACGTCAACATTTTCAGGTCAATATATACAGGTCAGTATACAGGTCAGTATATACAGGTCAGTAGACACGTCAACATTTTCAGGTCAATATATACAGGTCAGTATACAGGTCAGTATATACAGGTCAGTATACAGGTCAGTATATACAGGTCAGTAGACACGTCAACATTTTCAGGTCAATATATACAGGTCAGTATACAGGTCAGTATATACAGGTCAGTAGACACGTCAACATTTTCAGGTCAATATATACAGGTCAGTATACAGGTCAGTATACAGGTCAGTATAAACAGGTCAGTATACAGGTCAGTATATACAGGTCAGTATACAGGTCAGTATAAACAGGTCAGTATACAGGTCAGTAGACACGTCAACATTTTCAGGTCAATATATACAGGTCAGTATACAGGTCAGTATATACAGGTCAGTATACAGGTCAGTATATACAGGTCAGTATACAGGTCAGTATATACAGGTCAGTATATACAGGTCAGTATACGTCAACATTTTCAGGTCAATATATACAGGTCAGTATAAAGGTCAGTATATACAGGTCAGTATACAGGTCAGTATAAACAGGTCAGTATACAGGTCAGTATATACAGGTCAGGTACATATACAGGTCAGTATACAGGTCACAGGTCAGTATATACAGGTCAGTATACAGGTCAGTATATACAGGTCAGTATACAGGTCAGTATAGTATACAGGTCAGTATATACAGGTCAGTATACAGGTATACAGGTCAACATTTTCAGGTCAATATATACAGGTCAGTATACAGGTCAGTATATATACAGGTCAGTATATACAGGTCAGTATATACAGGTCAGGTCATATACAGGTCAGTATTTACAGGTCAATATATACAGGTATATACAGGTCAGTATATACAGGTCAGTATATACAGGTCAGTATATACAGGTCAACATTTTCAGGTCAATATATACAGGTCAGTATACAGGTCAGTATATACAGGTCAGTATACAGGTCAACATATACAGGTCAGTATATACACAGGTCAGTATACAGGTCAGTATATACAGGTCAGTATATACAGGTCAGTCAGGTCAGTATATACAGGTCAGTATACAGGTCAGTATATACAGGTCAGTATACAGGTCAGTATATACAGGTCAGTATATACAGGTCAGTCAGTCAACATTTTCAGGTCAATATATACAGGTATATACAGGTCAGTATACAGGTCAGTATATACAGGTCAGTATACAGGTCAGTATATACAGGTCAGTATACAGGTCAGGTCATATACAGGTCAGTATATAGGTCAGGTCAGTATACAGGTCAGTATATACAGGTCAGTATACAGGTCAGTATATACAGGTCAGTATATACAGGTCAGTATACAGGTCAGTATATACAGGTCAGTATATACAGGTCAGTATACAGGTCAGTATATACAGGTCAGTATACAGGTCAGGTATACAGGTCAGTATATATACAGGGTATACAGGCCAGTATATACAGGTCAGTATACAGGTCAGTATATACAGGTCAGTATACAGGTCAGTATATACAGGTCAGTATACAGGTCAGGTCAGTATACAGGTCAGTATATACAGGTCAGTATACAGGTCAGGTATATACAGGTCAGTATATACAGGTCAGTATACAGGTCAGTATAAACAGGTCAGTATACAGGTCAGTATATACAGTATACAGGTCAGTATACAGGTACAGGTCAGTATATACAGGTCAGTATACAGGTCAGTATATACAGGTCAGTATACAGGTCAGGTAGTATACAGGTCAGTATACAGGTCAGTCAGTATATACATATACAGGTCAGTATACAGGTCAGTATATACAGGTCAGTATATACAGGTCAGTATATACAGGTCACAGGTCAGTATATACAGGTCAGTATACAGGTCAGTATATACAGGTCAGTATACAGGTCAGTACAGGTCAGTATATACAGGTCAGTATACAGGTCAGTATATACAGGTCAGTATACAGGTCAGTATATACAGGTCAGTATACAGGTCAGTATATACAGGTCAGTATACAGGTCAGTATATACAGGTCAGTATACAGGTCAGTATATACAGGTCAGTATACAGGTCAGTCAGTATATACAGGTATATACAGGTCAGTATATACAGGTCAGTATACAGGTCAGTATATACAGGTCAGTATACAGGTCAGTATATACAGGTCAGTAGGTCAGTATACAGGTCAGTATATACAGGTCAGTATACAGGTCAGTACAGGTCAGTATACAGGTCAGTAGGTCAGTATACAGGTCAGTATATACAGGTCAGTATACAGGTCAGTATTTACAGGTCAGTATACAGGTCAGTATATACAGGTCAGTATCAGGTATATACAGGTCAGTATATACAGGTCAGGTCAGTATACAGGTCAGTATATACAGGTCAGTATCAGGTATACAGGGTCAGTATATACAGGGTATATACAGTATACAGGTCAGTATATACAGGTCAGTATACAGGTCAGTATAAACAGGTCAGTATACAGGTCAGTATTTACAGGTCAGTATACAGGTCAGTATTTACAGGTCAGTATACAGGTCGGTATATAGAGGTCAGTATACAGGTCAGTATAAACAGGTCAGTATACACAGGTCAGTATATACATGTCAGTACATACAGTTCAGTATATACAGGTCAGTATACAGGTCAGTACATACAGGTCAGTATACACATCAACATTTTCAGGTCAGTATATACAGGTCAAAATATACAAGTCAGTATGTACAGGTCAGTATATACAGGTCAGTATTTACAGGTCAGTATATAACAGGTCAGTATTTACGGGATCAGTTTACACAGGTCAGTATGTACAGGTCAGTATATACAGGTCAGTATAAACAGGTCAGTATCCCGTTCAGTATATACAGGTCAGTATATACAGGTCAGTATCCCGTTCAGTATATACAGGTCAGTATATACAGGTCAGTATACAGGTCAGTATAAACAGGTCAGTATACAGGTCAATATATACAGGTCAGTATACAGGTCAATATATACAGGTCAGTATACAGGTCAGTATATACAGGTCAGTATACAGGTCAGTATATACAGGTCAGTATATACAGGTCAGTATACAGGTCAGTATATACAGGTCAGTATACAGGTCAGTATAAACAGGTCAGTATACAGGTCAGTATATACAGGTCAGTATACAGGTCAGTATATACAGGTCAGTATACAGGTCAGTATATACAGGTCAGTATATACAGGTCAGTATATACAGGTCAGTATATACAGGTCAGTATACAGGTCAGTATACAGGTCAGTATATACAGGTCAGTATATACAGGTCAGTATACAGGTCAGTATTTACAGGTCAGTATACAGGTCAGTATATACAGGTCAGTATAAACAGGTCAGTATATACAGGTCAGTATACAGGTCAGTATAAACAGGTCAGTATATAGGTCAGTATATACAGGTCAGTATACAGGTCAGTATAAACAGGTCAGTATACAGGTCAGTATTTACAGGTCAGTATACAGGTCAGTATTTACAGGTCAGTATACAGGTCAGTATATACAGGTCAGTATAAACAGGTCAGTATATACAGGTCAGTATACAGGTCAGTATAAACAGGTCAGTATACAGGTCAGTATATACAGGTCAGTATATACAGGTCAGTATACAGGTCAGTATAAACAGGTCAGTATTTACAGGTCAGTATACAGATCAGTATTTACAGGTCAGTATACAGGTCGGTATATAGAGGTCAGTATACAGGTCAGTATAAACAGGTCAGTATACACAGGTCAGTATATACATGTCAGTACATACAGTTCAGTATATACAGGTCAGTATACAGGTCAGTACATACAGGTCAGTATACACATCAACATTTTCAGGTCAGTATTTACAGGTCAAAATATACAGGTCAGTATATACAAGTCAGTATGTACAGGTCAGTATATAACAGGTCAGTATTTACGGGGTCAGTTTACACAGGTCAGTATGTACAGGTCTGTATATACAGGTCAGTATATACGGGTCAGTATATACAGGTCAGTATATAACAGGTCAGTATTTACGGGGTCAGTTTACACAGGTCAGTATGTACAGGTCAGTATATACAGGTCAGTATATAACAGGTCAGTATTTACGGGGTCAGTTTACACAGGTCAGTATGTACAGGTCAGTATATACAGGTCAGTTTATAACAGGTCAGTATTTACGGGGTCAGTTTACACAGGTCAGTATGTACAGGTCAGTATATACAGGTCAGTATATAACAGGTCAGTATTTACGGGGTCAGTTTACACAGGTCAGTATGTACAGGTCAGTATATACAGGTCAGTATACAGGTCAGTATATACAGGTCAGTATTTACAGGTCAGTATTTACGGGGTCAGTTTACACAGGTCAGTATACACAGGTCAGTATTTACAGGTCAGTATATACAGGTCAGTATATACAGGTCAGTATTTACAGGTCAGTATATACAGGTCAGTATTTACAGGTCGGTATGTACAGGTCAGTTTATACAGGTGAGCATACTGGTCAGTATCTACAGGTCAGTATATACAGGTCGGTATGTACAGGTCAGTATATACAGGTCGGTATGTACAGGTCAGTATTTACAGGTCAGTTTACACAGGTCAGTTTATTCAGGTGAGCATACTGGTCAGTATCTACAGGTCAGTATATACAGGTCGGTATGTACAGGTCAGTATCTACAGGTCAGTATATACAGGTCGGTATGTACAGGTCAGTATATACAGGTCAGTATATACAGGTCAGTATATACAGGTCGGTATATACAGGTCGGTATATACAGGTCGGTATATACAGGTCGGTATGTACAGGTCAGTACAGGTCGGTATGTACAGGTCAGTATCTACAGGTCAGTATATACAGGTCGGTATACAGGTCAGTATATACAGGTCAGTATATACAGGTCGGTATATACAGGTCGGTATATACAGGTACAGTATGTACAGGTCGGTAGTACGGTATACAGGTACAGGTCGGTATATACAGGTCAGTTTATAGTATATCAGGTATATACAGGTCAGTTTATACAGGTCAGTATATACAGGTCAGTATATACAGGTCAGTATATACAGGTCAGTTTATACAGGTCAGTATATACAGGTCAGTTTATACAGGTCAGTATATACAGGTCAGTATATACAGGTCAGTATATACAGGTCAGTATGTACAGGTCAGTATATACAGGTCAGTATATACAGGTCAGTTTATACAGGTCAGTATATACAGGTCAGTTTATACAGGTCAGTATATACAGGTCAGTATATACAGGTCAGTTTATACAGGTCAGTTTATACAGGTCGGTATGTACAGGTCAGTATATACAGGTCGGTATGTACAGGTCAGTATTTACAGGTCAGTTTACACAGGTCAGTTTATTCAGGTGAGCATACTGGTCAGTATCTACAGGTCAGTATATACAGGTCGGTATGTACAGGTCAGGTCAGTATCTACAGGTCAGTATATACAGGTCGGTATGTACAGGTCAGTATATACAGGTCAGTATATACAGGTCAGTATATACAGGTCGGTATATACAGGTCGGTATATACAGGTCGGTATGTACAGGTCGGTATGTACAGGTCGGTATGTACAGGTCGGTATATACAGGTCAGTATATACAGGTCAGTATATACAGGTCAGTATATACAGGTCAGTATATACAGGTCAGTATATACAGGTCAGTATGTACAGGTCAGTATATACAGGTCAGTATATACAGGTCAGTTTATACAGGTCAGTATATACAGGTCAGTTTATACAGGTCAGTATATACAGGTCAGTATATACAGGTCAGTTATATACAGGTCAGTATATACAGGTCAGTTTATACAGGTCAGTTTATACAGGTCAGTATATACAGGTCAGTATATACAGGTCAGTATATACAGGTCAGTATGTACAGGTCAGTATATACAGGTCAGTATATACAGGTCAGTTTATACAGGTCAGTATATACAGGTCAGTTTATACAGGTCAGTTTATTCAGTATATACAGGTCAGTATATACAGGTCAGTATATACATATACAGGTCAGTAGTACAGGTTATATACAGGTCGGTAGTACAGGTTATACAGGTCAGGGTATATACAGGTCGGTATGTACAGGTCGGTATGTACAGTACAGGTCAGTATATACAGGTCAGTATATACAGGTCAGTATATACAGGTCAGTATATACAGGTCAGTACAGGTCAGTATATACAGGTATATACAGTATATACAGGTCAGTACAGGTTATACAGGTCAGTATATACAGGTCAGTTTATACAGGTCAGTATATACAGGTCAGTATATACAGGTCAGTATATACAGGTCAGTATATACAGGTCAGTTTATACAGGTCAGTATATACAGGTCAGTTTATACAGGTCAGTTTATACAGGTCAGTATACAGGTCAGTATAAACAAGTCAGTATTTACAGGTCAGTATATACAGGTCAGTATATACAGGTCAGTATATACATACAGGTCAGTATGTACAGGTAAATATAGACAGGACAATATATACAGGTCAGTATACACAGGTCATTATCCAGATCAGTATATACAGGTCAGTTTTTTTCAGTTCAGCATATAATGTCAGTATATTTACAGGTCAGTATATACAGGTCAATATTTACAAGTCAGTATACACAGGTCATACTCAATGTGCAGGGCACTGGAATGGCTGAGGTGGGCTTACCCATAAACATATATATAGACAAGAAAGTATTTCAACATTGAGCAAGTTTGGTAGTCCACGATTAATCTTAATCAGTATTGAGAAGCCAGCCCTGTGTGTATAAAGCCATTGTTTGAATGACCTCCCCCTACCACCCCTCTCACACTCACTCCTGTCAATCAATAGGTCAAATGGCAGGTGACCACACCCAGTTAGAGTTCCACAACATTGAGACGGGCATCGTGACGGAGAAGAGGTTCCTTTCACTGGTGCCCTCTAACTTCATAGGCCACCTGCAGAGCCTCTCCTTCAACGGCATGGCCTATATAGGTAGGTTGCCCGTAGGTTGGAGCGGCATGTCGGTAATTGGAAGGTTGCTGGTTCAAGTCCTGTGCCAGGAGAAGGATAAGTATTGATCTCTTGAGCAAGGCAGAGATGGTACTTTCTCTCTGGAGGTACATTGCAGAATTGTGCTTCAAAATGTGTTTCTGTTCTTGGTATAAAAAAATATCAACAAAGTATCTATTCTATTCTCTCTGTAGACCTGTGTAAGAATGGTGACATTGACTACTGTGAGCTCAATGCCATGATTGGCTTCAAGAACATCATTGCCGACCCTGTCACGTTCAAGTCTCGGTTGAGCTACGTTGCTCTGACCACTCTCCAGGCCTACTACTCTATGCACCTGTTCTTCCAGTTCAAGACCACCTCATCAGATGGACTCATACTGTTCAACAGCGGGGATGGAAACGACTTCATTGTGGTCGAGCTGGTCAAGGGGTAGGTTTGTCACGACAAATTGTACTATAGGATAGTAATTCATATTGAAGGGAGGTGTGTATGTGTGTCTGCATCATTATTCATGTCACTACCTGTCTTTTTCCAGCTACCTGCACTACGTATCAGACCTGGGGAATGGAGCTCACCTGATCAAGGGAAACTCCAACAAGCCTCTGAATGATAACCACTGGCACAACGTCATGATCTCACGAGACACTAACAACCTCCACACCGTCAAGATCGACACCAAGATCACCACCCAGACCACAATGGGAGCCAAGAACCTGGACCTGAAGGGTAGGCTGCCTGGAGCTGGGGGTTTACTTTACTTTCTACTGTGACGGAGAGTGACATGGGTACAGTGACAGAGGTTTCTGGTCTGCTGTTGGACAGAGTTCGTCACTATTGTTATGGTTTTAGGGTACAGTATGACAGAGGTTTCTGGTCTGCTGTTGGACAGAGTTCGTCACTATTGTTATGGTTTTAGGGTACAGTATGACAGAGGTTTCTGGTCTGCTGTTGGACAGAGTTCGTCACTATTGTTATGGTTTTGGGGTACAGTATGACAGAGGTTTCTGGTCTGTTGTTGGACAGAGTTCGTCACTATTGTTATGGTTTTAGGGTACAGTATGACAGAGGTTTCTGGTCTGCTGTTGGACAGAGTTCGTCACTATTGTTATGGTTTTAGGGTACAGTATGACAGAGGTTTCTGGTCTGCTGTTGGACAGAGTTCGTCACTTATTGTTATGGTTTTAGGGTACAGTATGACAGAGGTTTCTGGTCTGCTGTTGGACAGAGTTCGTCACTTATTGTTATGGTTTTAGGGTACAGTATGACAGAGGTTTCTGGTCTGCTGTTGGACAGAGTTCGTCACTATTGTTATGGTTTTAGGGTACAGTATGACAGAGGTTTCTGGTCTGCTGTTGGACAGAGTTCGTCACTATTGTTATGGTTTTGGGGTACAGTATGACAGAGGTTTCTGGTCTGCTGTTGGACAGAGTTCGTCACTATTGTTATGGTTTTAGGGTACAGTATGACAGAGGTTTCTGGTCTGCTGTTGGACAGAGTTCGTCACTATTGTTATGGTTTTAGGGTACAGTATGACAGAGGTTTCTGGTCTGCTGTTGGACAGAGTTCGTCACTATTGTTATGGTTTTAGGGTACAGTATGACAGAGGTTTCTGGTCTGCTGTTGGACATGGAGTTTTTTACAGTTGACAGTCAGAGTCCTGTTAATGGAATTACTGTATCACAAGGCCCTTTATTATTATTATTACTATTATTATTATTATTATGTATCCTGGAACAGATGCATGCTTCAAGGCCCTTTGTCAGTTCTAGACAAGAAGTGTATGCAGTTTATATTAGTACCTG
This sequence comes from Oncorhynchus gorbuscha, assembly GCF_021184085.1. NCBI lineage: Eukaryota > Metazoa > Chordata > Actinopteri > Salmoniformes > Salmonidae > Oncorhynchus > Oncorhynchus gorbuscha. Next base: position 104,976,821 of record NC_060178.1, on the reverse strand, counting down.
CTTTTTTCCAGCAGGGGTCAGTAGTTCCACACTGGTCTATAACTGTGTATAAAGTATATTTAACATTATTTTTTTTAGCAGACTCTCTTATCCAGAGTGCACAGACCGCCTTGATTCGGTCTTATGTAGCAACATTTGAAATTGTGTTTTTTACATTGGATAAAAGTAGAGACACAGAGCTACGAAATGGTTTATCATACACTACAGTTGAGAAAAATTGGGAAAGTAATTCTGCTTTGAAAGTTGATAAACTTGTAACCTCACTTTTGAGAAAATGGTCTTTGAATGTTTTGGTACTACTACTGGAGAGCTCTCGTTGGTCTACACCTATTCAGAATCGTTCACATCCTCTTAACTTCTTTGGGACTTGGGGGCAGTATTGAGTAGCTTGGATGAATAAGGTGCCCAGAGTAAACTGCCTGCTACTCAGGACCAGTTGCTAATATATGCATAGTATTAGTAGATGTGGATAGAAAACACTCTGAAGTTTCAAAAACTGTTTGAATGATGTCTGTGAGTATAACAGAACTCATATGGCAGGCAAAAACCTGAGAAAAAAATCCAACCAGGAAGTGGGAAATCTGAGGTTTGTAGTTTTTCAAGTCATTGCCTATCGAATATATAGTGTCTATGGGGTCATATTGCACTTCCCAAGACTTCCACTACATATAAACAACATTTATACTGACGTGTAAGTTTGCTTGCGTTCCATTGCATTTCTACAGACAAAGGAATTCTCCGGATGGAACATTATTGAAGATTTATGATAAAAAAAACATCCTAAAGATTGATTCTATACTTAATTTGACAGGCTGTTGTTGAGGTGGGACGCTACGCTACCGTCCCGAATATCCCAGAGGTTAAGTCAGCTCCACCCATCTCTATAAGGATTCACTTGTGAGGTCATGTGCTAAACAGTGACGAGTGTAGCAAAGATAATGACTAAAAGTGAAAAAATTCCAGATAAACAGAAAGTGCCAGATAAAAATATTTTATTAATATTAGATGACGCTTTCCCAGACACTTGTTTAAATTGATGGGTCATGAGAAAGAAATGCTAAAACCATCTTGCTAAGTGGATGGTTCTCTACAGAAGGTGTAAACTGTACAGTGAAATGGTTGCTTTCATAGTAGCAATATCAGAAATAGATATTGTTAACGTAAAAAACAAATATACAGTATGTACAAGAACAATATCAATAACAACATCAGTGATATTGTTGACAGATGAGGTAGATAGTTATATGCATACAATCAGGGGTAAAGTGGCTGAGCAGCAGGATAAAAACATAAATAGTAGTGTGTTAGGGGAGAGTCATGTGACTAGAGACAGTGCAGATAGTGCTTATGACTGAGATCTCACCCCCAGTGCTGAACTGGTCCGTCCGAACCACGCATGAACAAGGGAATCTATATTCGGAGAGCCTGTTTCTGTGCTGCCCTTGACATTGGTGCAGGGTATGTGATGTCCATAGCCTCTTTGTCACAAAACTCACTAATCTTCTTAACAAGATAAGGTTGTCTAGATGTGTCCAGTCCAGTTGGTGCTTGTACAGTCAGACCATCTATGGGAGGAAGGATGTCATCGTTGCACAGCAGCTGAAACCTGTTCCCGACTCAGTCCGAACATTCCTTGGTGACAACAACACCAGGCTACAGACTATTGAAGCTGTTAAACAGGAAATAACTAAAACAATTGAGAAGACATTACAACCCCGCACAACATCAATTCACCTCACAAGTTTAGATAAGAAGAATAACCTCATATAATGCAAACAAATATATTAATCTGAAGTGCTTCACAACACCAGCAATCTCAGACAAAGTGTTAACTCTGGTCTTTCTGAAGCGATGCTTGATGAGGCCAAAGCAACAGTCGGGGGCAAACTAGGTGTGGCTTGTGATCAGGAAGTGAAGGTCCAGACTGTGGTGGAGCTTGTGTATGGTCCGCCAGGCACAATACCAGAGCACAAATGTGTTCTTGTTTTGGCGACTGCAGTTATCACAATTCAGGTACACACGTGTTTCCCAAACTCTGTAGTTGTTGAAGAAATAGTGCATGTAGTTGAAGACTATGCTGATGCCTTTGCTGAATGACCTTCCTTCATCAATCAAGTATTTCTCTTTGCATAGCTCCGTCAAAGCCATATGCCTGTTTAGTGCTTGAGATGTGGGGTAGCAATTTTCTCCACACCCCGACTACATATACCTCTGGAAAATACAGAAATAATGTGAGATCAATAAAAGTATTGCCAATCATGTTGGAGGTAAAGTCAATAGTCACAACGTGTTGTTTATGCTGTTCTGTATGTTGTTGGCATTAGACCCTTCTCCTTGTATGAGTGGTGGAGGACAGTCAGGCGTGTTCTATTGATGCTGAAACACAAAATACAGATACAAATATTTTAGCATTATTTTACATTAGATAGCTGTAATCTCTGTCAGACGCACATGGCTAAATTGATGGGTCACGTAATCATCTGGTGAAGTGGAGTCTTTTGTTTAGACATGCTAGCTAAACGACCATAATCCCAATCCACAGAGTACTAGCAATGCAAAATGGAATTCTGAGATGACATTACTACACAGATCATACACGTAATGTTAGCTAGTGTCACCTAGCTAGCTAAGAGTCAGCTTTCATTTACAACGAAAACAACTTTCTGACAAAATTAGAAAGGTACAATATCTGAAACTGTAGCTAGACTCTTACCCGTATATATGGAAAAATGCTTCATGGCATACTGCAACCCCTTTCATTAAATAAGACGTCCTGTGTCATTTCCGTTTTGTTTGTACATCTTGCTTGATCTGTTTTGTCAAGTCCCTCTGGTTCACACTGACTGTGTGCAATGCCATAAGAATCATCATATCTTTCTCCCCCTCTGTCATGGATGCCACGTTTGCCCTTCATTTGAAGATGTCATCCAGAGAGAGGTGTTTACAACAGCCTTCTGTGTTCTCTTTGCAACTCCCTCTGCGTTTGCAGTCAATCTATTCATCTCCTTATCATACTCTGCTTCTACCACACATTCCACTGATTTCAAAACTCGGTCAACTTCTTCCATGACAACAAAACTGTTGATTGCCGTTTCTTCCCCATCACTGTCATCAGAAGTCTCTACATTGTCTTCTTCATTTGAAATGTTTTTTACCTAAATCAGGGATTTCCTCATCGTCTGATTCATTTTCAGAGTCAGAGAGTCAGCATGACACGATCGTCCTCCAGAAAGTAGTACATCAAAACTTTTTACCACTTACCTTTGCCGATAGCGCCTGATAAATTCAGGGCAGCAATGTTATTGAGAGCAGTAGCAACATATTTGCAGTTCTCCATTGCTAACTTTGTATATTTAAAAAAAACTGCAGTAGAAAGGATTATCTAAACATAACGAGCAGCTCATTTTATAGACACAAGATGCTACACCGCAGACCCATCTGACACTCATCTCTCAGCATTTCTAGCCCACTCATTATCTCAGCATTTCTAGCCCACTCATTATCTCAGCATTTCTAGCCCACTCATTATCTCAGCATTTCTAGCCCACTCATTATCTCAGCATTTCTAGCCCACTCATTATCTCAGCATTTCTAGCCCACTCATTATCTCAGCATGTCTAGCCCACTCATTATCTCAGCATTTCTAGCCCACTCATTATCTCAGCATTTCTAGCCCACTCATTATCTCAGCAATTCTAGCCCACTCATTATCTCAGCAATTCTAGCCCACTCATTATCTCAGCATTTCTAGCCCACTCATTATCTCAGCAATTCCAGCCCACTCATTATCTCAGCATTTCTAGCCCACTCATTATCTCAGCAATTCTAGCCCACTCATTATCTCAGCAATTCATGGCTAGAGGGAAGGTTCCTACCTTTTTTTGTGGCTAAACCAACTAGGCCCGAAATTGAACAATTTATTCATATTTACTGATGGAATACAAGTTTGTTATTAAGGAACATGAAAGTTAAAATGTTCCACAAGGCATTTCTGCCAAAAAAACAAATTTTGTGTGGTGGCAGAAGGTAGTACTCAGGTCGGGGTGTAGGGTTTGAGTGTAGGCTGAAGGAAGAGAGGAGAAGTTATTCTTGCTGCTCTGTCGGCAAGTACCATGGTCTTGTTGCTCTTGTCCAGATGGGAGATGACATGTGCCTGGATTAGAACCTGTGCCGCTTCCTGTTTGAGGTGAGGTCGTACTCTACAGATGTTGTAGAGCAGGAACCTGCAGGAGCGGGTCGCTGCTTTGATGTTTTCAGAGAACTACAGGATGTTGTAGAGCAGGAACCTGCAGGAGCGGGTCGCTGCTTTGATGTTCCAGAGAACTACAGGATGTTGTAGAGCAGGAACCTGCAGGAGCGGGTCGCTGCTTTGATGTTTTCAGGGAACTACAGGATGTTGTAGAGCAGGAACCTGCAGGAGCGGGTCGCTGCTTTGATGTTTTCAGGGAACTACAGGATGTTGTAGAGCAGGAACCTGCAGGAGCGGGTCGCTGCTTTGATGTTTTCAGGGAACTACAGGATGTTGTAGAGCAGGAACCTGCAGGAGCGGGTCGCTGCTTTGATGTTTTCAGGGAACTACAGGATGTTGTAGAGCAGGAACCTGCAGGAGCGGGTCGCTGCTTTGATGTTTTCAGGGAACTACAGGATGTTGTAGAGCAGGAACCTGCAGGAGCGGGTCGCTGCTTTGATGTTTTCAGAGAACTACAGGATGTTGTTGAGCAGGAACCTGCAGGAGCGGGTCGCTGCTTTGATGTTTTCAGGGAACTACAGGATGTTGTTGAGCAGGAACCTGCAGGAGCGGGTCGCTGCTTTGATGTTTTCAGGGAACTACAGGATGTTGTTGAGCAGGAACCTGCAGGAGCGGGTCGCTGCTTTGATGTTTTCAGAGAACTACAGGATGTTGTTGAGCAGGAACCTGCAGGAGCGGGTCGCTGCTTTGATGTTTTCAGAGAACTACAGGATGTTGTTGAGCAGGAACCTGCAGGAGCGGGTCGCTGCTTTGATGTTTTCAGAGAACTACAGGATGTTGTTGAGCAGGAACCTGCAGGAGCGGGTCGCTGCTTTGATGTTTTCAGGGAACTACAGGATGTTGTTGAACAGGAACCTGCAGGAGCGGGTCGCTGCTTTGATGTTTTCAGGGAACTACAGGATGTTGTTGAGCAGGAACCTGCAGGAGCGGGTCGCTGCTTTGATGTTTTCAGAGAACTACAGGATGTTGTTGAGCAGGAACCTGCAGGAGCGGGTCGCTGCTTTGATGTTTTCCGGGAACTACAGGATGTTGTAGAGCAGGAACCTGCAGGAGCGGGTCGCTGCTTTGATGTTTTCAGAGAACTACAGGATGTTGTAGAGCATGAACCTGCAGGAGCGGGTCGCTGCTTTGATGTTTCAGAGAACTACAGGATGTTGTAGAGCATGAACCTGCAGGAGCGGGTCGCTGCTTTGATGTTTACAGAGAACTACAGGATGTTGTAGAGCATGAACCTGCAGGAGCGGGTCGCTGCTTTGATGTTTGCAGAGAACTACAGGATGTTGTAGAGCATGAACCTGCAGGAGCGGGTCGCTGCTTTGATGTTTACAGAGAACTACAGGATGTTGTAGAGCATGAACCTGCAGGAGCGGGTCGCTGCTTTGATGTTTTCAGGGAACTACAGGATGTTGTAGAGCAGGAACCTGCAGGAGCGGGTCGCTGCTTTGATGTTTTCAGAGAACTACAGGATGTTGTAGAGCATGAACCTGCAGGAGCGGGTCGCTGCTTTGATGTTTCAGAGAACTACAGGATGTTGTAGAGCATGAACCTGCAGGAGCGGGTCGCTGCTTTGATGTTTACAGAGAACTACAGGATGTTGTAGAGCATGAACCTGCAGGAGCGGGTCGCTGCTTTGATGTTTGCAGAGAACTACAGGATGTTGTAGAGCATGAACCTGCAGGAGCGGGTCGCTGCTTTGATGTTTACAGAGAACTACAGGATGTTGTAGAGCATGAACCTGCAGGAGCGGGTCGCTGCTTTGATGTTTACAGAGAACTACAGGATGTTGTAGAGCATGAACCTGCAGGAGCGGGTCGCTGCTTTGATGTTTACAGAGAACTACAGGATGTTGTAGAGCATGAACCTGCAGGAGCGGGTCGCTGCTTTGATGTTTACAGATAACTACAGGATGTTGTAGAGCATGAACCTGCAGGAGCGGGTCGCTGCTTTGATGTTTACAGAGAACTACAGGATGTTGTAGAGCATGAACCTGCAGGAGCGGGTCGCTGCTTTGATGTTTACAGGGAACTACAGGATGTTGTCCAGGGTCACCATGGAGTTGTCATCTGTGATGGAGAGGTCTTGCAGTGGGCATGCAGCTACGTCTTGGGGGGAAGGAAATAAGTAGCTGAGTGTCATTCTCATAGCAAGGAGAGATCATGTGAGGATATGACGGAGCACAGTGACTTGGTGTATAGGGTTGTTTTACTGAACAGCACCAATCCATTTTGTCTGTTCTGTCCCTTTCTCATTCTGAATAGTCACCTCACCAGTGACATATTAACACACCCTGTCCCTTTGTCTGTCCCCTCATGTGTTTTCACCTCATCTTCTTCATTCCTATTAATAATGGAAGACTTCAACCAGAGAGCTATTTCCAGTACGCTGCTTATCTGGAGATTGAATTTCTTGACATGCCACTAGTCTTCATCTTCTTCCTCCCCCCCTGTCCTTCACAGGCGACCTGTATATAGGTGGCGTGGCCAAAGAGACGTACAAGGAGCTTCCCAAATTAGTTCACGCCAAGGAAGGCTTCCAGGGTTGCCTAGCATCGGTGGACCTTAACGGACGCCTCCCGGACCTGATGTCAGATGCCCTGGCATGTGTGGGCCAGATAGAGAGGGGCTGCGAAGGTAAACACACCCTAACACACACTAACACAAGCTAACCCTGGCATGTGTGGGTCAGATAGAGAGGGGCTGCGAAGGTAAACACACCCTAACACACACTAACACAAGCTAACCCTGGCATGTGTGGGCCAGATAGATAAGGGTTGAGAAGGTGAGAACTCAATCAAACTTTGTCACAAAGTGATGTAGAGTAACCTGGCCTAGGGTGACCCATCCTCTTCTGCCCGTAGCATGTAGAAAAACAGAGATAAGACACCTTGGCCACTATCAAAACAGAGATAAGACACCTTGGCCACTATCAAAACAGAGATAAGACACCTTGGCCACTATCAAAACAGAGATAAGACACCTTGGCCACTATCAAAACAGAGAGAAGACAAATAGGCCACTATCAAAACAGAGGTAAGACACCCTGTCTACTATCAAAACAGAGAAGATACCCTGTCTACTATCAAAACATAGATAAGACACCCTGGCTACTATCATAACAGAGATAAGACACCCTGTCTACTATCAAAACAGAGAAGATACCCTGTCTACTATCATAACATAGATAAGACACCCTGGCTACTATCATAACATAGATAAGACACCCTGGCTACTATCATAACAGAGATAAGACACCCTGGCTACTATCATAACACACACACACACCTGGCTACTATCATAACAGAGATAAGACACCCTGGCACACTGGCTACACACACACACACGCTACTATCACGACACGCTACTATCATAAACACACACACACACACACACACGCACGCACGCACGCACGCACGCACGCACACACACACACACACACACACACACACACACAAAGTACAAAAAAACTCACCCGTGGCACATGTTAACCTCCATAAACTATGTTGGTATGCTGTTAGAATATGTTAACAGCTGCCAGTCCTCTACCCTCATCATTTCTGATTCATTCGGTTAACATATAATCAGATTGCTCTCAATAACAGTATAATCAGATTACACTCACTGACTGTATAATCAGATTACACTCACTGACTGTATAATCAGATTACACTCACTGACTGTATAATCAGATTACACTCACTGACTGTATAATCAGATTACACTCACTGACTGTATAATCAGATTACACTCACTGACTGTATAATCAGATTACACTCACTGACTGTATAATCAGATTACACTCACTGACTGTATAATCAGATTACACTCACTGACTGTATAATCAGATTACACTCACTGACTATAATCAGATTAATCACTGTATAATCAGATTACACTCACTGACTGTATAATCAGATTACACTCACTGACTGTATAATCAGATTACACTCACTGACTGTATAATCAGATTACACTCACTGACTGTATAATCAGATTACACTCACTGACTGTATAATCAGATTACACTCACTGACTGTATAATCAGATTACACTCACTGACTGTATAATCAGATTACACTCACTGACAGACTGAAGTGTAGGTGTGAGTATCTGACTGAAGTGTAAGTGTGAATGACTGACTGAAGTGTAGGTGTGAGTGACTGAAGTGTAGGTGTGAGTGACTGAAGTGTAGGTGTGAGTGACTGACTGAAGTGTCGGTGTGAGTGACTGACTGAAGTGTCGGTGTGAGTGACTGACTGAAGTGTAGGTGTGAATGACTGACTGATTGACAAGTGTACGTGTGCGTATCTGACTGAAGTGTAGGTGTGACTATCTGACTGAAGTGTAGGTGTGAATGACTGACTGAAGTGTAGGTGTGACTGACTGACTGAAGTGAGGTGTGACTGACTGAAGTGTAGGTGTGACTGACTGACTGAAGTGTAGGTGTGACTGACTGACTGAAGTGAGGTGTGACTGACTGAAGTGTAGGTGTGACTGACTGAAGTGTAGGTGTGATTGACTGAAGTGTCGGTGTGAAAAACTGACTGAAGTGTAGGTGTGACTGACTGACTAAAGTGAGGTGTGACTGACTGACTGCCTGACTGACTGAATTGTAGGTGTGAGTGACTAACTGAAGTGTAGGTGTGAGTGACAGACTGAAGGGTAGGTGTGAGTGACAGACTGAAGTGTAGGTGTGAGTGACAGACTGACAAGTGTAGGTGTAAGTGACAGACTGAAGTGTAGGTGTGAATGACTGACTGACATGTGTAGGTGTGAGTGACTGACTGACTGACAAGTGTAGGTGTGAGTATCTGACTGAAGTGTAGGTGTGAATGACAGACTGAAATGTAGGTGTGAATGACTGACTGAAATGTAGGTGTGAGTATCTGACTGAAGTGTAGGTGTGAGTGACAGACTGAAGTGTAGGTGTGAGTGACAGACTGAAGTGTAGGTGTGAGTATCTGACTGAAGTGTAAGTGTGAAAGACTGACTGAAGTGTAGGTGTGAGTGACAGACTGAAGTGTAGGTGTGAGTGACTGACTGAAGTGTCGGTGTGAGTGACTGACTGAAGTGTCGGTGTGAGTGACTGACTGAAGTGTCGGTGTGAGTGACTGACTGAAGTGTAGGTGTGAATGACTGACTGATTGACAAGTGTACGTGTGCATATCTGACTGAAGTGTAGGTGTGACTATCTGACTGAAGTGTAGGTGTGAATGACTGACTGAAGTGTAGGTGTGAGTGACAGACTGAAGTGTAGGTGTGAGTGACAGACTGAAGTGTATGTGTGACTGACTGCCTGAAGTGTAGGTGTGACTGACTGACTGAAGTGTAGGTGTGACTGACCTACTGAAGTGTAGGTGTGACTGACTGACTGATGTGTAGGTGTGACTGACTGCCGGAAGTGTAGGTGTGACTGACTGACTGAAGTGAGGTGTGACTGACTGACTGAAGTGTAGGTGTGACTGACTGACTGAAGTTTGGTGTGACTGACTGACTGAAGTGTAGGTGGGACTGACTAACTGAAGTGTAGGTGTGAGCGATGGACTGAAATGTAGGTGTGAGTGACTGACTGGAGTGTAGGTCTGACTGACATAAGCGTATGTGTGAATGACTAACTGAAGTGTAGGTGTGAGTGATGGACTGAAGTGTAGGTGTGACTGACTGACTTAAGTGTATGTGTGACTGACTGACTGACTGAAGTGTAGGTGTAAGTGACTGACTTAAGTGTAGGTGTGAGTGACTGACTGAATTGTGGGTGTGACTGACTGAAGTGTAGGTATGAGTGACTGACTGAAGTGTAGGTGTGACTGACTGACTGACTTGTAGGTGTGAATGACTGACTGAAGTGTAGGTGTGACTGACTGAAGTGTATTTGTGACTGACTGACTGAACTGTAGGTGTGACTGACTGACTGACTGACTGACTGACTGACTGACTGACTGACTGACTGACTGACTGACTGACTGACTGACTGACTGACTGACTGAAGTGTAGGTGTGAGTGAGTAACTGAATAAGAAGGTACTGTATGTGATTGTTCGTAATTATCACTACTAAAATTATATCTGCTTCTTCCTTCACCTCAAAGAACAATTAAAATGTATCCACTTCTTACGACCTTCAATTCCCTTGCTTTTATTCTCTCCTATTTTATGTTTCTGATTGACTCGTGAAATCTTGTTTGTTACTTTGTCTCTCTGACTTCTCTCCGACTTCTCTCTGTCGTCTCGCCGTTTTCTCTCTGCCGTCTTCTCTGAAATCTCTCCGTCTTCTGTCTGTCGTCTCTCCGTCTTCTCTCTGTCGTCTCTCTGTCGTCTCCCTGTCGTCTCTCTGTCGTCTCTTTGTCGTCTATCTGACCTCTCTTGTCTTCTCTCTGTCTAGTCTCTGACATCTCTTCATCTTCTCTCTGTCGTCTCTCTGTCTACTCTCTGACATCTCTCCGTCTTCTCTCTGTCGTCTCTCTGTCGTCTCCCTGTCGTCTCTCTGTCGTCTCTTCGTCTTCTCTCTGTCGTCTCTCCGTCTTCTATCTGACCTCTCTTGTCTTCTCTCTGTCTACTCTTTGACATCTCTTCGTCTTCTCTTTGTCGTCTCTCCGTCTTCTCTCTGACCTCTCTTGACTTCTCTCTTGTCTTCTCTCTGTCTTCTCTCTGTCGTCTCTCCGTCTTCTCTCTGTCGTCTCTCTGTCGTCTCCCTGTTGTCTCTCTGTCGTCTCTTCGTCTTCTCTCTGTCATCTCTCCGTTTTGTATCTGACCTCTCTTGTCTTCTCTCTGTCTACTCTCTGACATCTCTTCGTCTTCTCTTTGTCGTCTCTCCGTCTTCTCTCTGACCTCTCTTGTCTTCTCTCTTGTCTTCTCTCTGTCGTCTCCCTGTCGTCTCTCCGTCGTCTCTTCATCTTCTCTCTGTCGTCTCTCCGTTTTCTATCTGACCTCTCTTGTCTTCTCTCTGTCTACTCTCTGACATCTCTTCGTCTTCTCTCTGTCGTCTCTCTGTCTTCTCTGTCTACTCTCTGACATCTCTTCGTCTTCTCTCTGTCGTCTCTCTGTCTTCTCTCTGTCTTCTCTCTGTCGTCTCTCCGTCTTCTCTCTGTTGTCTCTCTGTCTTCTCTCCGTCTTCTCTCTGTCGTCTCTCCGTTTTCTATCTGACCTCTCTTGTCTTCTCTCTTGTCTTCTCTCTGTCGTCTCCCTGTCGTCTCTCCGTCGTCTCTTCATCTTCTCTCTGTCGTCTCTCCGTTTTCTATCTGACCTCTCTTGTCTTCTCTCTGTCTACTCTCTGACATCTCTTCGTCTTCTCTCTGTTGTCTCTCTGTCTTCTCTGTCTACTCTCTGACATCTCTTCGTCTTCTCTCTGTCGTCTCTCTGTCTTCTCTGTCTACTCTCTGACATCTCTTCGTCTTCTCTCTGTCGTCTCTCTGTCTTCTCTCTGTCTTCTCTCTGTCGTCTCTCCGTCTTCTCTCTGTCTACTCTCTGACATCTCTTTGTCTTCTCTCTGTCGTCTCTCTGTCTTCTCTGTCTACTCTCTGACATCTCTTCGTCTTCTCTCTGTCGTCTCTCTGTCTTCTCTGTCTACTCTCTGACATCTCTTCGTCTTCTCTCTGTCGTCTCTCTGTCGTCTCTCTGACATCTCTTCGTCTTCTCTCTGTCGTCTCTCTGACATCTCTTCGTCTTCTCTCTGTCGTCTCTCTGACATCTCTTCGTCTTCTCTCTGTCGTCTCTCTGACATCTCCCCGTCTTCTCTCTGTCGTCTCTCTGACATCTCCCCGTCTTCTCTCTGTCGTCTCTCTGTCATCTCTCCATCTTCTGTCTCTCTCCATCTTCTCTCTGACGTCTCTCAGTCTTCTCTCTGTCATATCTCTGTCTTCTCTCTGTTGTCTCTCCATCTCCATGCTTAACACCCCGGCAGTCCTACAATCTAAGCTAGATGCCCTCAATCTCACACAAATCATCAAAGAACCCACCAGGTACAACCCTAACTCTGTAAGCAAGGGCACCCTCATAGACGTCATCCTGACCAACTGGCCCTCCAAATACACCTCCGCTGTCTTCAACCAGGATCTCAGCGACCACTGCCTCATTGCCTGTATCCGCTATGGTGCCGCAGTCAAACGACCACCCCTCATCACTGTCAAACGCTCCATAAAACACTTCAGTGAGCAGGCCTTTCTAATCGACCTGGCCCGGGTATCCTGGAAGGACATTGACCTCATCCCGTCAGTTGAGGATGCCTGGTCATTCTTTAAGAGTAACTGCCTCACCATTTTAGATAAGCATGCTCCATTCAAAAAATGCAGAACTAAGAACAGATACAGCCCTTGGTTCACTCCAGACCTGACTGCCCTCGACCAGCACAAAAACATCCTGTGGCGGACTGCAATAGCATCGAACAGTCCCCGCGATATGCAACTGTTCAGGGAAGTCAGGAACCAATACACGCAGTCAGTCAGGAAAGCTAAGGCCAGCTTCTTCAGGCAGAAGTTTGCATCCTGTAGCTCCAACTCCAAAAAGTTCTGGGACACTGTGAAGTCCATGGAGAACAAGAGCACCTCCTTCCAGCTGCCCACTGCACTGAGGCTAGGGAACACGGTCACCACCGACAAATCCATGATTATCGAAAACTTCAACAAGCATTTCTCAACGGCTGGCCATGCCTTCCGCCTGGCTACTCCTACCTCGGCCAACAGCCCCGGCCCCCCCGCAGCTCCTCGCCCAAGCCTCTCCAGGTTCTCCTTTACCCAAATCCAGATAGCAGATGTTCTGAAAGAGCTGCAAAACCTGGACCCGTAAAATTCGGCTGGGCTTGACAATCTGGACCCTCTATTTCTGAAAATATCCGCCGCCATTGTCGCAACCCCTATTACCAGCCTGTTCAACCTCTCTTTCATATCGTCTGAGATCCCCAAGGACTGGAAAGCTGCCGCAGTCATCCCCCTCTTCAAAGGGGGTGACACCCTGGACCCAAACTGTTACAGACCTATATCCATCCTGCCCTGCCTATCTAAGGTCTTCGAAAGCCAAGTCAACAAACAGGTGACTGACCATCTCGAATCCCACCGTACCTTCTCCGCTATGCAATCCGGTTTCCGAGCCGGTCACGGGTGCACCTCAGCCACACTCAAGGTACTAAACGACATCATAATCGCCATCGATAAAAGACAGTACTGTGCAGCCGTCTTCATCGACCTTGCCAATGCTTTCGACTCTGTCAATCACCATATTCTTATCGGCAAACTCAGTAGCCTCGGTTTTGCGGATGACTGCCTTGCCTGGTTCACCAATTACTTTGCAGACAGAGTTCAGTGTGTCAAATCGGAGGGCATGTTGTCCGGTCCTCTGGCAGTCTCTATGGGGGTGCCACAGGGTTCAATTCTCGGGCCGACTCTTTTCTCTGTATATATCAATGATGTTGCTCTTGCTGCGGGCGATTCCCTGATCCACCTCTACGCAGACGACACCATTGTATACACTTTCGGCCCGTCATTGGACACTGTGCTATCTAACCTCCAATCGAGCTCAATGCCATACAACACTCCTTCCGTGGCCTCCAACTGCTCTTAAACGCTAGTAAAACCAAATGCATGCTTTTCAACCGATCGCTGCCTGCACCCGCATGCCCGACTAGCATCACCACACTGGATGGCTCCGACATTGAATATGTGGACACCTATAAGTACCTAGGTGTTTGGCTAGACTGCAAACTCTCCTTCCAGACCCATATCAAACATCTCCAATCGAAAATCAAATCAAGAATCAGCTTTCTATTCCGCAACAAAGCCTCCTTCACTCACGCTGCCAAGCTTACCCTAGTAAAACTGACTATCCTACCGATCCTCGACTTCGCCGACGTCATCTACAAAATTGCTTCCAACACTCTACTCAGCAAACTGGATGCAGTTTATCACAGTGCCATCCGTTTTGTCACTAAAGCACCTTATACTACCCACCACTGCGACTTGTATGCTCTAGTCGGCTGGCCCTCGCTACATATTCGTCGCCAGACCCACTGGCTTCAGGTCATCTACAAGGCCATGCTAGGCAAAGCTCCGCCTTATCTCAGCTCACTGGTCACGATGGCAACACCCATCCGTAGCACGCGCTCCAGCAGGTGTATCTCATTGATCATCCCTAAAGCCAACACCTCATTCGGCCGCCTTTCGTTCCAGTACTCTGCTGCCTGTGACTGGAACGAATAGCAAAAATCGCTGAAGTTGGAGACTTTTATCTCCCTCACCAACTTCAAACATCAGCTAGCTGAGCAGCTAACCGATCGCTGCAGCTGTACATAATCTATTGGTAAATAGCACACCCATTTTCACCTACCTCATCCCCACAGTTTTTATTTATATACTTTTATGCTCTTTTGCACACCAATATCTCTACCTGTACATGATCATTTATCACTCCAGTGTTAATCTGCAATATTGTAATTATTCGCCTACCTCCTCATGCCTTTTGCACACATTGTATATAGACTCCCCTTTGTTCTCTGTGTTATTGACTTGTTAATTGTTTACTCCATGTGTAACTCTGTGTTGTCTGTTCACACTGCTATGCTTTATCTTGGCCAGGTCGCAGTTGCAAATGAGAACCTGTTCTCAACTAGCCTACCTGGTTAAATAAAGGTGAAATAAAATTAAAAAAATAAATAAAAATCTTCTCTCTGTTGTTTCTCCGTCTTCTCTCTGTCATATCTCATATCTGTCTTCTCTCTGACCTCGTTCCATCTTCTCTCTGTCATATCTCTGTCTTCTCTCTGTTGTCTCTCCATCTTCTCTCTGTTGTTTCTCCGTCTTCTCTCTGTCATATCTCATATCTGTCTTCTCTCTGACCTCGTTCCGTCTTCTCTCTGTCATATCTCTGTCTTCTCTCTGTTGTCTCTCCATCTTCTCTCTGTTGTTTCTCCGTCTTCTCTCTGTCATATCTCATATCTGTCTTCTCTCTGACCTCGTTCCGTCTTCTCTCTGTCATATCTCTGTCTTCTCTCTGTCGTCTCTTCATCTTCTCTCTGTCGTCTCTCCGTTTTCTATCTGACTTCTCTTGTCTTCTCTCTGTCTACTCTCTGACATCTCTTCGTCTTCTCTCTGTCGTCTTGCTGTCTTCTCTGTCTACTCTCTGACATCTCTTCGTCTTCTCTCTATCGTCTCTCTGTCTTCTCTGTCTACTCTCTGACATCTCTCTGTCTTCTCTCTGTCGTCTCTCTGTCTTCTCTCTGTCTTCTCTCTGTTGTCTCTCCGTCTTCTCTCTGTCGTCTCTCTGTCTTCTCGCCGTCTTCTCTCTGTCGTCTCTCTGACATCTCTTCGTCTTCTCTCTGTCGTCTCTCTGACATCTCTTCGTCTTCTCTCTGTCGTCTCTCTGACATCTCCCCGTCTTCTCTCTGTCGTCTCTCCGTCTTCTCTCTGACATCTCTCTGTCATCTCTCCATCTTCTGTCTCTCTCCATCTTCTCTCTGTTGTCTCTCCATCTTCTCTCTGTTGTTTCTCCGTCTTCTCTCTGTCATATCTCATATCTGTCTTCTCTCTGACCTCGTTCCGTCTTCTCTCTGTCATATCTCTGTCTTCTCTCTGTTGTCTCTCCATCTTCTCTCTGTTGTTTCTCCGTCTTCTCTCTGTCATATCTCATATCTGTCTTCTCTCTGACCTCTTTCCGTCTTCTCTCTGACGTCTCTCCATCCTCTCCTGCTTATATTTGTGTTTCCTGTTATTACAGTCTCTGACAACATTTCAGTGCTTTACTAACCTCTGGTATATTCTGCCTTTTCCTTTCCTTACTGTTTTGCTGACTTGATCAAGCATTGATGAAAGCTGATCTACAAGGTATATAGCTTCGGGTTGTTTGATACAGAGCCTGATAATCCCTCTTCCTCCCTCTGCATTTGTAACCCCACCCCACACCCCGACACACACACACACACACACACACACACACACACACACACACACACACACACACACACACACACACACACACACACACACACACACACACACACACACACACACACACACACACACACACACACACACACACACACACACACACACACACACACACACACACACACATTACCCCAACTCCCCCACACCACACAAACTTCTACAACCACCACTTCCACCCTCACCCCCTCGAACTCAATGACAACTCAGTGTTACGCCACTCACTCCCGTGTCATAACAATTGGGCTTCAGCCCCAGAGGGGAACACAAGGATCACTCACCTGTCCTCTAAACTGACCCCTAGATCCTATACCTATATCCTATATCATTGTGGAGATCTGAGAGGAAGTTTCTAATACCAATTAAAAGATCTTGGATTTCCACAAGTGCGTAGGGCGTAGGGTCTAGGGGGTGATCTAGAATTGGACCACCTCCATCCTCTTGTACGGTATGACAGACTCAGGGTCTCTTGTTAGCATCTTCTACTAGTTTATTATATTCACTCTTGTTTATTTTGTCACATATATTATACCTGTTACATACAATTACTGTATTGCATGGCTCATAGTCTTCATAGCCAAATTTACACGTTACCCAATGCATGCATGGCATTACACCAAATCTATATATCATTGTGCAATTTTGAAGCAAAATAGATAGGGTCTTAGCTACCTCGTGTTTGTAAGATAGCAACCCTTGTTACCTGTGTTAAGGGTGTCAAATTGTACTGTTGTTATCAGTAGATACTATGTTATTATTTCAATACTATACACTGTGTATGTTTCATTCAGTACAGTATTATGAATCTGTATATGGACCAATAGGATGAAAACATATACGTACTGTAAGTGTTAACCTACAAACCGTCATTCATGATAATAACAATGTTTACAGTATAGCTTGGTCGCAAATGGGTCTTCCAAGTGGACAATGACTCCAAGGATACTTCCAAAATTGTGGCAAAATGGCTTAAGGACATTTTTGTTATTGGAGTGGCAGTCACTATGCCCTGACCTCAATCCTATAGAAAATGTGTTGGCAGATCTGAAAAAGAGTGTGCGAACAAAGGAGGCCTACAAACCTGACTCAGTTACACCAGCTCTGTCAGGAGGAATGGGCCAAAATTTACCCAACTTATTGTGGGAAGCTTGTGGATGGCTACCCAAAACGTTTGACCCACGTTAAACAATGTAAAGGCAATGCTACCAAATACTAATTGAGTGTATGTAAACGTCTGACCCACTGGGAATGTGATGAAAGAAAGAAATCATTCTCTCTACTATTATTCTGAAATTTCACAATCTTAAAATAAAGTGGTGATCCTAAGTAATAGGGTAATAAACCATAATTTCTCCCTGAAGGGGATCTGACCTCAACCCCTCATTTTCCTAATCCACAGATGTCCATCTGTATCCCCTATAGCAATCCTGTCACTTCCTCCTGTCCACCCAACACATTCCAAAGCCATCTGGCTCCTACAGATAACCATTAACTTCTGATGTAAAAACCAGTCTCTATCGTTTCTTAGATATGTTCCAACACCACCATTTGCCTCTGGCCATTGATTGCGGCCTGTGGAATGTTGTCCCCCTGCTCTTCAATGGCTGTGTGAAGTTGCTGGATATTGTTAGGAACTGGAACATGCTGTCATACACGTCAATGCAAAGCATCCCAAACATGCTCCTTGGGTGACATGTCTGGTGAGTAATGCAGGCCATGGAAGAACTGAGACATTTTCAGCTTCCAGGATTTGTGTACATGTCATTGTGGCATGGGGATGTGCATTATCATGCTGAAACATGAGGTGATGGCGGTGGATTAATGGCAATAAAATGGGCCTCAGGATCTCATCACAGTGCCTCCGTGCATTCAAATAGCCATCGATAAAATGCAACTGTGTTTGTTGTCCTTAGCATATGCCTAGCCATACCATAACCCCACCACCTTGGGGCACTCTGTTCACAACATTGATATCAGCAAACCGCTCGCCCACACAACTCCATACAAGCTGTCTGCCATCTGCCCGGTGTAGTTGAAACTGGGATTCATTATTGAAGAGCACACTTCTCCAGCGTGCCAGTAGCCATCGAAGGTGAGCATCTTCCCACTGAAGTCGGTTACGATGCCGAACTGCAGTCAGGTCAAGACGCTGGTGAGGACAATGAGCACGCAGATGAGCTTCCTTCCCTGATGCTGTTTCTTACAATTTGTGCAGAAATGCACATCAGCAGTTTCATCAGCAGTCCAGGTGGCTGGTCTCAGACGATCCTGCAGGTGAAGATGCCGGAAGTGGAAGTCCTGGAACGGTGTGGTTACACGTGATCTGCGGCTGTGAGGCCGGTTGGACATTAGGCCTAATTCTCTAAATTGACGTTGGTACATAAATTAACATTAATTTATCTGGCAACAGCTCTGTTGGACATTCCTGCAGTCAGCATGCCAATTGCACGCTCCCTCAAAACTTGACACATCTGTGTTGTGTGACAAAACTTTACATTTTAGAGATGCCTTTTTGTTGCCCCCAGCACAAGGTGCACCTGTGTAATGATCACTGTTTAATCAGATTGTCTCAGATCCGGGTTTATCTTTGGCTGCATTTCCGTTTTCTTTATCTTCCCATGTGAATAACAGAAACACACATCTACTCTCCCTTGAAATGATTGGGGGTCTTCCTTTCCTGTGTCGGTCCTCATGAGAGCCAGTTTCATTATAGTGCTTGATGCTTTTTTGAAATTGCACTTGAGGAAACTCTCAAAGTTCTTGAAATTATCCAGATTGACTGACCTTCATGTCTTAAAGTAATGCTGGACTGTCATTTGTCTTTGCTTATTTGAGCTGTCCTTGCCATAATTTGGACATGGTCTTTTACCAAATAGAGCTATATTCTGTATACCACCCCTACCTTGTCACAACACAACTGATTGGCTCAAACACATTAAGAAGGAAAGAAATTCCACAAACTCACTTTTAACAAGGCTCACCTGACAGTTTAAATGCTTTCCAGGTGACTACCTCATGAAGCTGGTTGAGAGAATGCCAAGAGAGTGCAATGCTGTCACGTTGGCTACTTTGAGGAAACTCAAATATAAATATATTTTGGTTTGTTTAACACTTTTTTGGTTAGTACATGATTCCATATGTTATTTCAGAATGTTGATGTCTTCACTATTATTATATAATGTAAAAAATAGTCTAAATAAATAAAAACCTTTGAATGTGTAGGTTTGTCCAAACGTTTGACTGGTACTGTATATGGACCAAGGCCTCTCAACACACTATTTTCCAGAATAGTATGTCAAACATAATTTGCGTCTACTGACCAATTAACATTCACATGGGCACATAAGTTACTGTAAATCAGTCGAGGATATTTGTTTTGTAACAAAACTTGGCACACATGTTGAAAACACTGGAAGTTTGGCTGATAGTGGCACAGTGGACCCACAGCTGAACCTCATCTAGGCTGCTGACAGATTTAACAATATTTGTTATTTCCTAAAAATAGTGGTGATATTGCAAAAGTAAAATAAATATGAATATCAGTAAGCAAGAGTACCTTAACTCACTAAAACTAATGACAATCTCATAAAAACTGTGTCTATATGTGTGTAAAGGGTTTCTTTGCGTAAAGTGTTTGTGTGTGAAAGCAAGCGAGACTGATAGAGCAAAGCCGATATTGAGAGACAGAGCGAGAGCGAGACAGAGAGAAAGAGACAAAGAGACATATACACACAGAGAGAGAGACAAAGAGAGATGCAGAGACAGAGAGAGAGCGACAGAGAGAGACACAGAGAGAGACACAGAGAGAGAGACATATAAAGAGACATACAGAGAGACATATACAGAGACACAGATATATATATTATATATATATATATATATACAGAGAGAGACAGAGAGACAGAGAGAGACAGAGACATATAGAGAGACATATACAGAGACAGAGAGAGACATATACAGAGACAGAGAGAGACAGAGACATACAGAGAGAGACAGAGACATACAGAGAGAAATATACAGAGACAGAGAGAGACAGAGACATATAGAGAGACATATACAGAGACAGAGAGAGACATATACAGAGACAGAGAGAGACACAGAGACAGAGAGAGACATATACAGAGACAGAGAGAGACACATATACAGAGACAGAGAGAGACATATACAGAGACAGAGAGAGACACATACAGAGACAGAGAGAGACATATACAGAGACAGAGAGAGACATATACAGAGACAGAGAGAGACATATACAGAGACAGAGAGAGAGACAGAGACATACAGAGAGAATATACAGAGACAGAGAGAGACATATACAGAGACAGAGAGAGACATATACAGAGACAGAGAGAGACATATACAGAGACAGAGAGAGACATATACAGAGACAGAGAGAGACATATACAGAGACAGAGAGAGACATATACAGAGACAGAGAGAGACATATACAGAGACAGAGAGAGACATATACAGAGACAGAGAGAGACATATACAGAGACAGAGAGAGAGACATATACAGAGACAGAGAGAGACATATACAGAGACAGAGACAGAGAGACATATACAGAGACAGAGAGAGAGAGACAGACAGAGAGACATATACAGAGACAGAGAGAGACATATACAGAGACAGAGAGAGACATATACAGAGACAGAGAGAGACACAGAGACAGAGAGAGACATATACAGAGACAGAGAGAGAGACATATACAGAGACAGAGAGAGACATATACAGAGACAGAGAGAGAGACATATACAGAGACAGAGAGAG
Organism: Oncorhynchus gorbuscha; assembly: GCF_021184085.1. Classification (NCBI taxonomy): domain Eukaryota; kingdom Metazoa; phylum Chordata; class Actinopteri; order Salmoniformes; family Salmonidae; genus Oncorhynchus; species Oncorhynchus gorbuscha. The sequence goes on along the minus strand of NC_060178.1, from coordinate 104,955,880 downwards.
ACATATACAGAGACAGAGAGAGAGACATATACAGAGACAGAGAGAGAGACATATACAGAGACAGAGACAGAGAGAGACATATACAGAGACAGAGAGAGACATATACAGAGACAGAGAGAGAGACATATACAGAGACAGAGAGAGACATATACAGAGACAGAGAGAGACATATACAGAGACAGAGAGAGACATATACAGAGACAGAGAGAGACATATACAGAGACAGAGAGAGACATATACAGAGACAGAGAGAGACATATACAGAGACAGAGAGACATATACAGAGACAGAGAGAGACATATACAGAGACAGAGAGAGACATAGACAGAGAGAGACAGAGAGACATATACAGAGACACAGAGAGAGACATATACAGAGACAGAGAGAGACAGATACAGAGACAGAGAGAGACATATACAGAGACAGAGAGAGACATATACAGAGACAGAGACAGAGAGAGACATATACAGAGACAGAGAGAGACATATACAGAGACAGAGAGAGACATATACAGAGACAGAGAGAGACATATACAGAGACAGAGAGAGACATATACAGAGACAGAGAGAGAGACATATACAGAGACAGAGAGAGACATATACAGAGACAGAGAGAGACACAGAGACAGAGAGACATATACAGAGACATATACAGAGACATATACAGAGACAGAGAGAGAGACATATACAGAGACAGAGACATATACAGAGAGAGAGACATATACAGAGACAGAGAGAGACATATACAGAGACAGAGAGAGAGACATATACAGAGACAGAGAGAGAGACAGAGACAGAGAGAGACATATACAGAGACATATACAGAGACAGAGACAGAGACAGAGACATATACAGAGACAGAGAGAGACATATACAGAGAGACAGAGAGAGACATATACAGAGACAGAGAGAGAGACATATACAGAGACAGAGAGAGAGACAGAGACAGAGAGAGACAGAGAGACAGAGAGAGACATATACAGAGACAGAGAGACATATACAGAGACAGAGAGAGACATATACAGAGACAGAGAGAGACATATACAGAGACAGAGAGAGACATATACAGAGACAGAGACAGAGAGAGACATATACAGAGACAGAGAGAGACATATACAGAGACAGAGAGAGACATATACAGAGACAGAGAGAGAGACATATACAGAGACAGAGAGAGACATATACAGAGACAGAGAGAGAGACATATACAGAGACAGAGAGAGACATATACAGAGACAGAGACATATACAGAGACAGAGAGACAGATACAGAGACAGAGAGAGACATATACAGAGACAGAGAGAGAGAGACATATACAGAGACAGAGAGAGACATATACAGAGACAGAGAGAGACATATACAGAGACAGAGAGAGACATATACAGAGACAGAGAGAGACATATACAGAGACAGAGAGAGACATATACAGAGACAGAGAGAGACATATACAGAGACAGAGAGAGAGAGACATATACAGAGACAGAGAGAGAGACATATACAGAGACAGAGAGAGACATATACAGAGACAGAGACAGAGAGAGACATATACAGAGACAGAGAGAGACATATACAGAGACAGAGAGAGACATATACAGAGAGAGAGACATATACAGAGACAGAGAGAGACATATACAGAGACATATACAGAGACAGAGAGAGACATATACAGAGACAGAGAGAGACATATACAGAGACAGAGAGAGACATATACAGAGACAGAGAGAGAAACATATACAGAGACAGAGAGAGAGACATATACAGAGACAGAGAGAGAGACATATACAGAGACAGAGAGAGCCATATACAGAGACAGAGAGAGAGACATATACAGAGACAGAGAGAGACATATACAGAGACAGAGAGAGAGACATACAGAGACAGAGAGAGACATATACAGAGACAGAGAGAGAGACATATACAGAGACAGAGAGAGACAGATACAGAGACAGAGAGAGACATATACAGAGACAGAGAGAGAGACATATACAGAGACAGAGAGAGACATACAGAGACAGAGAGAGACATATACAGAGACAGAGAGAGAGACATATACAGAGACAGAGAGAGAGACATATACAGAGACAGAGAGAGACATATACAGAGACAGAGAGAGACATATACAGAGACAGAGAGAGACATATACAGAGACAGAGAGAGACATATACAGAGACATATAGAGAGACATATACAGAGACAGAGAGAGACATATACAGAGACAGAGAGAGAGACATATACAGAGACAGAGAGAGAGACATATACAGAGACAGAGAGAGAGACAGAGACAGAGAGAGACATATACAGAGACAGAGAGAGAGACATATACAGAGACAGAGAGAGACACAGAGACAGAGAGAGACATATACAGAGACAGAGAGAGACATATACAGAGACAGAGAGAGACACAGAGACAGAGAGAGCCATATACAGAGACAGAGAGAGACATATACCGAGACAGAGAGAGACATAATCAGAGACAGAGAGAGACATATACAGAGACAGAGAGAGAGACAGAGACAGAGAGAGACATATACAGAGACAGAGAGAGACATATACAGAGACAGAGAGAGAGACATATACAGAGACAGAGAGAGACACAGAGACAGAGAGAGACATATACAGAGACATAGAGAGAGACATATACAGAGACAGAGAGAGAGACATATACAGAGACAGAGAGAGAGACATATACAGAGACATATACAGAGACAGAGAGAGATATACAGAGACAGAGAGAGACATATACAGAGACAGAGAGAGAGACATATACAGAGACAGAGAGAGACATATACAGAGACAGAGAGAGACATATACAGAGACAGAGACAGACATATACAGAGAGACATATACAGAGACAGAGAGAGACATATACAGAGACAGAGAGAGACATATACAGAGACAGAGAGAGACATATACAGAGACAGACATATACAGAGACAGAGAGAGACATATACAGAGACAGAGAGAGACATATACAGAGACAGAGAGAGACATATACAGAGACAGAGAGAGACATATACAGAGACAGAGAGAGACATATACAGAGACAGAGAGAGACATATACAGAGACAGAGAGAGAGACATATACAGAGACAGAGAGAGAGACATATACAGAGACAGAAAGAGACACAGAGACAGAGAGAGACATATACAGAGACAGAGAGAGAGACATATACAGAGACAGAAAGAGACACAGAGACAGAGAGAGACATATACAGAGACAGAGAGAGAGACATATACAGAGACAGAGAGAGACATAATCAGAGACAGAGAGAGACATATACAGAGACAGAGAGAGAGACATATACAGAGACATATACAGAGACAGAGAGAGAGACATATACAGAGACAGAGAGAGACAGACAGAGACACAGAGAGAGACATATACAGAGACAGAGAGAGAGACATATACAGAGACAGAGAGAGACAGAGACAGAGAGAGACATATACAGAGACAGAGACAGACAGAGAGACATATACAGAGACAGAGAGAGACATATACAGAGACAGAGACAGAGAGAGACATATACAGAGACACAGAGAGAGACATATACAGAGACATATACAGAGAGAGAGACATATACAGAGACAGAGAGAGACATATACAGAGACCGAGAGAGAGACATATACAGAGACAGAGAGAGACACATATACAGAGACAGAGAGAGACATATACAGAGACAGAGAGAGACATATACAGAGACCGAGAGAGAGACATATACAGAGACAGAGAGAGACATATACAGAGACAGAGAGAGAGACATATACAGAGACAGAGAGAGACACAGAGATATATATATATATATATATATATATATATATATATATATATATATATATATATACAGAGAGACAAAGAGAGAGACGGAGACATATAGAAAGACATATACAGAGACAGAGAGAGAGACACACAGAGAGAGAGAGACAGACACAGAGAGAGAGACATATAGACATTTGACATATATGACATTTGTAATGTCTTTATTCTTTTTGAACTTCTATCGGTGTAATGTTTACTGTTCATTTTTATTGTGAGAGAGAGGGAGAGAGAGAGACAGATAGAGAGAGACAGAGAGAGAGAGAGACAGAGACAGATAGAGAGAGACAGAGAGAGAGAGAGAGAGAGAGAGAGAGAGAGACAGAGAGAGAGAGAGAGAGAGAGAGAGAGAGAGAGACAGAGAGAGAGAGAGAGAGAGAGAGAGAGAGAGAGAGAGAGACAGAGACAGAAACAGAGTCAGAGAGGTTATCAAATCAATAATAATAGATAAAAGTAACAAGTTTTAAGAGCAGCAGTAAAAAAACATTAACAGTATATACAAGGGGCTGCCAGTACAGAGTCAATGTGTGGGGGCACTGGTTAGTTGAGGTAGCATGTACATGTAGGTACAGGTATGTTTGTCTCAGGCTGACAAATGCCATGTGTCAGTATATAAACTGGTAAATGGACTGCAAAGATTAATTTGGATTATGCTTTTAATCATATATACGTGTTTAATTTTAAATTACAATCTCATATTTGAAGTGATCCCTCCCTCCCTCCCTGTGCCCAGGCCCCAGTACAACATGCCAGGAGGACTCATGTGCCAATCAGGGTGTGTGCCTGCAGCAGTGGGAGGGGTTCAACTGTGACTGTAGCATGACATCTTTCGGAGGGCCACTCTGCAACGACGGTAAGACACACCTTTCAACTGCTTTGTGCATGTGCACGCACAAGCATATACACACACACACACACACACACACACACACACACACACACACACACACACACACACACACACACACACACACACACACACACACACACACACACACACACACACACACACACACGTTCACACGTTCACAATGTCCTACATTGCAGGAGAGTTCTCCTTCCACAGGGTGATTAAGATCCTACATATATACTGTATATATATGTATTGATTTATTTCCCCTTTATTTAACCAGGTAGGCTAGTTGAGAACAAGTTCTCATTTACAACTGTGACCTGGCCATGACAAAGCAAAGCATTGCGACAAAAAACAACACAGAGTTACACATGGAATAAACAAACGTACAATCAATAACACAATAGAAAAAATATATATACATATACTATATACAGTGTGTGCAACCTACAGTACCCTACAGTATACAAGAATGCATTTTGTCCTTTTTGTCACCATTTGTTGTAAACCATCACAAAACACACATCAAGTTTGCTTTTGTCTTGCTATGAATGCCAGAAGAGTCGACTAAAGGTAAGTGTTGTCGTCATCATGGCGGCAACAACAAACACGTTTATTTGGGACATTGGAGCACTTTTCTTCTCCTGTCACTTTAGTACTGATGTCCTTTAGAACCAGTCTGTTCTCATTAGCACTTATATTACAGTCATTATATTACAGTCATTATATTACAGTCATTATATTACAGTCATTATATTACAGTCATTATATTCCAGTCATTATATTCCAGTCATTATATTACAGTCATTATATTACAGTCATTATATTACAGTCATTATATTCCAGTCATTATATTACAGTCATTATATTACAGTCATTATATTACAGTCATTATATTACAGTCATTATATTACAGTTATTATATTACAGTCATTATATTACAGTCATTATATTACAGTCATTATATTACAGTTATTATATTACAGTTATTATATTACAGTCATTATATTACAGTCATTATATTACAGTCATTATATTACAGTCATTATATTACAGTTATTATATTACAGTTATTATATTACAGTCATTATATTACAGTCATTATATTACAGTTATTATATTACAGTCATTATATTACAGTCATTATATTACAGTCATTATATTACAGTTATTATATTACAGTTATTATATTACAGTCATTATATTACAGTCATTATATTACAGTCATTATATTACAGTCATTATATTACAGTCATTATATTACAGTTATTATATTACAGTTATTATATTACAGTCATTATATTACAGTCATTATATTACAGTCATTATATTACAGTCATTATATTACAGTCATTATATTACAGTTATTATATTACAGTTATTATATTACAGTTATTATATTACAGTCATTATATTACAGTTATTATATTACAGTTATTATATTACAGTCATTATATTACAGTCATTATATTACAGTCATTATATTACAGTCATTATATTACAGTCATTATATTACAGTTATTATATTACAGTTATTATATTACAGTCATTATATTACAGTTATTATATTACAGTTATTATATTACAGTTATTATATTACAGTCATTATATTACAGTTATTATATTACAGTCATTATATTACAGTCATTATATTACAGTCATTATATTACAGTTATTATATTACAGTTATTATATATTACAGTCATTATATTACAGTCATTATATTACAGTCATTATATTAGATTATATTATATTACAGTCATTATATTACAGTTATTATATTACAGTCATTATATTACAGTTATTATATTACAGTCATTATATTACAGTTATTATATTACAGTCATTATATTACAGTCATTATATTACAGTCATTATATTACAGTTATTATATTACAGTCATTATATTACAGTCATTATATTACAGTCATTATATTACAGTCATTATATTACAGTCATTATATTACAGTTATTATATTACAGTCATTATATTACAGTCATTATATTACAGTCATTATATTACAGTCATTATATTCCAGTCATTATATTCCAGTTATTATATTACAGTCATTATATTCCAGTCATTATATTCCAGTCATTATATTCCAGTCATTATATTCCAGTCATTATATTCCAGTCATTATATTCCGTGACAACTGTTCTATACTTTACATGCTGCATTTGAAAACTCATTATTATATTACCAGTAGCGGTGTGTGGGTAAAATCACTGGGGAAGCAAAGCCAGGAAAAAATGTGTTGTGATAATTTCGTTGTTTGCTCTATAACCTCGTAGTTCATATGCCACCATGATATATATATATATAATTAAGTAAAACCACAACTCCAAATCTCTATCTCCATCCATGGCTAATTTAGGAATGGGACAGTTTTAGCTAGCTGGCCACCGAAGGATAACAACACAACGAGATGCAAAAAATAATGTTTCTTTGGTCAATGACCTTTGGCTTTTGATGTGATGTGTTTGGTGTGAAGCCAAATCCAAACTGGCTTCCCTTGACCATTCACAGTTGAGATCACTAAGTTTTGCTCAACTCTGATTACCTATTCCTTTATACAAAAAATATTAAGGGAGGCCAAATGCTCTCTCGGTTCCCTTGTATTCAATGCTACAGGTGACAATAGTAGACTCTTTTTACCAGACAACATCAGATAGATGGTCTACACATACAGAGACAGAGGGGCGCTGTTTCACTCATTCGGAAGCTTTCATTAGTGAGATATATTCAGCTTCTTGTGAATTGAAGGAAACTTATGAAGCAGAGAAACAAAATATACATTAATTTATGTTTTTTATTTTTTTTATCTGTGAATTTTTTTATTTGTCCCCATGAATACATACCACTGTATATAACTGTGGCCTCTGGCAATACAAAAGGACAATGCTATTAAACCCGAGAAGCCGGTGTTTGGAGGATATATTGGCATGGTGTTTTTAGGCACCCGTTCTGCATTTATGGACGTGACCCAGTTGTTCAGTATTTTTGTTCTGTATTTATGGATGTGACCCAGTTGTTAATTCTAAATGTTCCATTGCCATACTGGCTGGCAACGTTCATATCCTTTGCTTGCTAACTAGCCAACTATGGTTAAATACAGTCACGTCAAAAAGTGCAGCCAGAATAACAGCCAATCAGTTGTTTTGTAGTTGGCTTTATTTGGATCCATCCATAGCAATGAGTTTATGATGTGTGATTTTGCAGAGAAAATGTGCTCTCTTGTCAGGATGCTGTTCAGGAAAAAGAAAGACAATCAATGACATTCATTTGATCTGATTTTAATAAATGAAATCCTACATTATTGTTGTTATCCACCACAGCTGACATAGCTCCATCAATCACATGTATTTTAAATCAGCTGATGTCACAAAGTGCTAAACAGAAACCCAGCCTATAGCTATAGCTACTTATTGTATGCCACATTTATCTGTACATTCACTTGGACAGTGCATTGGTTGAAATATCTGTAGGAGTCTGTGCTACTACTTCTGCTGCCTTGCTTCAGCCTTTTGGGTGTTGATGGTGCTGCAGTATGGTCTTAGTTATCAGGCTTGATGTTTCTCCAGCATTTCCTGTCTGTCAATGAGGGATGGCATTAGCTAAGGAGCGAACCTTCGCACCGATGCCCACTCACTGACATAATCTCCCTCGCTTCTAACCCAGCCTTTTGTATGGCCAGTTTCTGGTCTTGAAACTGTGTTTCTGGTCCTGTGGTCCTGATGCTGTGATTTGTGTATGTAGTTGTTCCCGCTGCCCTGCACAACTTGGGTAGAAGTGCTGCCAGATAGTTCCCACCCATCGGCTCTGATCGAGTCCCTGATACACTCTCCTCTTCTTGGGTGGAGATAAAATGCAATGGTGTTCTCCGGGCATTTCTATAGATATTTCCCTGGTGATGCCCTTGGGCATAGCGGGTTCCCTGGCTGCCTGGCTGCTCAAACATGAATCCCCTCTTGGACTCCCTGCCCCTCTCCCTTGGGTCCATATGATTCATTGTGGCCTTGTTATATGCTAGAGTGGTGTATCTGAGAGTGAATGCATTGTAAGAAATAGTGTTTTCCAGTAGCCTAATTACGAGTCCAGCTTAGAAATAACATGAGGCTATGAACAACATACCTTAGAAAGTTATTGTCTGTTTTTACAAGGAATGACTTTTAGTTGTCTGTTCCCCTCCTTGACCCAGATAAATCTGGATGTTCAACCACACTTTCTGGACCAGACCACTTGGTGTACCGGGATTCAGGGCCTGGGAGTTTTGGAGCTGGGCCATGTCCTTATCGGTGATGTGACGGTGGCTGCTTGTGATATTTTTCCTTTGCCTTCTTATCTGTTTGATGTTGCCAGAAAAACAACCTGTCAACAGGACATAACATGAGGCGTGACTGAATGGACACTACTGTAGTGAGCTGTATAGCCTTATATTAAAGAATGTTACTGCATCTCAAATGGCACCCTATTCCCTAGTGCACTACTTATGACGAGGGCCAATTGGGCTCTTGTCAAAAGTGCACTATTGGAATAGGGTGACATTTGGAATGCATACTTTGTTTCACTAGAGGGCAGAAGAGAGCTATTTCAAAGCAAAATACACTAATGCAAAGAAATGTGCATTGTTATTGGTGCATTGTTATTGGTGCATTGTTATTGGTGCATTGTTATTGGTGCAATGTTATTGGTGCATTGTTATTGGTGCATTGTTATTGGTGCATTCTTATTGGTAAATCGTTGAATGGCTTGCTTGACCTGGCATTGGATGAACACATTTACATGTATTTCAATTTCATATGTTATTGACAAGATAGTAAATTGAAAGCTATTGTTCTAGATACAGTATATACACACAAACATATGTGGATTCAGCTATTTCAGCCACACCCATTGCAGACAGATGTATACAATCGAGCACACAGCTATGCAATCTCCATAGAGAAACATTAGCAGTAGAGTGACTTTAAACGTGGCACCGTCATAGGATGCCACCTTTCCAACAAGTCAGTTTGTCAGATTTCTGCCCTACTACAGCTGCCCCACTCAACTGTAAGTGCTATTATTGTGGAGTAGATACGTCTCGGAGCAACAGTGGCTCAGCCGCAAAGTGGTAGTCCACAGAAGCTCACAAAGCGGGACTGTTGAGTGCTGAAGCACGTAGCGCATAAAACTTCTCTGTCCTCTTTTGTAACACTCACTACCAAGTTCAAAACTGCCTCTGGAAGCAATAACAATAACTGTGGACACAGAGCACGGTAGCTAGCTGTCCTCCTGCTCCACCGTGGTGCAAGCCTACAGAGTGCTGTTGAGGCTACTGTAGACCTTCATTGCAAAACAGTGTGTTTTTATCAATTATTTGGTGGTCATTTATTTACTATAGTTTTATCTAACAATTATAACTTTTTAAAGTTTCACAATAAAATAAAATATATGAAATTCACTAAGGAGGATGGTCCTCCCATTCCTGCTCTAAGGAGCCTCCACTGATATATATTTAATTGGACTATTTTCTACATTGTAGAATAATAGTGAAGACATCAAAACTATGAAGTAACACATATGGAATCATGTTGTAACCAAAAAGTGTTAAAAAAATCTAAATATATTTTATATTTGAGATTCTTCAAAGAAGTCACCCTTTGCCTTGATGACAGCTTTGCACACTCTTGGCATCTTGTTGTCCATGAGAGTCTCACCTCACGTGTAACCCAAACTGTTTGGAAGTTAAAGACAAAAGTTGGCATATCGGCTGTACCAACTTCAGTCGCATCTTTCCGTAGAGGGGTCATACTAGTTTAGACCAATTTTTGGATATCTCATGGTCTGACAAACACCACTCTAGTTGTGCCACCTTTCACCGAAGATGCGGAAGTGCGACATCAGCAGATGCTTTGGACTAAGATGAATCCAATGCAAAAAAAACAAATATCTCAAGTTTAAACTGACAGATTTTGATGGGGATTATTTTATTATGCTAATTTGATTTCTGTGGGGCCACAGAACTTGACTCTAGCGGGCTTTCTATCAACCAGGTTCATGAGGAATGCATTTCCAACAGTCTTGAAGGAGTTCCCACATATGCTGAGCACTTGTTGGCTGTTTTTCCTTCACTCTTCACTCTTCACCAACTCATCCCAAACCATCTCAATTGGGTTGAGATCGGGTGATTGTGGAGGCCAGTTCATCTGATGCAGCACTCCATCACTCTCCTAATTGCTCAAATAGCACTTACAAATCCAGGAGGTGTGTTGGGTCATTGTCCTGTTGAAACACAAATGATAGTCCCACTAAGCGCAAAACAGACGGGATGGTGTATCCCTACAGAGAACTGTGGTAGCTATGCTGGATGTGTGCCTTGAATTCTAAATAAATCACAGACAGTGTCACCAGCAAAGCACCCCACACCACCACACTTCCTCCTCCGTGTTTCATGGTGGGAACCACACATGAGGAGATCATCCGTTCAATGACTGTGCGTCTCACAAAGACACAGCAGCTGGAACCAAAAATGTCAAATGTTGATTTATCAGAGTTATTTGAACTGTCGTGGAAATTTCCTTAATTACCAAATGATGAGAGAGCAAATCACACACCAGTCATAGTTATGCTTAATCTTCACCTTTAATTATAATTAAGCTTTTGCAATAGCATTTTGACTTTCAACAGTTCAGTATATCTAATGAAAAGTTGAGAGTGTCCAACATGATGGCAACTGGGATCCTTTATAGCAAAGATCCACCCCCTCCCTAGACGACATGACAAACCACAGGTCTTAGGAACTTACACAAATAAATACTTTACTTCAGAGAGGAATATCCCCTAGCCAGACAGAGTTGGCTATAAATTATCGTTCAGTTTGGTCTCCTAAACAAAGCTCTTATCTCGTCCTTGGGGACAAAATGGTACCAAGACATTACCCCCACCCAATGATATATATCAAATTGTCATTTTAGATACCCCATCCTAAATACAACCAATTCTGGACCAGCTCACGGAGAGGAAAGTGAGCCTCTAGGTCAAGATAGGGGCAACAAGAGAGGGAGCATAGAATGATTCCAGACACTGCTATCCTCCTCTCCCCGATGGGAAAAGTAGGGAGTGACTGGCACACAGACACAGTGGAGCCAAAAGATAATTGGTTCCCCATTAATCATCCCTTCACATGGTTTAAAATATATGTTTACACATGATGACACCTTGACCTCTCCCCTCTCTGCGGCCCAAGCAACTTAGTCCTGACAGAGAACAGATAACTGCAAATGACCACCACTATAGTACAACAATATACTTTCTTATGAGAAATAACTCATAAGCATATCATGAAAATAAAACATCTTATCTATGTTACCCAACTAATTCTGATTAATCCCCAACAGAACTCTGTGAAGCATTTTGGGAGCTGCAATTTCTGAGGCTGGTAACTCTAATGAACCTATCCCTTTAGCAGAGGTAACTCCAGATCTTCCCATAGGTACACTTCAACTGAATCTAAAACAAAAATCCAGAAAATCACATTGTAATTAATTTGAAGATTAATGTTTCCACCTCCATGCTTCACGGTTGGGATGGTGTTCTTGGGGTTGTACTCATCCTTCTTCTTCCTCCAAACACGGCGAGTGGAGTTTAGACCAAAAAGCTATATTTTTGTCTCATCAGACCACATGACCTTCTCCCATTCCTCCTCTGGATCATCCAGATGGTCAGTGGCAAACTTCAGATGGGCCTGGACATGTGCTGGCTTGAGCAGGGGGACCTTGCGTGCGCTGCAGGATTTTAATCCATGACGGCGTAGTGTGTTACTAATGGTTTTCTTTGAGACTGTGGTCCCAGCTCTCTTCAGGTCATTGACCAGGTCCTGCCCTGTAGTTCTGGGCTTATCCCTCACCTTCCTCATGATCATTGATGCCCAGACCGAGGGTGATTGACCGTCATCTTGAACTTCTTCCATTTTCTAATAATTGCCCCAACAGTTGTTGCCTTCTCACCAAGCTGCTTGCCTATTGTCCTGTAGCCCATGCCAGTCTTGTGCAGGTCTACATTTATCCCTGATGTCCTTACACAGCTCTCTGCCATTGTGGAGAGGTTGGAGTCTGTTTGATTGAGTGTGTGGACAGGAGTCTAGTATACAGGTAACGAGTTCAAACAGGTGCAGTTAATACAGGTAATTTTTAAATGTATTTTTATTTCACCTTTATTTAACCAGGTAGGATAGTTGAGAACAAGTTCTCATTTGCAACTGCGACCTGGCCAAGATAAAGCATAGCAGTGTGAACAGACAACACAGAGTTCACCATGGAGTAAACAATTAACAAGTCAATAACACAGTAGAAAAAAAGAGTCTATATACATTGTTTGCAAAAGGCATGAGGAGGTAGGCAAATCAATACAATTTTGCAGATCAACAATGAGTGTAGAACAGGAGGGCTTCTTAAAGAAAGACTAACAGGTCTGTGAGAGCCGGAATTCTTACTGGTTGGTAGTTTGTGAGTGCTTTTGGTGACAAGCCGAATTTCTTCAGCCTCCTGAGGTTGAAGAGGCGCTGCTGCGCCTTCTTCACGACGCTGTCAGTGTGAGTGGACCAATTCAGTTTGTCTGTGATGTGTATGCCGAGGAACTTAAAACTTGCTACCCTCTCCACTACTGTTCCATCGATGTGGATAGGAGGGTGTTCCCTCTGCTGTTTCCTGAAGTCCACAATCATCTCCTTAGTTTTGTTGACGTTGAGTGTGAGGTTACTTTCCTGACACCACACTCCGAGGGCCCTCACCTCCTCCCTGTAGGCCGTCTCGTCGTTGTTGGTAATCAAGCCTACCACTGTTGTGTCGTCCGCAAACTTGATGATTGAGTTGGAGGCGTGCGTGGCCACGCAGTCGTGGGTGAACAGGGAGTACAGGAGAGGGCTCAGAACGCACCCTTGTGGGGCCCCCGTGTTGAGGATCAGCGGGGAGGAGATGTTGTTGCCTACCCTCACCACCTGGGGGCGGCCCGTCAGGAAGTCCAGTACCCAGTTGCCCAGGGCAGGGTCGAGACCCAGGGTCTCGAGCTTAATGACGAGCTTGGAGGGTACAATGGTGTTGAATGCCGAGCTGTAGTCGATGAATAGCATTCTCACATAGGTATTCCTCTTGTCCAGGTGGGTTAGGGCAGTGTGCAGTGTGGTTGAGATTGCATCGTCTGTGGACCTATTTGGGCGGTAAGCAAATTGGAGTGGGTCTAGGGTGTCAGGTAGGGTGGAGGTGATATGGTCCTTGACTAGTCTCTCAAAGCACTTCATGATGACGGAAGTGAGTGCTACGGGGCGGTAGTCGTTTAGCTCAGTTACCTTAGCTTTCTTGGGAACAGGAACAATGGTGGCCCTCTTGAAGCATGTGGGAACAGCAGACTGGTATAGGGATTGATTGAATATGTCCGTAAACACACCGGCCAGCTGGTCTGCGCATGCTCTGAGGGCGCGGCTGGAGATGCAGTCTGGGCCTGCAGCCTTGCGAGGGTTAACACGTTTAAATGTCTTACTCACCTCGGCTGCAGTGAAGGAGAGACCGCATGTTTTCGTTGCAGGCCGTGTCAGTGGCACTGTATTGTCCTCAAAGCGGGCAAAAAAGTTATTTAGTCTGCCTGGGAGCAAGACATCCTGGTCCGTGACTGGGCTGGGTTTCTTCTTGTAGTCCGTGATTGACTGTAGACCCTGCCACATGCCTCTTGTGTCTGAGCCATTGAATTGAGATTCCACTTTGTCTCTGTACTGACGCTTAGCTTGTTTAATAGCCTTGCGGAGGGAATAGCTGCATTGTTTATATTCGGACATGTTACCAGACACCTTGCCCTGATTAAAAGCAGTGGTTCGCGCTTTCAGTTTCACGAGAATGCTGCCATCAATCCACGGTTTCTGGTTTGGGAATGTTTTTATCGTTGCTATGGGAACGACATCTTCGACGCACGTTCTAATGAACTCGCACACCGAATCAGCGTATTCGTCAATATTTTCATCTGACGCAATACGAAACATGTCCCAGTCCACGTGATGGAAGCAGTCTTGGAGTGTAGAGTCAGCTTGGTCTGACCAGCGTTGGACAGACCTCAGCGTGGGAGCCTCTTGTTTTAGCTTCTGCCTGTAGGCAAGGATCAGCAAAATGGAGTCGTGGTCAGCTTTCCCGAAAGGGGGGCGGGGCAGGGCCTTATATGCGTCGCGGAAGTTAGAGTAACAATGATCCAAGGTTTTACCACCCCTGGTTGCGCAATCGATATGCTGATAAAATTTAGGGAGTCTTGTTTTCAGATTAGCTTTGTTAAAATCCCCAGCTACAATGAATGCAGCCTCCGGATAAATGGTTTCCAGTTTGCAAAGAGTTAAATAAAGTTCGTTCAGAGCCATTGATGTGTCTGCTTGGGGGGGGATATATACGGCTGTGATTATAATCGAAGAGAATTCTCTTGGTAGATAATGCGGTCTACATTTGATTGTGAGGAATTCTAAATCAGGTGAACAGAAGGATTTGAGTTCCTGTATGTTTCCTTCATCACACCATGTCCCGTTAGTCATGAGGCATACGCCCCCGCCACTCTTCTTACCAGAGAGATGATTGTTCCTGTCGGCGCGGTGCGTGGAGAAACCCGTTGGCTGCACCGCATCGGATAGCGTCTTCCCAGTAAGCCATGTTTCCATGAAGCAGAGAACGTTGCAGTCTCTGATGTCCCTCTGGAATGCCACCC